>NC_137868.1:26460083-26625083 GCF_963924005.1 Protomyctophum bolini | reverse complement strand
GTTCTGTTCCTGAAAGGTTTGCTCATCTCTCCAGAGATTAACCTGATGTTTTTGACAGAAGGTACGTAGAGAGAACAGAAGAGACACGTTGTGCTCTGAAGAATGTTGTTTTACCCCTGCCATACCACGTCTCTCTCTCACACACACACACACACACACACACACACACACACACACACACACACACACACACACACACACACACACACACACACACACACACACACACACACACACACACACACACACGAATACACATAAACGCACACATATATGTGCGTGGGCGCACACACCAATACACATCTTCCCATGCCAGCACAGAAGAATCTTTAGCCTCTAGCTGGTTGTATTTCATCGCACATCCAAAGTCTTGTCATCCATGGGGATTGAACTATACTGCTGACCCTCTCTGACACGGAATGGTCTGAATATCAAAGAAGAACGTAGAGGAAAAAAGGTTAGGGAGACAGCAAGACAGACAAGTAAGGAGACTGTGCGTGCGTGCGTGCGTGCGTGTGTGTGTGCGTGCGTGCGTGCCTAAGTAAGGCAGAAAGAGGAGAGGGACAAAGACGCAAAGAGAAACAAGTCTTTAAAGGGCTCCATCTTGCGCAACCCTTATCCCTTCTTAGTCTATCCCTAATCGTATTTGCCTTCTTTTTGTTTTACATTTTAAAATAGTTCAACTAGCCGATCTACATCGAGACATTGTGAGCTTGTAGATTGGCTATTTGAACTATTTAAAAATGTTTTTTAAAAATAGTAAAACATGGCAAATTAGTTTAGGGATAAGGGTGAAGGGGTGGTACAAGATATAGCCCGTCTAAAATCCTCACTGGCAAACCCTTGTGGCCATGCAACTCCTTATTACACACAACTTGGTCTAAAGGTGGAGCTAGAAGAAAGGCCATGATGTCATCAAAGATTTAGTCTGTCTATTTCAAATTATTATTTCACTATATAACATACTATTTTGTGTGCAAAGTTGACCTTTTGGCCTGAGGGTGGTGCTAGAGGAAAGGTCATGGGTTCACTCAAACGTTGGTGTTTATTGAGCGTCGCAGTTCCACCCGATTTCCTGACAACGAGCAGCCCGGAAGAGAATTTCCCATATTTAAAGGAGCATTCATTCATTTGGAAAACCCCGGCCCCCCTCGGTAACAAGATCTGCACATGAACACGCTCTACAGGGAGGAACTCCTTAAAAAAAGTGATATTTGAATTTAGTGAAATCACTGAATATACCTTTAAAGACCTGTAAGCCTTGGACAATGCCAACTCGGATGGTGACTTAATCATGACAATAAACAACAAAAAAAGGTGTTGTACCCTGCCTTTTTCTTTCTCTTTCTAGGCCTACATATTTGTTAGGCCCAAAAATTGCCCAATGTACTGTCATGTTTTGTCAACAGCCGAATTGGCTTTGTGTGAGGCTTTAAAGGTCTTTAAATAAATACTTTTTGAAATGTCTATGAAAAATGAATGGGAAATTGTCTACGGGGCGGGACAGTTATGCTCTATTCTCCAGGGAGCATGGAAGTTTCATGGCAATCTGCCTGTCAGACTATGAGATATCTTGTGTGCAAGTGTAAATGTAGGCCTGAGGGTGGCGCACGTGTGTGTGTGTGTGTGCGTGTGCGTGTGTGTGTGTGTGTGCGTGTGCGTGTGTGTGTGTGTGTGTGCATGCGTGCGTCAAAGAGAAAGTGTGTGTGTGTGCGTGCGTCAAAGAGAAAGTGGAAAAATACAGAGATAGGGAATATAAAAAAGAGAAAATTAGGGAAGGAATCACTGACAGAGTGAAGGTGTGAGAATGGGTGCACGTGCGCGCGTGTATTCATATTATATGTGTGAGAGAGACAGGGTCAGAAAACTGAACAGGCTGAAAGTGTAGCTGATGAGCCTGTTTATTTAATGTCATTCTAGCATGTGAAGAAACCTCTGTCCAACTGGCATTATGAAATGGAGGCCTATTGCTGTTGGCTAACTGGCTATTTCACCTGTTGAGCTGTTTGCTGCAGGGGGAATTCTTTCCAATTCTCAAATACTTTAGAATGCTACCATTTTTCTTCTCTGTCAGACAGGAAACTAAATGAAATCTAAGATTTAGTCAGTGGTGGACAAAGTTCACAACCCCATTACTTGAGTCAAAGTTTAGAGTCCTGGTCAAATATTACACCGCAAGTGGAAGTTGCTCAGTCAAATATTTACTTTACTACATTGCTGTGTTGTTCACAATACATTCTCGATTTGCTGAACCTCTTAACTATCTGAAACCATCAATGAATGCACTTGCATGTAGAACCACTATGCTTCACTAAACAGAAAACTGATATTATTTGTTAAATTGTTATTATTATTAATATTTCCTATTTGAGATGCAAACACAAAACAGCATGGCAGCTAGTGTTCTGGTGTGTGTGTTAGCCAAGGATCCTTTTAACCTGAGTGATTCATGTCTTCATGCTCTGAGCATGTTTACTTAAACTAGAGATGTTCAGATACTTATATATCGTTATCGGAAAAGTATCGGTATCGGCCCTTTTTGGTCATATCGGGTTGACACTATGGCAGGTAAATAAAATGTTGGGGCATGTGGACTTTGCTTTCGAGTTGCCCAAACTGCAAGTGTACATATGAGTGAGGAGTCTGATATTATACACGAGATATATAGCTAGACAGCTATAAACATAACACAAGATCACAACACTGGTATCGGTATTCTGCCCTGTTTCAAAATACACCTCACTATAAACTGACATGTACTCATCTATTGGTATCATTTTCTGAGCCAATGGCATCATTACAGTAAAAGCACGCATTCAAGGTTTAGAATTCTATAGTTCTTTTTGACATACAGTACCAGTAGGCCTGGCCCTAGACTCGAGCAAAGATATATATTCCTTATATTCCACAACGACAAAAACCACTCAAAATATGGCATGGACACTATGGGAGAATGTGAGCCAAATATATCTAAAATATATTTTATTATTACAAGATTTAAAAAAGATCTGATATATATTTAAATCTTTTGTATTTTCTTTTGTATTTTCAAACATTATATGTGAGCTACATGCATATTTGCACTATGGGATTTAAAAGAGGATGCAGGCGTCTTCCAGGCGTCTTCCAGGATGGAATTCACTAGACATCCAGAATAGTGCTAATCCACACTCAGGCAGCATTCAGGAGTGGCACAGTTCCACACTCCACTGCGGCTCAATGTGGAGTTACTAGAAGCAGTTCATTTCTCACATATATAGTTCATAGAGTCTTCTCAGAGTCAACAGTGTTTGCAGGAAGCTGCCAAAACCAGGTTGAGTATTTCAGATCAGTTTAACAGACATCCTTCTGCAGACCCCAAGGTAAACAAAACTCTGCTGTGATGAAGTGGCACTTCCAGTCCCCAAATGCCAGGCCAAACAAAATAAGATGGGAAGTGGAGATACAGATACTGTATCTGTAGATAGAGTGTATACTAGGTAGAATAGATATACAGTAGTTATAGGTAGGTATAGTTTGTTAGTGAGAGGTGATGTGGAAGAGGATAAAACCTCACACCATTCTCCGACTGTGACTGTGAGCATGTAGATCTATTTCCGGTGAGTGGACACGGTCTCACAATGAAGTATATCAGGTTGGCTATTTATGTCAAACATTTTTATGGGGTAAACCTACAGTAACAACATAGCTGCAAGATAAGCTCACATCATTTCAGGTGATTCAGAACAGAATGTTCAATAAAGTATCCACACAACAAATCAATTCAACAAGTCGTTTTCGCAAACGATGGTCAATGACAGATGCCATCACTCTGAATGCAGGGATTTGACATACATCTTGGAACATTCTGGACACTGCATCGTGGACTTGAATGGGCCTACGGGTGAATTTCACCTTGCACTGTATGTTATTGTAACATAATGCAATAAAAGAATGGAAGTGATCTAAGTTTTAACTTTATATAATAACCCCATATGCCATTCTATTCTCAGCTTGTGGTTGGCTGGTTCTCTCGCTATGCGTTTAACCCTGCGATTATTGCCCCTTTAAACACTTATAATTCACAGCCTATGAAAATATTATCAGAGAGGAGCGGGTCCCTGCCTGAGGGGGTCAGAGGGTTGTTTTAATGGCACCGTGGGTTCAGAGTGTTGAATAGAGCGAGCTCATAGCATTAGAGTGGCATTAAATCACTTTCACTGGATCGGGAATGTTTAGAAAAACCCTCCAAGCCAAGTCTATTCAATCATAGATACATTTCACAATGAAATGTGAAAATTAAGGATAATGCCGTTGCTGTTAAAACCTTTTAGTTAGCGAAACATGTGGAAATTATTAAAAGGGTTTCTGAATTATAAAGACAAACCGTTACATTTTCCTACATTTTACATGAATGAATGTTTGAACTTTAATATTTTCACTCTCCTCTACCTGGCAGGATAAGGCTAATTGGCTGTTCGCACATGCTCACACACACATGCACGCACACACACACGCACACCTCCTCCCAGACTGAAATTTCCTGTGCTTTAAAGGTGGGATGTGAATAGGAAGGTTTGTCATTTGGCAGGTGGCACATATCAATTGACAGTTTATATAATGAAGTTTAAACATCAATAAATACTTTCTGCAGCTGCTCTCCACTTCTAGAGAAGCAATAATAATACAATAACTTCACATACTGTATAGTATAGTACAGTACTGTACACACCTTAATCTTATACCCAAATATACCTCAAATATCACAGGGAAAATAATCACTAAGATTTAAGCATCACAGGGCAACAGAAAAAGAATGGCCTTTCCAAAAATAATTATAGACAATACGTTTTGGGAAGTTTAGGTAAAGAACCATGATAAAAAGCTACCATTACACGCTGACATCTGAAAGAGTTTGTTTTCATTCTGATACTGTATGCTCTTCACACTTGACTATGCACATGTGTTTGTCATCTGATTAGGCTATGATGACATAACAAATGAACGAATAGGGGATAGAGGAAGAGTGGGCAGTATACTGGGCACCTAACTGTCCTGGACCCTGACACTGCCAAACCATACAGTTATGGCCCATGCATACTCCAGTTTTAGGTGTAAGGTGACCACCGCGGTGGTTGGGAAAACTATAACTATGACATCACGCAGAGGTGATAAGTGACTCACTGATCACCGCTCACCCCAACACATCTCTGTTTTTAGATGAGTAGCTCATCACCTAAATCTAGAGTATGCGTGGGCCTTCAGTCTGTGGGAGGGTGAAGACAAGCATATGTGTCGTCTACTCGTCTTGTCTCCGATAAGTCTTTTCAGACAGTGGGGCGTTTTAGTGGGGCTTAACCACCTGAACCCCAGCATCCATATTCTAGGTGTTGTGTGTTTGTTTGTCTGTCTGCTGTTGAGCCAATTAAATGAAGCTATGGGAAATTGACCCGGAGGGACATTTTCTGCCACCTTCTGGAAAACAGTCTATTGTTTGCCCAGTCTATTGTTTTAGTTGGAGTGAGGGATAGACCATAATAGAGGATTTGAACCCTTCTCCACGGTGGCAGACAGAAAGTTGTTAGGAGCTGAAGGGGAAAAGTAGGGTAAAATAATAATGCAAAGAACACTAATATGATCTCATAAAATCAGACTTTTGCCTGACTGCCTGACTGGAATTGTAAGGACTTATGTGGGTGTTTCTATGGAGGGCAGATGTATATGTGTTTCTGTTATGCCTCAGTTTTTTATTTTTATTGTGAACATACTGAGATAATTGCCTAACAACCACGGCTCATTTGGCAGTAAAGTGAACCTTGGACCTTGAAACCTTTGTGATCAACTCTCCAAAATGACATTGAAATGACAAAGTGGATCCACAGTCTCAGATTACAAAGCTACCTCATCATGACAGCATGTTCAGTTGCACAGTCAGTATCACTATCAGGAAATTAAATCCTGCCAATCCAAGAGGACAAGGCCATGGAACGACATTTCATGCTTCTTTGTGCTTAATTGGGTTTGAAAGGTCATATTTATATAAAGATCAAGTCTTTCTTAAATAGTATGCCCAGGGCCATATTGTCTGTAAATTATGAAATGGGTCCAATAAGTGAGACCAGAAACTGCTTACTTTGCTCTGTGAGAGTGCTCATTCTAATGAGAAAGTGCAGAGAACGTGGAATATTAAAATATAGACATTTTATATAAATAATCACCTTTGTAGAATGGTATAGGCTATGGAGTTTCAGAGTCAAACGATTGGAAATTCTACATAGCAAATATAATATCCCCCTCAAGAGGATAGGAATGGTTTTGGAGAAGTGGATACTTTAGTGCTGTGGCATCACCCAGCAGCTAAGACAATTTGGGCAGAAGTTACTTACACACTAGTACAGTACAGTATTACATTGTTTTGTTTGTCTTGTTATATGCCTACTTGGGCCAGGCCCACAGTTAGATAGATAATAGAGCAAGGGTGCACAAAGAACAACAGGTTTGGCATTTCAGGTTGCAAGAGACTAATTCTGTTTCGCAATACACAACTGGTTGAGGGAAGGCAGTAGCAGTTTAAATTACTTTTTGGGGTTTTTTATAATACAGAGATATTCACGTTTAAGTAATGAATCGTTATTCAGGCCCGGCCCTGTCCATCTGGACAGGCCCGGGCCTGGCCTGCTGTGTACAGCAAACATGTTAATTTATTCTGTGCAGGTGCAACACTATTACTCATTTAATTGTTGTGGGATTATTCAGTTATCCCTTTTATTATTAACCTTTGTATGCACTATTTACTCACTGTAGTGTAGCTGTCTTACCTGAGACATAAACAGGCACAACATAATGTCATTCCAAAGCTGTTGTGATTTAAATTGTATTATATTTTATGCTGTTGCTCCCTCACCCACTCGTTTCCATTTTTACTGAATATGCATGTTTGTGTGATTATTTTATTCATCCAATTATTGTCTTATTTTGCCCTCTATTGGATCTCTTTAATTTCACATCTTTATTTTCAAAAACCCAATCAGTTCCGTGCTGAATGGTAATGTGTCCAGTATACAGCAGATGGCACCATAGTGTAAGGTATTCTAAATACATGTCTTTAATTTTGTATCTGTTTAAATTCAATTTCAGTGAGGAGATAGAAACACAATAACAATCACACAAAGACATATGGCTTCCTGGACACCTGTAAAGCAAGGAGAGTTTTAGGCTTTGATTAATCTGTACTTTTGCAGCCATGTGTGAATGTATGAATGTATCATACTTTATATGTTCCGATATGAATTATATGTCTTAAGTGAGGAAAGTGTACTTTGCACTATGGAAATAATATTCAACTATTGAAATGATATTCCTCTTGCAGGAATATTCTCTCTCTCTCTCTCTCTCTCTCTCTCTCTCTCTCTCTCTCTAAGCCCAGATGAATGAACAGGTTCATATCAGCAGAATATCAGCAGCAGGAATCCGTATTTTGTTTGTGAAAATCAATTCTCATGGAAGCTTGTCCTAGACATATTTAGTAGTGATGGGATTCAAAAGTGCAGAGCTCATAATGTACAGTAGTTGTATGTGCCGATCACCTGCCCTTCCTCTCCCTTTAACATTTGCAATACTCATCAACAGCCAGGAGGTCAAACGCAACATTTCTTCCTTCCGATTCTTTGCTCTCTTGTACGCACCACGTATTCTTCTCCTCCCTCCCTCTACTCGACCTTCCAGATGGCGATCTTGCCGTCTCGGCATGCAGAGCCGCTGAGAACGTAACGGTCCTCTGCACAGCAGAGTGTTTGGATGCTGTCGCTGTGAGCCTGGAGCTCCTTCTGCACAGCGTGGCTCTCTGGGTCCACCACCAACACCTGGCTCCTCAGCTGGCTGTCACACTGGCCATCTTCACCACTGGTAGCGCGACAGCCCACCCAAATCTGACGACAGAAAACGTATTGGAACGAGAGAAAGGTACAGGAGATGAGAAGAGGGGGAAAGAAAGAAAGGAAAGATTAGAAGGAAGGAAGGACATGCAGACATGAATAGTTGGCCTTTACACATAATAGTGTTCATGGGGGCGAGCCATGGCTTCTGATTGGCTGAAACGGGGGTAGGGAGCATTTGGGTGTGTTAGTTTGGATCGCGCGAGGCGCTGTTGACATCTCGGAGGTACCGAGATAAGGGGGGCGATGATTTATAGTTCTGTCCCTAACTCGAACGGCGCTGAGTCGGCTGAAACTGACTTTGTAACGTTCGGCACAGCGACTTGCCCACCTGAGCGCCCCTCTTCTACCATCGGTTAAATAAGTGGTTCTCAAACCTTTCTGGATCAGAGCCCACTTGAAAGTCTTGAAAGTATTAGCGGTCCACCCATCGATAGCATTTGTGCACAAATGTAGAGTTTGACATTATTACTGTATGTTGTAATAAATTGTGTTGCAGTACCTGGTCCTTAACTCGGATCATACAGGTGACACCAGTGCTGCCTGACAGGGAGATCCTCTCAAAAGGAAGGCTGCTGTCTTTAGTATCCCACAAGCACAGCTCCCCTGAGTCTGCACAGCCTGTCCACAACTGGCCTCGCTGGAACACACACACACACACACACACACACACACACACACACACACACACACACACACAAACACAATTGATGTGGTGGAGGGAATATTTTTTCTATGTGAGCGGCTGTGGCCACAAACATACTCCGTGATCAATTTGCCTGGATTTCGATAAAGACTATACAGTAAGTAGCAGCCACTAGATAATTGCTGCCAATAACCCTAATGTAGGTAACCTATGTGGTTTCTTAATATGTGACTGTTAACCTAATAAATCTTACTAGTAACTCACACCCTTATAACCCCTAGTTCTCCAATAACTACCGGTAAACAGTTGACTTGAAGCTGACTTGCTAAATGAAACACTGACTGACAACATGCTCAACTGACTGGCATTCTGAGTGTCTTCAAACAGAAAGAAATTACATACATTTTCTTAATTCATAATATTGTTTTGTACAGCACTCGAGTAAAGGTACTTAGTTACTGGTTAACCACTGCTCCAAACTCACCTCCAGCACAATGATGAAGCTACTGAAGCACCTGGACTCACTCTGTAGTTCATCAGGAAGCTCAATCTTCCTCTGCAGTGTCCCATTCTTCTTCAGCTCCACAATGCTGTCACCACAACCTGCACATCCACAAGATTGCTATTCAGCTAATCATTCTTGTTCATGACTATCTGAAAAAGAATGGGTGAAACTTCACATACAGCACCACAGAGCGCCTTCATGGATCTGTATGGACGAGAGGTGGTCGCATTTGACCTGGAACTGCCGCTTGACTTTGAGACTGGAGGAGTCCCACTGCAGAATGGTCCCCTGAGCGCTGCAGGAGTATGGCTGCTGACTGGAGGGAGAGACACAAACACACACAGGCATCTTCACAGCACCCGGTGAGGATATTGCAAGTGGGCTGCCAAATAACTGGCAAAATATTCATATATACGTAATATTCATATTTTGAATGTCCTAAACATTTTTATTCCACATTCCATGTTTGTAACCCATTTTACACCCAGTGCCAATTTCCTTAACTGTAATCCTGGGCACTACTCTTAACTCTCATTCTGCCAACCTGGGGAGAGCCTTGAACTGAGCTCATGCTTGACACGAGTGAGTTTTCCTTCCACAAGGTAGGACGAACCTTGTGGAAGGAACACATTATTCCATACAGTTCCTTTCCCCTCCATCAGGCGCTCCGGCTAACCAGGGGGAGACAGTATAGAGACCAGGCTTACTCATGTTTTTGTGAGTGTACCTACCCTAGGGGAAACAGGGAGAACATAAACTCCACACAGAAAGGCCCTTTCGCCAAACCCACCTAGGGTTTTTTTTTTTTAAACAACAATGAGCAGTTGAGACGAATAACAGTCTAAGTCCATAAATTATTCTGACCCCTCCCCGAAAAGGCCTAGCCGTCCTGACCCCATATCCATCATTTATACATTATGGATCATTAGTGTGGACTTAGACTGGTATTCGTCTCAACTGCTCAATTATGAGATTGTGTCTTCAAAACCTTGAAAAGCAAGTTTTTATTATGACACTGCTAAATAGGAACTTAAAGTATATTATTACATTAGTTCTGTTGATCCAAACCGGAACACAATCAACTGTTTGATCATAAGATGCTCTGAAAACACCCACCTGAACACTGCTGGGCACACGGCAGTTATAAGGTGCTGTGGCCATTCAGTGTTTTAGCATATTCCAAATAAGATCATTGGTCAGAACCGAACTCAGTGAAAGCCAATGCTTCGTACCCATTCTGCTGATCTCTGTTGTCCAAGGTGAAGCCAGTCACTTCATGTCTGTGCTCAGTCAGCTGCTTGTTACAGGACATGCTGCGAGTGTCAATGATGTAGATGACAGAGTCCTGAGAGCCAACCCACACCTGATCCTGGTTCAGTCCCAGCATGCAATTCTACAGGAGAGAGAAGTAGTATAAGCACTATTGTAGTGATAGCATGTGAATTTATTTATCTATCTACTGTATCTATCATTCATCCATCACAATTGTTTTTTTATTTCAGATTTTATGGATAGGACAGTAGACTGACAGGAAATGGGGAAAGAGAGATGGGAAGTGACACGCAGCAAAGGTTGCGGGGATCGTGATTGGATCCTGCGACACGCTGTCAGGCTGCATTGCTGCCTAGGTGCCCGGACTGCTACGCCAGCGGCTTGGGCCATCCATCACATGTGCAGACAGTGTCCACCCAGAATGATGGTACATTCATGTACAGTTTCCATGTAACCTTCCATTGAATTTAAGCTGGCAGAATATTCTCAAATAATTGCAATTGGCTGGGTTATTGCTTGGGTGCTTGGTCTCAGTCCCAATCTCCTACCCCCCTCTTCCTTTCTTTCCCTCTCTTCCTCTTAAGATGGACGCATACAGAGGTGATCACCCTCTCACCACGGTGGTTAGAAAAACTACAAGATGATGTCACTGAGCCACGGTGATACACAACGCTTTTTGTTGCGTGTAAAGGTCAGAACTACGGCTCTGTTCGTACCAGTTGAGACGCTCCGACCTGGATGCAGTCTTGCAGCATGGACCAGCTGGCTGCATCAAACACCACCACCCTGCCTCCACTCAGAGCCACCCACAGCTTAGGGTTCCCATCGCCCTCTGAATCACTGCAACTCAACTGTCCTGGGGAGGGAGGACGAGAGAGAGAGAAATGGAGGAGATTGATTGATGGGAGGGAAGGTGTCTAAAGTGTGCACTCATTCATTATCTCCAGCAGGTGGAGCTACAGTAATAGCATCTGCCAGAGTTGCCAAAGTCAAGTAGCCTCACAGGCTGCTTGGTGCAGCAACTTCAACAGTACCAGGAAGTGTCACCAATACATTTCACTCAAGCTAGGTAAAGTTATTTCCATTTATTATGCTATTCAAGTAGGCATATGACTAATAGTGACTTTTACTTATATTGCATATCACATATTGTCGGCAGAAACCTTTGTAGGGACTCACTCTAGTTCCAATGGATCCATGTAGTTATTATTTAGTCACAAGCTCTTGTTAATTCCTTTCATTGGTTTAATAATAACCCACAGACAGACGTAACCACTTGCAACCTGGGATCCCTATTTTAGGAATGTCATGAAATTTGCACCGTGACCCCCTACTCAAAAACATCTTCCCGTGGCTATGGTTGGTATCAGCACCATAATATGGTTGTGTTGTGTACAGTCAAGTAGCATAATAACTGTCTTGTGAGAGACTGACTGACTGTTAATTAATAATTTAACAGTGAGTCTCTCACAAGACAGTTATTATCCTGCTTGTCTGTACTCTGTACACAACAAGGTTTCACTGGAGCAGCTGGTGCTGTATGACAGTGGTTCTCCATCTGTGGGTTACCATTAGGACCATGATTATTTTGGGGGATTCCCAGTTCAAATATTATTATTTTGGGGGATTCCCAGTTCAAATATGATTATTTTGGGGGATTCCCAGTTCAAATATGATTATTTTCAGAGATTCCCAGTTCAAATATGATTATTTTGTGAGGTCCCCAGTTAAAATATGATTATTTTGTGAGGTCCCCAGTTCAAATATGATTATTTTGGGGGGTCCCCGGTTCAAATATGTTTATTTTGGGGGATTCCCAGTTCAAATATGATTATTTTGGGGGATTTCCAGTTCAAATATGATTATTTTGTGAGGTCCCCAGTTAAAATATGATTATTTTGTGAGGTCCCCAGTTCAAATATGATTATTTTGGGGGGTCCCCGGTTCAAATATGATTATTTTGGAGGGTCATGGCCTGAAAAGGTTGAGAACATATGCTGCTGGACTATCTAAATGCATACAGTATGCAAAGTTGCAAACACAATCACATACAATCTGCATTCTGTGTGCTGCATTAGTGCATTCTGTGCACTAGACAAACACACATAACAATATAGTATACACACACTCACATACAGTATGCAAACACTTGTGCACAGTATAAACACACTCACATACAGTATAAGCAATGACAGAGTAAACCAACAGTATACACTCACATACTATGCACACGCTCACAGCCTCACATACAATAATTCATATGGAGTATGCAAACACTCAGTATGCACACACACACACACACACACACACACACACACACACACACACACACACACACACACACACACACACACACACACACACACACACACACACACACACACGGAATAAACCATCATTTTAAACAGTCGAGCTAACTGAGAACAAAATGTTTAATTATTTTCTAAATATTAACTGACAACATACATTCAAAGCCGAGAGGGAAGCAAATAGCAAACATGAGTGAAATCTCATAATTATTTAGAGACTGATGATGATTGTGTACAAATGTGCATCACGCCACTATACAAATGTAGTTTTCTGGGAAAAAATGTAGTTGGAGTCTATCCAACTGCTATGTATCTATCGCAGAGGTAGCAGTTAGTAAGACCAGGATTCCAACTAGTAATCTGGGGACCCCTTCAAAATCATGTGGGGACCAGACCCACAGGTTGAGAAACACTATGAGACGAATGCTAAACACAAGGAGTTCACACCAGCCAGCCACTGCATAATGACACACCATCTTGTGACTGCAACACAGAGACAATATGCAGACACCCACACAATGAATCACCAACAGAGAATGATCCCTGGGGCACAGGCCAGGAGCAGGACTAAAGAGAACAGAGAATGATCCCTGGGGCACAGGCCAGGAGCAGGACTAAAGAGAACTGTTATCAGACTGATTATTACACACAAGCTCCTGATGACCCTACATTGCAAAGGATTTCTCTGCTCAAATTAAATTAGATGATGGAGGGCGCATATCCTGCACTTACTACTGTATATCAGTTAATCAGGAATGTGGAGCTAATGATTGTTACTAGCAAGTAGTCTGTTAGTCAAAAATATGCATTTGAGGTGTCATGGGTTACACTAATTCACTTAACATGGACCCAGTTAAAAGAAGCCATCTGTGTCCATTTGACACCAATGAGATTCACGCCAACACATTTACTACCAGCAGTCTAGTGAGTAAACAAATATGTAATTATATGAAGGAAATTACTGTATATTTTTGGAAGTCAACATGCCTTTGTAAAGATCAATCTAGCAACAGTTTTAACAGAGATGGTTGACCAGTGGTTATCAGGCAGATCAAATCTGCATGATATAAAGTTTTAGATTTCAGTGAGGCAATTCACTTGGTCTATAATGGAACGACCGATAAAATTCATACACAATAATAGCACCACATTATTTCAGCTACAATGCAGATGCCTGGATCCCTTACTTCTTTATAATATATATAAATGATACAGTACATGATATATGTAATGATGTATAACATTGCATTTAAAGTTGTAAAGAAGGGGATGCAGTTTTACCTGGTGTGTACAGCAGCACATGTACAGTCTGAGGCTCAGCCAGGTACAATGAGGGGTTGATCTTGTGTTTCAGAGTCTCTGAGGTGGTCTCAGGCACCATCATGGGCACTGGTCATCCCCACAACACACACAGTATTTAAGAATGAATTATAACATTTCAGAGGTTAACAGAATATACCTGTAAATGAACAGAAATAATTCACAAATACCTTCATGTTTGACCTTATCGAAGTAGGCTAGTTTGGAGGCAGCGTAGATGGACCGCTGGGTCTGTAGACAGCCCACCACAGCATCCATCAGCAGGACATTTGTCAGAGCCTGGGCCATGTACTGAGGATCCTACAGTAGACACAGAAAGAGAGCTACAATATGTATATGTTACAGTACCAGTGAGAAACCAGACGCGGGAGGCCGTGACCGGGTCCCTTTGAGGCCGGGTCCCCCTCCTCCGGGCTGGTGTGGCGATTGTTGGCAATCAGTGGGCCCCGGTTGGTCTGTCGGCCTCCCGTTCGCCATTGTTTCCTTTTTTCTTTGCCCCGGCCTTGTCCCTTCCCGTTTGACATCCCTGTGTGTACCTTGTGTTGGTCGGCCATCTTGCGTCCGGCCCACATCTCTTTCACTACTAGATTCCAGAGTTCCGTCTCTGCCTTCAGGTTGGCCTCAAACACCTCAGTCCTGCTGCTGGTATGGATACGAAGTGAGGGGACGCGAACGAGGAAGGAGGCAGCTGAGGCGATCTTCACCTCCTGGAAGAATGTAAAGGTCAATTGTAAACGAGGGAGATGGAGACATAGTGGTATTGCCTTGTTATGCTCGACAAGCAGTAGTATTATTATTTCCCACAATATACGGTACCTCTATGTCTCTGAACTTGGTGATTTCCAGAAAGTCAGGTCGTCCCTCAGTGAGCAGGAATAGGCGTTTCTGTGTCATGGCGATCTTGCCAACGCCATGGGAGGTCTTGACACTCGATGACAGCTTGTAGACGCATTCGCTGTTGTCCAGATGCTCGATGACCTCCGAGGGCAAGTTGACGTCCTGGGCCTCGGCCTCAGTCTCCTTCCAGAATGTGTAGAAGACTCTGAAGAGCTCGGGCTCCACCTGCTTCTGAGGGCCTGGGACAAAGAGACAGTTAGATGTTGGCCAATCACAATTTGCGTCCTCAGTTTTGTCTTCAATGTTCGTGTTTACACAAACTCTCAAAGCTGGACATAGGAGGTGCTAGCACACCTCAAAAATATGTATGCAGATGCACAGAAGTGAGACATCCACGAATTCTGAATACAAAAGCAAACAGGTTGACATAGCCGCAAACAGACGCATTTACAAGTACTACGCAATACAGTACACTATAGACGCGCACACACACACACACGCACACAAGGAATCCCGGCACTGATTGTGTTAAGGTTATTGTAGTCAATTTGTATTGGTATTTGGAGGTGGGCGGGGCAGGGGTCGCGAGACATGGCCAAATCATTTCCGGGGGTCCCCAGCCAAAAACGTTGAGAACTCCTGCGTTTAGGTACTGCAGCTTCCCGGATTGATCCCTGGCTCCTTCTGGCTTAGCATTGACTTGTCCTTGGGCAAATCACTGGACTCCAACTGCTCCCTGGGTGCTGTTCAATAGTTTCCCACTGCTCCTATAAATTAGTTAGGAGGGGAAATTCCAGTGAAAATTCCAGGTAGGCCTATGTTCAAATGGACTTGGCCAATACCCCAACAACTAAAGGGGAGAGAGATGTTTAAAATCTTATTTGCGTCTACCCAATACACTTACTAACAGATACTGCCATGTGCATCCCCAGATTCCCAACCCTGCCCAGATTCCGCTGCGCTACACCCCACCCCACCAAGTGGGAACCAGTTCTAAGTAACTCAGCTCTGGTTCTCTTGTCTGATCCTGATCAAGTTAGAAACAGCTCCATAACATTAATCACCATCAAATCACATGTTAGTTCTTAAAGACTTTGGTGGTATTAATATCTCGGCCACTGGTAGGAACATGAACATGTATTTGTGTGTTTTAGTCTGAATGCAGTTTGGCCTGATTAGATAATGAAGTTCCAAACTGTTGCTCTGATGTGGTCTTACCCTCACTGGAAGCTGAGGAGTCAAAGGAAAAGGATGAGGGACTTCTCGAAGCCATGTCTGAAGATGAGTCTCTCTTTGATTCTATTAAAGTCAATTACAGCACCATCAGATAACACATTGCACAGCATGAGCTATTTGTGTCCGCAGTGGGTGTGCTCACGTATCTCTGTATTTGCTCTTGGTTGAGGGTGCATTTCACAACCCTGTGTATTTTGCATCCTTATGTATGCTTGTGCACCTCTGTTTTTTCCACTGATGTACAGTAATCATACAACAGCAGCAGATCATCTGATAGACTCTTTAAGTTCGCTATGGTATAGTGTGACAGCCACTAGCCTCTGAACTAATTGAAGATGTTTTCATGCAATGCTGGTGGAGAGAATTAATAATACATAGATGGCATTCATCATCAGTGCAAACTTGTTCACACATTGAAAATGGAACAATCCATCTAAAAACAAGACATTGTCTAATAATGATGTGGCCTTCCTGTCCAATCTTTATCTTATATCTATCCATTACTATGTTTATGTTATGTTTTTGAAGAAGCTCCACAAATAACAACATGGTGTTCAAAGGCGAGGCGGCACTATACAGACAGTCTGTCTGTGTATGAATGTCCCAGTGTAGTGAAGTTTTACGCCTCATTTGGCCAATTGGAAATAGCAATCTTATTGGAGCCATCTACAACAGCCTCTATCTTTACAGTGTATCTCTGTCCCAACAAAAGTAGTCCATTCACAGCTCAGCTCATGCTGCTACAGGTATGTGTATACAGCGAACCACACAGCTCAGTGTTGCAATGCCAATCACAGCTCAGAACCACTGGTGGTGGAAATGATCACTCCTTGGGGCCACTGGAGGGACATAAAGGGATATATAAATGCACACTTTATCTATGTGTAATGTACGTGTCTTCAAACACATACCACAGTATGCAAAGAAAAGCCACATTTTTTCAGTGTGACCTTTGTTCTCAATAAAATAAAAGAAGCTAAGCTCTAACCCAGCAAGCATATTTTTCTCTCTGTAACACACATGGACACACGGACACACGGACGGAGTCCTTTCACTCCTCTTACCAGCAGTTAGAGCGTCAAACAGGCGGTGTATTGTCGCTACATCCTTAACAATTCCAGACTCCTGGATACAGCGCACAAACTCTTCCTGGTGCAGATGTGTTCTGGGAAGCACAAACTTCTTAACGTGGTAATCAGGCTCATCCAACACCTTCTCATTCTCCTTCTTCACCTAAACAAGAAAACTGTAACTGTAACATTATCATCCAACTACTGTAATTATTACATCATCATCAACAGGAAAACCGTCCTCTGTCAGTGTCAACACCACCAGATCCATCTGAAGACATCACCAATATTACCATCATCATCATCCAATCGATCCCGATCCCGACGGCCTTTTATGCATTTCACCCCCCATCTCTCTCCCCATTTCCTGTCAGCCTACTGTGATTCTATCCCTCTTCCATCAAGGAAATGGAGGATGGAAAATGTTGTCTTATACTGTAAATGAATCACTCACATTGTGTGCTTAAAACAATTCCAGACTCTCAATATGGCAACATACTGTACTCAGTGTACTGTATACTGTGTAGTTACCTGCAAGGGAGTTGCAAACCTTGTATCTACTACCTACAGTGTAGTAGATATAAAGTTTGCAACTCCCTTGCAGGAGTGACTGAGCACACAGGACACGGATACTGAGTTTGTGATTGTCAACAGGTTGTGGGCTATAGAATATATTAGTGAAGACAAAAAGGACCATGTCCAGCACAATATGTTTGCTACAGTAAGTAAGGGTAATAAGTAATACAAGTTATATGTTTTACAATACAATACTTCATGACAAAAACATTATGAGCTCAATTCAAATCCAGAGCTTAACAATATGTGATACCAGCGGACCGACCTTGAGGATGAGTCTCTTCAGCTCAGGCCGTCTGTCAGCCTGCTGCCTCTCCTCTTTCTGTAGTGAGTCCACCAGCCAAGTGACCAGCTGGGAGGGAAAGATGGCTGTGTCTGTCTTGTAGAGGTTCTGGAAGTCACTCAAGGCCTCCAGACGCCGGGAACTCAATGTGTTGATGAAACCACGCAAATAGTAGTATCTACAGGGAGGGGGATTATATGCAAAGTTATGATGGAGCAGAAGATGAACAGAAATCAAGACAAAACGAAGAAGGATTACAATGAACAGGATGTAGGAGCCAGCTTGTCACTAGGAAGCTGCAGCTTGCTTTTAATGCTCAGAAGGCTGCCCTAGGCTTGTTTTAAATGAAAGTAAAACAAAATTCATGTTGCTCACTACTGTCTGAGATGCGTGATAAGTACTGGTATCTATTCATTTTTTAAAGCCAGCTGAGGAATGCTCCCCCCTTAAAATATAATATTATTGTTTGTTCTAACTTCTATGTTGGATTAGAACCCCTACCAGACCCGCTCGAGTAATCTCCTGACACTCAAGGACAATCCAGGGATTTATTTTATTTGTTCAGACAGAGGTAAGACAGCATTCTCTGTCCAGAAGTCCTTAAATCACATCACTTCCATCTTTGGGTCAATTCAGAGGTTTCCAACCAAAAATAACACTTTTGTTCAAGATTTTAACAGCTTGATTTATTTTTTGGTTTATCTGTTTTAGTTCTTTGAGTGTTTCAGTCTGCTGATCCATGTATTTTGTTGTTGTTGTTGTTGTATGTGAATGTCTATTCCTGCTGATTATACTGATTATACTAAAGGTTATGATGATGATGATGATGATGATGATGATGATGATGATGATTTTCTGTATAATATTCGTTGAGTTTTAAGATGGTGCTAATGCTGTACTCTGCAATCTCCATGCGCACATAATATTACATAACATTCACATGGAAAGATTAATAACAATTAAAGAACCAAGAGGATTTCTGAAAGGATGACAGGAGGAACTACAAAAGCAGCATAATGTAGTGTACCTGGCGAGCAGGGCATAATTGTCAGGCGGGACACAGAAGATGGCTTTGCCCAGCTGTAGGATCAACTCACTGTAGTAACTCTGGACATAGCTCAGGGAGATGGAGGATGGGAACTCTGGGAGTTTGAACACCTTTATGGGCTTAGGAGTAGTTCTCAACACTACAGAGAGAGAGAGAGGACAAGAGCAGGACAAAGGGAGCAATGCCGAAAGAGGAGACAAAAGAAGAGAATTTATGGTTTTGAAATCATGTGTAAGATGTGTGTGTGTGTGTGTGTGTGTGTGTGTGTGTGTGTGTGTGTGTGTGTGTGTCTGTGTGTGTGTGTGTGTGTGTGTGTGTGTGTGTGTGTGTGTGTGTGTGTGTGTGTCTGTGTGTGTGTCTGTGTGTTAAATGTTTTTATGTGATGTATTCCCCATGCTTTTTGTTCTTGCTTAATGTAAGTCGCTCTGGATTAAGAGCGTCTGCTAAATGCCTAAATTGTAAATTGTAAATTGTAATTGTAAATTGTGTGTGTGTGTGTGTGTGTGTGTGTGTGTGTGTGTGTGTGTGTGTGTGTGTGTGTGTGCGCGCGCGCGTGTAGCTTAATAGTTTCTATGTTACAGTATATGTATATTAGTCTTACTGGGGTCAGGTACGAGGATCTTGGATAGTGACATCCGTCTGTTAAAATGTATTGATGTATCTATCAGGTTAGGGAGACTCATCCCCAGTCTCCTATTCAGCCTCATCTCTGTCATTGAGCTCTTTCTCCTGGCCTGAATCTCCTGCATGGTGGGCCTGCGAGGGTTTTCAACCATAGCTTTCAACCTGGAAGACACAGAAATACAAGATATGGTTCGTTTAGGATTAGCATGCAGTGCAGCCTCTCAACGGGAGCTGAGTGCCACAAATAGAATACATGCAGAAGCTAGGGTTTATACTTTACAACTAACTTCTGGGTCTCTGATCTAGTATGCAGCTCCATGCGAGCAAAGGCATCCATTTTCCTGTTGAGACGATCCTTCAGGAAGAAATGGAAGATGTGGGTTTCCAAAACCTACAACACACCATAAAAACGGCACAGACGTAAAGTAAAACACTTGGTCTAAAAGGATAACACAAAAATATCCTGGGGACTTGTTTCCAACATGGTCCTATCAATCAATATGAAACCAATCAGTAGTCTTTATAGTGTTGTTTACCTTCTTATAGAAAAGCTGTTCAGCTGGCTCCCTGGTCTTAAGGAACTCCTCACTATTAAACACTCTGTGTTCATAGTTCAGATGACTGCTCACATCCCTGTTGCACACACCACAAATTTAAGTTTCGGCTATCACATTTTTACGTGTACTCTCTGTATAAATATAATATCATTAATCTGTATAATATAAATATCATACAGCACAGAATAATATACAAAAGACCGTTCATTTCTGTTCAGAAGTATGTTCATCTGTAATCCAAATTAACACTATAACACACATACACACCTGAAAACGTTAACAATGAGTTCTAGTGTTATTCTTTGGATGTCGTGGTTGAGATTGCGTTGCCAAGTCCGTCTATGTGCCCGCTGCTCACTGATGTCAGAGCAGGTGGCAATGTGGCACTGATTCAAGTCATAGTGTATCTGAAGGGACATACACCTGTAAAGACACACTCATGAGTCCCTCCATTCTCCTCCACTTCAAATAGCATACGGAGCCCCAGAGTGGCCATGGTAAGAAAAATGTATTATCTCGTCCAATCGAGTTATTAAGTTGACTGGAAGAGATAATACATTTTTCTTACCATGGCCACTCTGGGGCTCCGTAGTGTCCTTACAGTCCTATTAGGATTTTAACCTGACAGAAACCTTGTGTCTTTTTAAATATATTTAGGCAATGAAAAGTAGTAATAAGAGCTGGTTAGTTGTTGGAATCTGTACCTCTGTGTGAAACACTCTGCAGCGGCTAGGGGAATCTCTGGCAGGTCAACTGTGTCAGAACAGGAAGTGGAGACGCTTCCAGTGTCAATCTTGACCAGGATCAGATCATCTGTTTCCTGGACGATCAATAACATATTAACCACTTTCAACCTAGCGTCCCTATTTTGGGAATGTCATTATAGGTGAAAAATTGTCAAAGGTTGTTGAAAATAGCAGAGCTACATGCTATGAGCTTGTAAATTGGCTATTTTTGTGTGACACAGTCGTACAGCAAAGTATAAAATAGGGCTTTAGTGTTCATTGGTAAAGGTGATTGTTGGGTGAAAGCAGCACACGTGCACATTTTGTCAAAGGCTTTGCGAACTTGACTTCTTTTGAATTCTCTAATGGAGTTTTGTTAAAAGAGTTTGAAAAGCCTTTGGCAAAATGTGCATGTGCTGCTCTCACACATATGGATATTACATATCTCTGCTGTCTGGAGGAAACCTCATAACTCCAAAATGTTCGTTTTTCAGGAAATTAAAAATATTTTAATAAATACCTTATATATTTTTAAACGATTCAATACTGCCTCATCAAAGTTGGTGTTGTGACATTAGATATTGTCAATTACTTGCATGAGAAGGAGAAAGGTGGTGGAGTTAGCTGTTTTAGCAGACAGTTTGAGGGTCCAATGGAGTTAAGAGGTTTTGTCCAATGTGTTTTTTACTGATTTCCATTGGTTCAATATTTTCGAAACGACACACAGACGTAAAGGGTGTTCAATAGCACTGATTTATGAAGAAAAAAAATCAAAAACCTCAAAAATGGAGTTATGAGGTTTCCTCCGGACACAACTAAATTTGTCTAATATGCGTGAACATGAGCTCAGCTTCTGAATGTGTGTGTTCAGACGCTGTAATGCCTATTCCCCCCAAAATATGTAATAATTCTGATCCTTGGTTGACTGTCAAGCAAGGATCGGTCGACATCCGTCGATGACCGTCGTTGTGCTACTATACGAGTGAGTACTCACAGCAGAAACTTCTTCAAAATGGCTTATGTGACAGCCCATGAGAAATGCAGTTGGAGCCATAAGGAAGTCCAGCATACCGCTGGCCAGGACAGGAACATAGGGCTGCTGCCATGACAGAGGCTGAAAGAGAGGGGGAGAGAGGCAAATAAGTTTAGGGATAAGGGGCCCTCGATGTCAGAACTTCTGCTCTATAGTCAGAAATGTTCTACGGATGTATGAAAAATATTTCTGACTACTTTTACTACGGTATATATCATTAATCTATATTGTGTTAATATATAAACATTATTAGTGTTAATTTAGTCCATTTGGTGTAATTTTCCATTCTAGCCATCCTATTGTATAGAGACACTGATTTGACATTTAACTGACCTGTAAATAGTGCAACAAGCTTTCTGCTACCAGGGTGAGTCTGGCCCAGTCAGCAGAAAATAACACCACCCTTTGTTCCTGAAGCAGACAGGACAGAACCTACAGGCAGAGATAGAAGATTAACGGACCCTGTGGTTTATCAATGCAAATTCAACAGTCCTTTATGAAAGCACGTCAGTGTGTTAGTTACCTGTAGTAGTTGCTGTGGTCTAAGGCAGAGTAGAGGTATATGAAGATCCAAATCTACAGCTGGTTGGTCTTTGTCTTCTCTAGATGGTAACACGATGGTCAGAGGTCGGAGAGAAAACGTCTAGAAATGACAGTCTTATCTTAATCCTGGAAGCTTCATTTTTTATGGAGTCTCTTATTTCTGTCTTGAATCAATGTCTGAACTGACACAGAGCACACTGAGCTACGATGTAATCACTATCACACATACACCTGGAAACAGGTGTACCGGTATGTTCCTAAACTTTACTGAAATAACCCCGAAAGATGACAGAAAAAAGAAAGAAAAAAAATTGTTTGTGACATTTTTACCCTGAATATCTTCCTAAATATAACCGTAGCTCTAAAAATAGCCTACTTTTTAACCATAGAAACATCAATTTATCAGGAAAATCACGCGCGCACACACGCACACGCACACACGCCACACACACACACACACACACACACCATATGCAGTTGTCCAGGTGGTGGAATGGGCACTAGTGACAGCTTGGTAGCAAACTCCTTCACCCTCTCCTCCAAGTCTGTTAAGCGACATGTCTTCAACTGGACCAACAAACTGAAGACAGACAATCACTCAAACAGAGAAAGAGAGAGGAAGAGAGAGAGAGAGAGAGAGAGAGAGAGAGAGAGAGAGAGTAAGAAAGGAAATACATAGAAAAAGGCACATTATAAGTACAATCTATATGGATCATGTTGCATTGTAGCCTCTTTAGCTTTGCAATAAAAAATCACAACACATTTATTTTTTTGATTAAAGGTTATATAGAGTATTATAGTTTGTACAGTAAACAGATGGGTCAAAGAACAGTTTTATTTACAGTCGACTGAGCTGACCGCATGACAAAGAAACACAATTCCATTTCGCTCACATTATGGTTTAAATTAAAACAAGAAACACAACTTGTGTCCTATAAGAATATTTGTAAATGAAGTAAACACTTGTCTTATACAATACAATTAAAACATAAATGAACTGGGCTGATTATTCTTACCATGACAGACAGTCTTTTAGAGCTGTGTAGTAAGGGTGCTTGGATATAATACAGAAAGCATAGGCAGAGTACAGTTTAGAAGGCTTCGAGGACCAGAGGCCATTCTGGAGGAAAGATGTCCCTTCCTACAACACACAAGAGAGCAAGTACAGTAACAGAAGTATAGTCATTTAACCACTTGAACCCCAGCATGCCTATTCTGGGAAAACATTCATCCAAAAATAGCCGATCTAGCTCATTTGAGCTCGTAGATATAGGCTATTTTTGGTGAAGAGATTTGGAGTACAGTTGCAACTCAAGTCTGACTATGGCAAAAATAAACACTTTAACAAACACTGGGGTGCATCGATGGCTGCAATCCAACTTCAGTATATCCTATTTAACATTTTTACTATCATAATGGAGTGTAGCTTTGAGTCGGGTTAATTTATGCAATACCTCTTGATAACCAGTAGTGGTTGTATCTGACCCAGGCCAAGATCTAAATGTCTCGATAGAAAGATAGGGAGAATCTCTGTATTTCAGATGAGATCAGAACATGCTGCTGGGTTAGTTATATTATATCAATAGCAATGGTTCTCAAAGTTGGGTCCCAAACCCAAAGGGTCCTTTAGGGCTTTCAAGGGGGACCCCCAGCAAAATAAGGAACACATTTATTTATTTATTTTGCGGCTTTCGCATTTATTTTCTATTTTCTATAGAGAGACAGACAGTAGGCTGACATTTCAAAAAATGTTCAAAAATAGCAGATCAATGTTCTACAGTCTACACCATAAAATAACATCTTATTCACACACTGGATTGCAGCCTTTAGTCAAGTGCATTCAATCGTAATGCATGCTTGGCATTGTGTGTAGTCTTATGTACCTGTATAGGTCGATAATACTGCATTACTACTCCATGGGTCTGGTTGCCAAACACGTCAGTAAAAACCAGGTAGTGAAACTGTTCTTCTCTCTGTTCTTTGGACAGCTGGAACCCACCTAGAGCACAGAAACAAAGATGACATTATTGTATATGAACAACTACTGTGTGTGTGTGTGTGTGTGTGTGTGTGTGTGTGTGTGTGTGTGTGTGTGTGTGTGTGTGTGTGTGTGTGTGTGTGTACCAGGAAAGCAGAGCTGAGGTAGTGCCATGAGATCAACTTCTTTGGGAACACTGACATCTTCAGTTCCTCCTCCTTTCACCCCTTCAACTATAATACAGTAAATAGATAGATAGATAGATAGATAGATAGATAGATAGATAGATAGATAGATAGATAGATAGATAGATAGATAGATAGATAGATAGATAGATAGATAGATAGATAGATAGATAGATAGATAGATAGATAGATAGATAGATAATGTAGACCTATATATATTGCATATAGCAGGAAACCCGTGTTAATTTTCTTCACTAAAACTATGACAAAGAATGTGACTACCTTTTTTCACGAAATAAAAACTAAGCTATGATTTGTATGACTAAATACATTCACAATTCAGTGAACAACTAAAAGCTAGACTACATTTAGAGATAGAAGAGTAGAACTGGGGGCACGGTGGCACAGTTGGTAGTGCTGTCGCCTCACAGCTAGAAGGTCCTGGGTTCGATTCCCGCTGGGGACGCTGTGGGCACTGGCGGCGTGTTCCCTCCTCCGCGTCATCAGTGCCCATACCCGAGGCGGGGGTTGGCGAAAGGGCCTTTCTGTGTGGAGTTTGCATGTTCTCCCTGTGTCCCCTAGGGTAGATACCCTCACAAAAACATGCAGTAATCCTGGTCTCTAAAACTACCTCCCCCTGGCCAGCCGGGGCGCCTGATGGAGGGGAAAGGAACTGGTCGGAATAACGTGTCCCTTCCACGCGCTACGTCCGGCCGGGGAAATTCCCCTCTGTCAGGTGAAAAGAAGCAGCTTGGACTCCTCATGCATAGAAGGAGGCATGAGGTCAGTCCGCTGCCCCCCCAGGTTGGCAGAGGAAGTGTAGCGCCCAGGATTACATTAGATAATTGGCACTGGGTGAAAAAGAAAACTGGGTTACAAAATCGTGGGATAAAAATTAAAAAAAAAAAAAAAGAAAAAAGAAGAGTAGAACTAAGACAAGTCATTTTATGGTTGGTTGTGCACTGGTGACGACGCCATCACGGTCCGTCAAGAGACATTCGTGATACATTCGAGAGTCGAGACATATTTAGTCAACTAAAACTACACTAAAACAGTTTTCCCGCTGGGGACGCTGTGGGCACTGGCGGCGTGTTCCCTCCTCCGCGTCATCAGTGCCCATACCCGAGGCGGGGGTTGGCGATAGGGCCTTTCTGTGTGGAGTTTGCATGTTCTCCCCGTGTCCCCTAGGGTAGATACCCTCACAAAAACATGCCGTAATCCTGGTCTCTAAAACTACCTCCCCCTGGCCAGCCGGGGCGCCTGATGGAGGGGAAAGGAACTGGTCGGAATAACGTGTCCCTTCCACGCGCTACGTCCGGCCGGGGAAATTCCCCTCTGTCAGGTGAAAAGAAGCAGCTTGGACTCCTCATGCATAGAAGGAGGCATGAGGTCAGTCCGCTGCCCCCCCAGGTTGGCAGAGGAAGTGTAGCGCCCAGGATTACATTAGATAATTGGCACTGGGTGAAAAAAGAAAACTGGGTTACAAAATCGTGGGATAAAAAAAAATAAAAAAAAACAGTTTTCTGAAAATCTATGTTTCTATGTCAGTGGTGCTCAACTTTTTTCATGTCAAGGCCGCGGACCCCCATCTGAAAATATATTGTACCAGGGACCCCCACAGAAGCAAAGATTTGAGTTAAAAACGTTAAAAGAATATATATTCAAAGAATTGCAGCTCATTTTCATGATTAAAAACAAATAGCAGATCTATACAAGCTCGTAGCGTGGCAATCGGTGCTGCGCTATGAGCTTGTAGATCTGCTATTTTTCAATAGCTAAAGTATAACATAATGCTTAAAACACCAAAAGGGGTTCCTGTCCTGAATGGGCTATAGAGCAGACCTTCGCTAGGGGTCTCTGTGTTCGGTACAGATGGTTCTCTCTTCTTCCTGATAAAGGAGCGCCGTCGCCTCACAAACAACCTTCCATCTTGCTCTCTGCTGACAAAGGGAGGAGCTAGGACATGCAGTACCTCTGGCTCCAGAAGGGGGAGCGCCGGAATTCCATTGCTTCCACCAGTCTCCTGGGTAGACTGAGCAAGAAAGAGAAGGACACAATATTATTTGCAATCTCAGTGGAATAGCAGGTTAATTTAACCCATCAACATAGGCCAACATAACCCATCAAGGCAACATAACATGAGATTATATGAACACCTGAGGCATTACACACACACACACACACACACGCTAAATACCTGGTACAGCTCTCTGAGTTTGTCACTTGATGATCCAACCACCACGCAAGCTTCCAGAAGACCAGGAGGCAGATGGTCTGCCATAGCATGGTCTGCTACAGCAGTGTGGAATGCACTTCCCATTGCAGTCAGAACTGCAGCATCACTCCCAATCTTCTGCCGTAGTCTGAAAACACACCTTTTCAGACTCCATCATGGCCCATAGCACTTACCCTACCCCCTTAGATAGCATTTCTGCAGACTTAGATAGCATTTGATACAGACTTATAGCATGTTATGTAGACAGCACTATAATAGCATTGTATGTAGTCATAGCACGTCATAGTACATATGTATAGCATAGTATAGTATATATGTATAGTTTCATTATATAGATATTCCACTGTTACTTTCTTAGCTTACGCATGTTTCATGATAAATGCTATTTATGTAATGTATTCCCATGCTTTTTTGTTCTTGCTTAATGTAAGTCGCTCTGGATTAAGAGCGTCTGCTAAATGCCTAAATTGTAAATTGTACCTTCTAGTACCAAGTCTCCTCAGAGCCGTTGACACACAACCATGGAACTAAAGGAAAGATAGAAGGTACATAGATATTTATTATACACATAATTATATTAAGGCTGCCAAAGAAGATTCCATATTTGAATATTCCTTTGAATATTAAAAAGGCATGAACAAAGACTAACCCATCATGCTATCAATGACTTCTTGTAACATGTTCCTTTGTTAAACTGCACTGCCTAGTAATAAACTGAATCTGGTTAAATCTAGCTAATAACATGTTTCATTGGTGCATCATAAATTAAAATGACTTTGTCATTTGACTGTGAGATGTATTATGGCTCTAACATAGGTCCGCAAACTAGTGACATGACCTGTGGATGTCTTTGTATGTGGGTCTATGAAATGAAAACACTCCATTGCAGAGCCAATTGAAAGTCTTTAGGGCAGTCCTTCATATTAGGTTAGGTTTTTTTTCTCACCATTGTTCTAGCACATCTACTTTCATCTAGAAATCCCCAGATGATAGGCACTATAGGCATAGATCTCACAATCATATGGCAATGCAACACTTATTCGCCAATTCCTGAAACCAAAAGTAACCTAGAGGGAAAGAGGAAACAGTAGTAGAGGTTCCTTTACTTAGAAGTACACACTTTGAGCTGACCAAAATCATTTCACCATTTCTCTTGGAGTTAAAATAATTCACGGTTCACCTATGTAGTTTTGGTTCCATATGAAGTCAGAACTGAAAACGTTCAAAGAGGAGACTGATGGTCAGCCTGAAACTCATTCAAGGCAAGCCAAGCTGTAATGATGTTGTCATGAGACGTGTGTAGACAATATTATGTTTCAGAACATCCTTATATAAAGCGTTTTAAGCCTGGAAATTAGCCTACTAGGCCAGCAGCATATGAAATGATGACCATCGATGCTACATTTAGTAAACTAGATTGACTGTGTATATATACAGATGTGTGGCTGTTAGGCTTCTACAGGAGCTTATAGCATAGCTTAGTTCTGCAACCCCGTCGCACACGACAAGTCTACATTGGATTCTTACGACATTATAGCTGATTCTCTATGTAGAAATAGGTACTTCAAACACCACAGTATTGAGCTCAAGGACAAAAAAATCCCTGAAATGTAAAAATGCTTTTTACCACGGAATGTAAATGAGCACTGGTGACTTTGTAATAGGTGCCTCTTTAACTGTAGAATAACGCTCCCCCCCCCCCTTTTTCTCTTGGAATTGAATTGGATGGATTGAAACTGGCCAACGAAATGTTTGTACATTTCTTACACAGAACAGCTGAATCACTAAATGGACTGAACATAATGTGTTTATCAAAGTGGCAAAACAAAGAATCATTCATTCACTGTCTGTCCTTTACTTCCTCACTTCCCTCCCAGTGAGCAGCGCATTATCTTATTTCCCTACTGCTCTGCTCCAGGCTTTAACTTCACTCCTCTCCTCTTCTGGGCAAATTAGGCTCATGAGTGCAGCAGAGGGCACTGAGGAGGGCACTGGGTGTGTGCAAACAAGCTAAACGCACACGCACACGCACAAGCACACACGCACGCACGCACACACACACGCATGCACACACGCACACACACACACACACACACACACACAATCTAGTGGCCACTCCAATCCACAGCAAGTCCCTGCTCTCATTTAAAATACTAGACCAGCGCCCTGCTGGGCACAGAGACAGTAACGATGGAAGTTTGATTGATTGATTGAAGTATTTATTAACAGATTGGAGAATTACAGTACATTTCAAGCACAACTCAATACAAAACTGTTAACTGTGGACAACGCCATAAAGCATTACACTTGTTTACAATAGGGTCCACCATGTTCAATTCATCATAACATTTAGAGACGTACAAATATACACTTCTATATAGCCTAAAACAGGAAGTCATCATAGAGGAGGTAAAAATTAGGGAAAAGAATCACACCCGTGTGAAGTGAGGGGTGCTAAAATATGAAAGTCTAACTCATGTTGATTAGGTGATGTAATGGTGATGTAAAACAAACGGTGACAAAACAAACATTAAACGACTTGGTGACCAACCTTAAGATCTGGTGACCGACCTTAAGATCTGGCAACCGACTTTAAGATCTGGTGACCGACCTTAAGATCTGGCAACCGACTTTAAGATCTGGTGACCGACCTTAAGATCTGGCGACCGACTTTAAGATCTGGCTACCGACCTTAAGATCTGGCAACCGCCCTTAAGATCTAGTGACCGACCTTAAGATCTGGCAACCGCCCTTAAGATCTGGCGACCGCCGCGTCGGCTTGGAGTTGTTGGACTACACCAGAACGCAATCAGTGGCTTAGGATCAATAACCTTGTATGAAAAAGGTATTAAATACACCTGTCCAAAATGTAATTTTAATGGCCCTTTTATTATTATTATTATTCATGCACCTTATATGATTTGTGTGTTTCTTTCTGTTATTGATTGTAATATTGAGACAAAACCAAAAAAGTATATACGGTCGCAAAAAGATTTAGGTTTACTATGAAAATCTGCATTTCCTGTCCACCACGCCTCGTGACACTCTCTATATATGGTCGACGTCGTCTCCATATATGAAGATCACAACACTGACCTCATCAAACCCTGGATAGCCATACAGTACATGGAGAAGACTGGAACATCACCTAGATCTGCATGTAGCCGACCAACAATTCTACATCTGGCCTCCCGGACACCATGTTGATCTGACCTCATCAAACCCTTATCTCCATATATGGAGCTGTCTGACCTGTTCTGACATTCCATATATTGATCCTTCTTCACCCGTGTTTCCTCTTCGATGTCTCTCTTTTGACTGTCCATTCAAACTCTAGATGGGCCCGCCCCAAAGTCATTAGCGCAGCCGCGCCCAGCAGCCGGCAAAAACTTCTCAACACATTTTACGCTCTACCCAGCCCGAAAACGTCAATTAATGGGTTTTTTTTAATAAATAAAAATGGTCCATATATGGGCATTCTCAGACCTGTTGTTTCAGCATGACCTCGCCCTCAGGGTGTCTTACTGGTATACCTGTAATAAAGTGATGTGATAATAATGCTGAATTTTTAAAGCTGAGCTGCTGGTGATAGAAGTCATAGATGCATGTATGAAATTAATATCTAGCATTCAATGCTGTGTGTCTAATATGCAATTAGTCTACTTACAGACAAGATTTGCTGCATACCTTTTCAGCATATCCTACCTTGCTTCAGGACCTGATGACTTGCCATGGCAGATACTGACATATCAATGAGGTGAACAGAGATGATTTGTGGACAGATGAATAAAATCATGTGTTTTTGTAGTTGGAAGATGTCATGTCAAGATAAAGTAACCAATAACCATGTCTGTATATTTTAAATAGACTATAGGGGATTTCTAAATCCCTTAGTTTACCGTAAAACTTTGATACCTCCCAAACGTATTTGGTCATTTTCATAGTAAAGTAGAACAAATTATGCAATTAGGTGAGAATACTTTTGGAATTGGTGGTCCAAGGAGAGAATTAAAATCCCAAACTCTTCCAACCCTGGCAGGGTTAGTGTAGTGGTCTGCAAGTTCATGCACTCAAACAGCAGCAGAATATTGATGACTGCCCAAGCCATAACATTGTGGGGAGATCCCACATTCACAATTACAACACATGCATTGCATAAAGGGACAATCTGTGGGGCATTGTGGAATTTATAAAGAATATGTGGTGTTTCCCTTTAATGTTCTATTTAAAATGATGCAGAGTGAGGCTGTTCCCTTTATGTAAAATTAAATAAAATAATTTAACTTGAGACATTGGCAAATGCACATCCATGGTAAATGGAAACTATGAAGTCAAAGTGAAAGCAAAGGACTCAAATACTAAGGCGTCATGTGTTTCTTTCTCCATTTAGTCATTACACATTTGAAGGTTTGCATAGGCGACAAATACTGAAGTCCTACATTTATCCCACATGCCACAAACTTGCTCAACTCCAATAGACTCTCCACTCCATTTCCTCACTTCCATTATAATTTACTGCAATTAGTACTTTGATTCCTCTAGTCTACCCAAACTGGCTTTTCATTATAGCTCAACAGTAGGACTGACAGCGATCACACGAGAGACCCAAGTTCAAAACCCGGGTAGGACATAAATGTTATGGTTTGCAGCTTTAAGATATCTAGTCATAAGAAATGATTCACTAGGCCTTCTGAGTCAACTTAGTAGTGCACATTAGTACTAGTATCACATGATCTACAACTGTCCCTCCATAACCACCATAAAGCCAAGGACATGACAAGGTCATTATAATATATACTGTAAGTGTATATAATCATGTGATCTCTGTACAATAGTCAAAATTAAAATCATTATTGTATTGATCGTTACAATAAAGAATACAATATTTGCATTGCTGAGGACTGACCCTGATGTTCATTCAGTGGTGGAAGTAAGGATACTTCGAGAGAAAATGGTAGAACACCAGTACACAAGCATGCGCACATGCGTACACAGTACACACACATGCACACGCACACGCACACACTGACACACACATGTGTCAATTCAACTGAATTACTAACTAAAGACTACAATTACTGATATATTTACAGGCAATACATTAATTTGTTACAACAAACTAAATGGTATTCCTCAATATAATGATACTAAGTATTGTGGTCAGACTGACCATGAGTCAACAAAACAGCAGAACAGAGAGTCTAATGTCATATGGCATAAACACAACACTCAAATTCAAATTAGAACTAACTATTTAGTAAAGGAACTACTGTTCAGCAAATTTTAGTGGTCCAAAAATATCTAAAATCATCTCGGTGCTTTCTTATTCATTCACAAAGTTAATCTCGGAAAATTGCTGCTGATTACATTAAGTTGTTTACATTCAAAACTGTTGCCTCTGCAGCATTGCTTAACTCATTATAATTGCACGTCTAGCTTGCACATGTGAAATCTGAACCGCCTCAACATTGCAATGAGATACAGTTGACTTATTTCCCTATCTTTGCAATTGCATGGCAGGCCTTTGGTCTGCCTCCTTGTACAGTACACTGTGCTGCGCAACTGGACTGAGTACAGATGCACTGCAACTCGTTGTAGATCAGCTATTTACACTATCATTTTACACCAACATTGTACAACAATGTATAGAACAGGGTTATAATCAGACTAATAGATTTGGTTTATTACAAACAATGGATTAGATTTTTGGGGGGGGAAAGTATCAAAAATAACTGTGCTTTTAAAGTCAGTTATTGGTTCTAAATATCTTTTCGATATATTTTCTGGGTTGACGTGCACCAGTCAACTTATTCAGTCCATTCCATCATTCATAAATTAATTGGACAGCTGTATTGTCCTGGAGGTGAACTGCACAAAGCCCAATGCATGAAATGTTGTTTCTTCCAGTTTACAACATAATTCACTTTTACTAGTAAGTTTACTATTCTATATTTACACCCAAGTACCAATTTTAGAGGCCAATATCAATATATCAGATAAATCAAGGCACTATATAGGCTTACATAAGTGTATGGGCAACAATAAAATCTTGTCACAGAGAACAAAGATTGTCAACCTTCCTTTCCTGAAACACTTGGAAAGATAAGTTACAGAAGATATCACACCTTAGGCTGTTTGCCTGTTTCCAAATGAATGTTATGTTACAGATACCCTGTCCTGTTTATGCAAACAAAAAGGCACAATAACAATTGCTGAAAGCTTCATGTCACAACAGGACAATTATAGCTCAACTTAGACTATGTGAAGGACACATTTAGCTCCAGGAACGGGCAATTATAGTCTACTATTCTAAATAATTACACTAAATAGGACGACCATTGGCAACCAGTGTGACAAAAACAAAACTATGTATCTCTTCATTCAACAGTTGTCTAGCCATCATGTCTGTGATTGAAATTAGATTTGTTTTAATGTAGCTATTACATAATATAAAACTACTGCATGTAATATACATAGCCTAATAGTACAGCCATTCTAGGGCTATTCAAGTTTAGAGGAATTTCTACCCATATTTACAACATATGACGTGATTCTTTCTAGGTGAACAAATTCTATAGGGCTATATAATATCAACTGTCACGAGTTGCAGGTAATACAGAGAGATTGTGCAGACAGCTCAGCTGTGTTCATTTAAAATCAGAACCTTTTGCATGGTTATCAACCAGCACATGTCAGCATACATGCAGTAGCAATAGCAGTATGTATATTTCAATATCTCTGTAACCTAAATGCGGTTTTTGTTTAATTAATATCGACTTTCAGAAAAGTTGAAACTGAAGTCTAGTTGTCAAAGAAAAACTTATATTCGCGAATGCCATGAACACTAACCTCATGACATGTCCAAATAAGTCATCCGTTCGGCTTCTCATTCATTATTAGTCTACTTTTGAACTACTATGACTGCAGTATCCAGTACGAAACCTTACTCGGACTCTCTCTGTTATCCCAGTTGTGAAGTTATCTGTGGTTTGACAGTCTGCTCTGCTTCCTGTATGAAGACACAAACATGCGCATTGCCATTGATTGATTTAAGACAAGCACGCGCTCTGCCTGCCCCCCCCCCCCCCCCCTCTCAAGACAGAGCCTCCTCTCCTCTCTGTCTGTCTGTCTGTCGCTCTCTTTCTCTCTGAACACCACACACACACACGCACGCACGCACGCACACTGTACTACACTCTGTACACACGCGCGCGCGCACACACACACACACACACACACACACACACACACACACACACACACACACACACAACACAACACACACACACACACACACACACACACACACACACACACACACAATTTGTATTTTTGAGACTCGCCTAAACAAAAACATATTTTTCTTTTTTGCTTTCTAAATGGCTTATTTTTATATTTTGATTATAACAAAGCGGACCAATATATTATCTAAGCTTTCTATGATACTTCTAAAGTTCCAAAAATTATCAAACCTTTATCATATATCTATATTTATCAACCTTTATAAAACAGTAGGCTATGTCGTGTGTAAACACTAGTATGACTAGTCAGCCCTCCCACTCCTAAAGTGGTATGTTCCATAATCCATATGCAGGTGGATTGATTGATTGAAATATTTATTAACAGTTCGCAGAATTACAGTACATTTCAAGTACAACTCAATACAAAGACTGTTAACTGTGAGTGGACGACCCAATAAAGCATTAAGCTTGTTTACGGTCCACCTTGTTTGGTGGCATAGGAGCGAAAATAATTCAGTCCCTTGTTTGTGCCGAATCTGGGACTGGGTTGTACATGGTTTGTTGCACTCCCTCTGGTGTTGTGGGTGTGGACTTCGTTAACATTAAGGAAGTATTTAGACAGGTACACCGTACACATGGGTATCTTGGTGGTGTATCGAATCTTGTGGACCAGACCCATTGCAAGATGCTGTACAGACTGGCAGACCAAATCAGATTTTTGACCAATCCAGTTTGAAATCAGACAAATAGTTTTATCAAGTCTGAACAGAACAGCCATAACAGACGGCTCTGGCCATAACCACATGGAAACAAACGTTTTGTTACAAAAATTTCAACTACATTACTAAAGTCTGATTTAATTGCGTTGCGATGCAACACGTGAGGCTATAGATCAGCCATTTTGCAGACAAGAGGCGACACCATTGTACAAGAGAATAAATTCAGCATTACTAATACTATATTGTTAAATTGTTACCACAGCAGTCAATGTAGATAGTTTAGTTTATTACGGATTCCCATGGCATTAGTCTACTCTACATAGGTTGAGCAAATAATCTGATATGATCACCTGCACATAATAGTGGACAGTCAGTCCTATAGTCTGAGACACAAATTGGATTTGCCTGCAGTCTGGACAAAGCCTCATGAATAGGCTACTGCTAGTTGTTGTCCTTTTTCAATGGATGAATGTAATAACCGGTAAGTTTAACTTAAACCCTATATTCTCCATTGACCAGAGTCCTTTTGTCCCGTAAACACCAAATCTCCTCACAAAGAAACAGCTGATCTACAAGGTCAAGTTTGCAACACATGTTGTGACATGGTGCATATATAGCTGCTATTTTAGCTAAATGTTCTCCTCAGAATAGAGACGCTGGGATTCATGTGGTCAAATCTAACTGCCTTTGGTTTTGGATTTTGTGAGCTAATTGCATGGACTTCAGCTAGGCCTAGATTCTTTCTTTTCTAGAATAAATAGCTGTTTCTTTTCTCCGTTGATAGTGTTGAATGACATTAGATATCTTTATGCAATGTTTTTGTGCAGTATCATTCACCTTAGTTGACTGAATGCATACTGAACTATATGACACTTAACCTGCAGGTATTTTCTTTGTACTGTAGTTTAGTCAGCATTCAAAACTGCAATGAACCTTTTTACAGTAGCCTATACTCTACTGCAGAACCCCTAGTTGTGGTTACATTCTTGCAAGGCTAAACACAATGGCTTGTTTGCTTGTGTAGATTACAGTGGACTCAATAAGATCGTTCTTTTTTATTTCCCTTTTAGAAACCAATAAGATAATTTTAAAGTTTTGTACATTTTGTAACATTGAATGCAACACTGCCATCTAGGGAAACATGAACACTCTCAATAGCTGCTTAGTGCATACATTGCTCAAAGCCTACTGCTGACAGCTTTCTATTCATGGTGATAAACTCTCCAATAAACCCTTGCTTAAATGCAATGGGAAAAGGGCTAGAGGTGAATTGAGCTGGAGGAATGTCTAATAGCTTGTCAATGAAGACACAGACACACACTTCACAGTTAAAAGTGAATTAATTATTTTCATAGAAGTCATTAATTGGTACAAAAAAACTGTATTCTCATGGTATAAAATGTATGTACAGCAGCAAAGAGAAGGCCATATGTATAAGAACTTGCTACATTTTCTATAATAAATTCAGTGATTGACTTTCAAATCAAAGTGTCCCTTCAATAATAAAGAAACAAATCAACAGCACACAATCTATGAAAGGAATTCACAATCTTTCTCTTCTGTAACCAGTGCTGTGTATAACTTCAAATAAATAATAATCACAAACAATACTAGTATAACTCAGTCAACTCATTTGTTGATTCATAGATCAAGATTGTACCGTTGTTATGATTGATAAGTATGTTTCATTTATAGGTCTGCCATTTTCAAGGTTCAAAACAGTTGCTGGGTTAAACCCCAGCATCCGTATTGTATTGTGGGGAAAGCTTTGGCTGAAAATAGCAGATCAACAAGCTCACAATGAGTCAGCTTGTCGATTGCTGTATTCTGCAAAAGCTTTCCCCACAATAACACTAGTATAGAGCCATGGGGGATTTGAATTGGCTGTACTCTCACAGGCACTGAGTCTATTTGGGTTCCAGGTAGAAAAGTTTCAAAGGACACATCACCCTGAACCCTAAAGGCATCCAAGGTCTGTTTAAGAATCTTTGGCTCTCCATCATGGGTCAGGTGCAGCAATCATAACTAGGTGCATTTTGGATCCGAAATCATTAGTAAAGCATTTAGTTAAAGAAAAATATACGGTGGCAAATGCTGCAATGTTACATTCACAATTACAATACATGTATTGCATAAAGGGACAATCTGTGGGGCATTGTGGAATTTATAAAGAATATGTGGTGTTTCCCTTTAATGTTCCATTTAAAATGATGCAGAGTGAGGCTGTTCCCTTTATGTAAAATAAAATAAAATAATTTAACTTGAGACATTGGCACATCCATGGTAAATGGAAACTATGAAGTCAAAGTGAAAGCAAAGGACACAAATACTAAGGCCTCATGTGTTTCTTTCTCCATGTAGTCATTACACATTTGAAGGTTTGCATAGGCAAGTGGCTGGTATGCAACATTAGAGGGATAGAGAACTACACAACACTGACTGAGGTTTATATTCACACTGAAACCCATAGCCCTACATAGTACGTACATTGTGCATAACAATATCTATGGGATACTATGCTGTGCTCCGAGAGTTAGGCTAGGAAGTATAATGTACTCCACTGCTATTTGTAACACTAAGTGTGCTCAGTGCTGAGATTTATCTGTGGCAAACAAAGCTATAGCTGTAAACTGTGTATATATCTACTTCACTGGACTAAGTCAAATTTGACCCGAGTCAATTCATCAGAAAGGCACCTCAGGTTAAAGCTGCTTTTTATAATACACAACCAATAAAAAAGGGGGATAACAGCAAACTGCTCTGTTTCAAAACAAAACAAGCCAGTTAAATAGGAACTTTATGACTTTCTTGACTGGGGCCTGGGGGAGATAAGTAAATGGTGGGGGGGAGCAATGGTGAGGGGTTGACAGGAAACTCAATTTTGTCGTCAAATGGGGTGGGAGTTTGTCTACAGAGTTGATTTGTTTTGTCACCAGGTGGTTACATTCTGAAAAAAGAATCACATGAAGAGTGAGTCAAGCAGTCGTAGTACTGCTTGACTCAGAACCGGCATTGCAAAGCCTCCTAGAAGAATAATGCAGGAAATTATTGTGTTTATGCAGTGTTTGAAGCAAACAAAAAGGTGTTCCTGTCAATCTGTCTGTTTTCTGCCAATCAAAGGCATGCATGCAGCCTTGTTTAGCATGCAGGCTGGTTCATGTGGAATGTGTCATAACTTGCTTTGGCAGTAGCTTAGACTTTAGAGCATGTTGTGTGCCACACCTTAGTGCCTAAATGTAGATGCCTTTCGTTCAGTACAATACATCAGTGGATTACGATAACAATCTCCGACTGTTTTATTGGGACAGGTATTCAACGTTGATCAGATTTAGTAAGCAAATGGGGTGAGCTTGTTGTCGTCATGTACCTACAGGACCGGTATTATAATGACAAAAATGGTTTCAGGTGGTTTCATTACACAGAAGAATCTAAATGTAGTGGGAGTTGTATATGATCACACAGAGCTAGCGACGATGGAGGGCTCGTCTGCGGACGAGAGGTGCCACCTTTTGCTCAGTGGAAAACTTTGGGTCTCTGCTCCTCTATACAGTATGTAATTGTAAACTTGTGAACATTTTGTGTAAATGTTGATGTACAAGATTACAAACTAACTTGGCGTATTAGCACCTAGTAGATAGGATAAGTTAAATCAATCAAAGTATCATGTATTAAAGAATGAATAAAGAATCTTATGGCTAGCCTCCTGCAGAGCCACGGCGTAAAAGTATATGGTCATATTTTCAGGCAAGATTTCAACTCTATATTACAAAAAGTATTGATTGTATACCATCAACTTGAAAGGATACCTTGACATAGTGAATTGTTGTCTATTGATTTCCTAAATCATCATACTGTAAAGTAAATGAATCAATGAACATACCAATTACTTATAATATGGCGATTCTTTGGTGAATAAAAATGACCAAAAATGGAACTAAAATGTCAAGATATTCCATTGGCAGTGAGTGGAATATACATTCATGTGTCTATTATGGATCTACAGAAATAGTACATTAAGTACAACAGGTCACATGTATTTCTCAGCATTTGGATAGTGTTCTTATGCACAATGCCACTGTGAAGTGAAATAATTTTCTACAGAGGAACGTACTGTAAAGCAGTGGTTCTCAAAGTGGGGTTCCTCAGGGGTCCTTGATGGGGAACACGCATTGTGAAGCTTGTAGATGTTTTTTGTGTGGCGCGATGACATACTGCACACATGCAGTCAATGCAAAGGCGTGAACCGACGCAATGCTGCATCAGGCAGAATGAGGCGAACCGGGTGACATGAATGCATGCAATTAGCCTCTTCCTCCTCTTCGCTCAAATATTCAAACTTGAACAAGTTCGCTTCAAGAAGCAACGTGAATGTTGTTGGGTTTTTTGCCTCCTGTGTGGAGAATACACAACGCAATAGGTTGCTACTGTAGGTGAGCATTGAACTGGCGCTGTGTACGGAATTGGTGGATCACACCAACCTACAGCCACTTAATATGTATTGTAGTACATTACAGAGTAAACTACTAGATAAGCTAGTATACTGGACATCTAAGGCTTCTAGCCTTCTACAGATGTGTTTAGCTACACTTGTTTTCTCTTCTCCCTCCTTTGTAGACAGAATCACTTAAAGCCACTTAACCACAGGCTGAAAATCTGTTTTAAACTATACAGGTTTGATCAAATAATTTGTGTGATGAAGACGTTCCGTTTTGTAAATCAAATTAATTTGGTATACCTTCATTATAATGGATTAAGCACCCTGAACAACTTAGGCCCAGATTCAGTAACACTGCATTGCGAAGGCAGGTTATTTTCGCTCCCCGGCAGCTAAGAGCACACCACAATTCTCTTATTCAATATGAAAGTAATGCAAATTAGCTTATAGCTCAAAAGCTACTGGTGTTAGCTTTTACACCATCAAAGAGTAGGTTACTTGTAGCCTTCAATTCCTAGGGAGAATTGTGTACCTCAGCCTAATTCAGCAAGGTTGATGACTAATAAAAGAATCAGCTCCACACATCTATAAACGTGGCCTGCCAATTCAGTGCCGTTAAGTGCTCTCTCAGGTCTGAACCATGATGCCAAACAAAAAGGAACAAGTGCATTTCTGCAAGTGAGACTGAGATTCTGATGCAGTGAATGGAAGTTCAACTCAAAACTATTCAGGACATTTGAGATTCGACGAAAGAAACATTTGTAAAATATAGCTAAAAATGTACTGCACTGCACACTGGAGATGTTTGCAAGAAACGGTGGAATGTTGCCAAATGGCCAACAAAAGAAAACTATGCTTAAGTCTAATGGTTATGTCTGTGACTCACAGGAATAGAAGCCACTGCTTGCATGCTTGTTAATTATTGCTTCCAAGGGTTTTATTTGTGCAAAATTGGTTTGAAGGCGTTACAGTAACAAAGTATTGGTGAATAGGGTACCTTGCGGCAAATTTAGTGGTGTCTGACATGCTGCTCGACAAGATATTACATATTTTCAACTGAAAATAAGGCTTAGGGGGCACGGTGGCACAGTTGGTAGTGCTGTCGCCTCACAGCTAGAAGGTCCTGGGTTCGATTCCCACTGGGGACACTGTGGGCACTGGCGGCGTGTTCCCTCCTCCGCGTCATCAGTGCCCATACCCGAGGTGGGGGTTGGCGATAGGGCCTTTCTGTGTGGAGTTTGCATGTTCTCCCCGTGTCCCCTAGGGTATAGATACCCTCCCAAAAACATGCCGTAATCCTGGTCTCTAAAACTACCTCCCCCTGGCCAGCCGGGGCGCCTGATGGAGGGGAAAGGAACTGTGTCCCTTCCACGCGCTACGTCCGGCCAGGGAAATTCGCCTCTGTCAGGTGAAAAGAAGCAGCTTGGACTCCTCATGCATAGAAGGAGGCATGAGGTCAGTCCGCTGCCCCCCCAGGTTGGCAGAGGAAGTGTAGCGCCCAGGATTACATTAGATAATTGGCACGTGGGATAAAAATTATTTAAAAAAAAAAGAGAAAATAAGGCTTAAAAGTCCCTGCAGACTGACCACGTTTTTTGGAAAAAAGAAGCAAAAACGGCAGTCTGTAAACACCTTAAGTACTACTTGTCAGACAACAGAGTGGTGCTCTGCCTTTATAAAACTCTCCTTGGCTTTCAGTCTCAGCGGAGATGGCTCAGGGTTGGTCCTTTCAGTGTTAGGGCCTGGCACTTCAGTGTGTTCTGAGCTGCTGGCCTGCCCGTCTGGGTAAATGACTAGGAAACAGGCAGTGAGAAAGCCCAGGAAGGACCCGCCAGAGGCCACCATGGGAATAACACGCACACTCCCCACGGCATCAACCACAGCACCCAGGGCCGATGCTACCAAGATTTGGCTGATATAGACCTGTACATAAAAACAAAATAAATACAGTCACACTTCCCTCTTACTCCACAACAGCACCCAGCATTCAAACCATCAGAACCTGATACTGTATATGAAACTGGGAATTCCAGTATTATAAGCAAACCCACAGAAAGCCTAGTGCCTACATGGCATGAACCTCTTGACTTAGGGTAAACAGATTAAAACCAATTTATCAGGCATTAGTGGGTTCTATAGCTTTCTAAATCAATAGCTTGTGGTCAATTTAGAACTACCAGGGGACTTCACAGTTTAATGAGTGAAATAAATGCTTACCTGGCAGGATAAGATGGCACAGTCAATACCAAAGCCTCTTCTAGAGTTTTCAGGGCTATGGTGAATGTACTGGAGGAATAACAAATACAAAATAAAGTTAGCTTGCTAATTCATGTGGTACAAAGAAAGGGCAGTGTCATTTGCAAGGACGTTTCCTAGGTTGGAAAATAAATGTTTAGGAAATAAGGTTGATTACGACAAAGATCCGTACTTACTACTTTCCGTACCATGCCTCGCCATTATTATGAAAAACGGTTGATAAATGTTCTAAGTGGTCGCGGAAACTCCACTGCGTTTGGAAATACGCTCAGACCTTTGGAACTCACCCCAGGTCCACTCTGGTCGTTCAGACATTCATTACATCTGTACATTACTTTTTATTGTTTACAGTTACATCAATAACAACTTCACTAGCCTCAGCTTCAGCTTCTCCTTCCAAATAAAATAAAACTGCAAATAAAATCAATAGTTCCAAAATGTCATCCATAGTTGCATTTGTACTATGAAAACCTGCAAAACCCGTAACTCATTCCGTCACGCCACCACATACAGTATGGCTGTCCTGTCAGTCCCTAACGCCTCGTGACACATCACGCTGCCATATATGGCCGTCAGTCCATCACACCTTGTGACAAGCTCCATATATGGCCGTCTCCATATATGAAGAGCACGACACTGACTTCATCAAACCATGGGTAGCCATACGTACACGGCGAAGACTGGATCATCACCTAGATCTGCATTATGGAGCTGGTCAGCAACTCTACATCTGACCTCAAACCTCAAACGCTTAGATTTCCATATATGGAGCTGACCTGTTCTGACATTCCATATGTTGATCTGACCTCATCAAACCCTGTACACTCAAGACACGCTCCATATATGGCCAGACCTCATCAAACCCTGTACACCCAGGCGGATGCCCTCAGGGTGTTTTGTTGTGAGTCTGTGTACACTGTGTGAGCTCAATGGGTTTGATTCCTATGGAAACGGGAGGCTCCACGCTGCGTCACACATCACATGACACATGAAGTGCTAATGACTTTTGGCTAATAATGATATTAGATACAGTAGGACTTATATTTATCATATAAAGTTCAGAAATAGCCTAATATTCCTGGAAAGAACTGAACTCTTAAACTTATTTCGAGAGATTTTAATGAGAAACGACGCCTGTGGAAATGAAATGCCAAATGACTACGGTTGTCTTTTTAGCTAATTTTGCCTGTAACTGAAACATTTCCAAGTGACAGACTTTAGATTATTATTTTTATTGGAACAAATTTGGACTCGCTCTCTGTCATTAGTAGCCTGCGAGAGGTACATTGTGCTACTCAGCAGCAGTGGTTGAGTCTCCGCCCCTTCCTTGTTGTTGTCTACTCTACACACAAGGGAGGATCACTGCCACAGACAAAAAGCTAATTAAATCTTTTGTGTAACCTTGAAGTAGTTTACAAAATAATACTCATTTACCATATCAGGCATGAAAAAAAAAACCCAATATCCATCAAATTGAGGTTCTCCATAATATAGTGACAATCTTTCTATGTTGTCTCAGATTATGTAATCTTTTATACAAAATAGGAAGCTAATGAGGAAATTAGGTAGAAAGGCTGTATCTTTCCAAATGAGACAGACCCTGTGTTCATGCGTGCGTGTACTGTACCTCTTTGTCTTCATGGTATTGACCCAGCAAAGCATAAGGACAGTAGGAGATGCTCATGGAGATGACACCCATGCTACTGATCATCACCATGGCAATGTAGACATTAGGGAAGATTGCCATGAAAGCAGTTCCTGTGAGGAGTTAGGAAAGCATTTTAGATCAGAATTACTTCTTTGGTAAACATCAAGACAGTACAAAAAGTTTCCTTGCTCAGAAATTGAATCATAATCCCTCTCTGCATTCTACTCTACTCAACAGTGCTGCCTACCTATAGAGAATCCCAGGGTTCCCAGGATATAGATGACCTTAATGCTCAGGTCAAAATTATCCAAATACTTCTGAAGGAGGGCTGGAACAAAAAAGAGAAAATAATTAAGGGGTGGGCTAGATTGCACAAACTGATCACCACTGCTTTTAGTGATTGCAGACACCCACGTCTCTTAGACAGGTAACCAAAATACCAACTTTAGTGGGGGAACACCCCTTCCCCACTGCTAAATCCCCAAACAGTGTATTTAGAAAGATCGAACGAAAATGGAGCCCAGAGTGTTCTAACCAGAGCAGACAGCGGCAGTAGCAGCGTAGACCACCAGTCCCCAACAACCCATCTGTACTCCTTTGTTGTAGTTCAGGAGCTCAGTGGAATTAGCTGGTGCCTGAAAGAAACATCAATGAAAAAAATGAGTAGCACCGTGATCATATATTCATTAGTCTCACATGGTCAGACCCACTGTAGTCTATAATCAACAACTACGTGTGTGTGTGTGTGTGTGTGTGTGTGTGTGTAGTACCCTAGGGTCTCCGTGGTAGATAACTTCTCCCATGAAGTCAGTATAAAACACAGCCTCAGCTATAATAGAGAACCAAGTGAGGAGATGACACACACATAACCGCCACAGTTGGTTTGGCATCTGTGGAGGAGAAACAGCAAGCAGCCATCAGTGTTACTACCTGGATATGAGGAGGCACAACTCAGATGAGCCGCCAGTCTGCAAACGTAAAAAAAAATCTTATCTTGATACATTTCACCATATTCACATAAGACATATTTGAGGCTTGACCCACCCAATATAACTGTTATACTTAACCACTCTTACAGTAAGCTGTGCAAGCAGTGAGTGATTGTGATACCATGTGCTCTATCTGATCAAAACACTGACATATCTACTTATTAGAACACCGTGTGCCTATTCATATCCCATCATGCTCACTTCAATGTCAGTTATGGTAAATGGTAAATGGTGCATTTATATAGCGCCTTTATCCAAGGCGCTTTACATAGATTGTGCATTACATTCACCCATTCACACACACATTCATACACCGATTGCGGCGGAAGCCATGCAAGGTACCAACCAGCACATCGGGAGCAATTTGGGGTTCAGTGTCTTGCCAAAGGACACTTCGACATGGAGCCGGGAGCCGGGATTCGAACCGCCGACCCATGGATCATTGGATGACCTGCTCTACCTCTTGAGCCACAGTCGCACAGCCACAGTCACAGCCACAGTCGTTATGTATTTTTCATTCAGTTATTCTATTTTGTTTTGGATTCTTCATTCACTGTGAAAGAATACAACACAATCATTTATTTCGCCTTGAATGTAAGGTAATTGATTGAAAAAAGTCATTCCTTTATTAGGGAGCTTTTACAATGGATTACAAGACGATTATTTTAACACAACAACCTCTGTGGCAATCAGTTTGTGAATTAACTAAATAAAATGCTAATATTGAAGGATTTGCATTACTAATGACATGACAAATAAGAGGACCAGTGTCCTGTACGCACCTTGACCAGTGGCACAAAGACATTCATTTGTCTTATAATTAACCACTTTCAACCCTAGCGCCCGTATTCTGGGTCATTATAGGCAAACATTCTGCAAAAATAGGCAAACATTCTGACAAAAATAGCAGATCTACCACAGTAGGTTGCAATGCATTGTGAGTTTGTAGATCGGCTATTTGCCATTGCAATGTAAAATGTATTAACCCATTTTGTGCGGGAACCCCTTTTGGTGTTTTAAACATTATGTTATAATTTAGCTATTGAAAAATAGCAGATCTACAAGCTCATAGCGCGCCACCGAGTGGCGTGCTATGAGCTTGTAGATCTGCTATTTTTTTATCGTAAAAATGTGGCGCAAATGTTTAAATATATATTCTTTTAAAGTGAAAGTTTTTAACTCAGGTCTAAATGTATGACACAGTACCTTCAGCATTGAGAGCCAGAGCAGTCGTACAGTGGTTCCCCCCTCTTGGCCCCCCTCCAGGTCTTACCTTCAGCATTGAGAGCCAGAGCAGTCGTACAGTGGTTCCCCCCTCTTGGCCCCCCTCCAGGTCGGAGCCCTCAGACGACAGACTGCTGGCTGACAGCTGCAGCTCTCGCCTCTCTGCGCGGCGCTGGATGTCGCATAGGTCATTAAGGCTGCGGGAGGAGGTGATCGCACGAGGAGCACCAGACGCTGGCTTACGCAGGCGGCAGCGCTGTGATCCCACTCTTCCATAATAGGAGAAGGTGAAGGAAGGCTGGAGAGAGAGAGAGACGGGGGACAGGGACCACCTCACCACGTATAGTCATCGTGTTGACATATATACGTAGCGTATATGTTTTACCGTATATGCCTACGTAAGTTTTAAATACGTAGGCAAAATATTTATATTCATAGAATATTTCTGATTAGTACTAAACATGTATTAAACAAAGACGTTGGAAACTATACTTGTCTGTAGAAGGTGTGTGGGTGTGAGCGGGATGGAGACGACGTGCTGAAGAGGCGGTTCCCTTGCTTGGTGGAGCTGCGGACTCTCCCAGGGCGGGAAGGACCACAAATGGACACAAGCTCTTTTACTCCGTTGACAGCCTTATCCTGCTGGACCTGGAGGTCACTCAGGTCAGAGGAAGAGAACAGTGAAATCACACTATTAAAAAGTATCAAAGCAGTGAACGCACTATTACTTTCTATTAGGGCACCTCCCCACTACACTTCTTATTACCCTTGTGTTTAGCATAGTGTCCTCTGTGCTCAGGCTGGCTTTTAGAAGCGGAGGATGCGGACCATCCATCTGGTCTTTGATCTGCAGCTCCAAAGGGCTTGTGGGCTGAAATTCCACCATCTCACCAGCAGGGAGAGACGTCTCACAAGGGGGAGGGTGTAGAACAGGGGGAGAAAGAGGGGGCGATGAGGCCTCATCGACATGGTTAGTTGACGAGAAGACATCGTCAACCTCGTCCTGCGTCTCTGAGGGCAAGTAATGCACCTCAGGCAGGAAATGATGCGAGTCCGGGTCAAGATCAGGATCCAGTTTGATGTTCGCTGCGTCTGGTATGGCTAAGGCAGAGTCACTTTTACTCCTAACACGTTCCACATCAAGGAAGTCCAATTCCCCGTCCACAACATTTATAGGTTTGCCCTCCTCGTGAGCAAAGGCGTCCTCCTCTCTAATCAGGTCTAGGCTGTTTTTGGGCTTTAAGGAGGCTTGACTGCAGGAGTCCCCATCTGCTGTGGCCTCGGCCTGCAGGGATGGGTTGTAAGGTCCCTCTGGGATACTGAGCATGTGCAGGGTGACAGAGATGATGAAGATGACGGCGGCAAAGAGGAAGAGAACCTGTTCCTGGGACTTAAAAGCACGCCCCAAAGCGGTGTCAGTCCAGTCTAGACCACCTAACATGTAGCCCACAGCACCACCTAGCCCTGATGGAGAGAACATAAATACACCCACTCAAGACAAAACAAAACAAAACAAGGGCAACATGCGTGTGCAAAAGGATGTTTTGACTTTTTTACATTAATTTCTTTGGCCTGAAAATGCAATTTTCCAGCAAAAACTTTAATTTTGAGATGATTATTGAAAGGACTGAACTAGAGAAATTAAAACTGAAATGTAATCTGAATGTTCAAAACAGAAACATTTTAAATCTCTATCACCAGTTACATAAACCTTTTGTTCCTACAACAATAACCCAATTCTGCCAATATGTGAGATTACTTTTCTTATATACTGTACACAAAAAATTGTCAGTATAAAGTTGATATTGCAGAATACTGTATACCACATTATATATTTGATTTATTATTCAAGTAATGTAATAGTTAGTGAACTGTGTCAAAGATTATTGGGTTTGTATGTTGTCCTACTTTGGCACTTTCTGCATTGTAAATTGTATAATATGTGCGTGCCTGTCTGCGTCTGATCATGTGCTTTATATGTTACCAGCAGAAAAGGCGTGGATATTTAGAGCCATGTCTTGCTCCTCTGTGTCAGCCACATCTAGAAGGTAAGCTCTGATTGGTCCCTCGGATGCGTCAGCACAGAAGTCCAGAACCACCACGCCCACCACAGTAAGGATGATGCCCAATGGCTGGCTACCGGGGGTGTCGCTAATGGACAGACCTATAATAGCAGCAAATAGAAGACACAGTCTTTACACTCAACAAAAATACTGTATGTTTAGCACTTTCAGTTCCCTTTTTAGATCATTTTCACGCACCTAAAAATACTGTATGTTTAGCACTTTCAGTTCTCTTTTTAGATCATTTTCACGTGCCTAAATGGCTGCAATTATCTATAATTTTCTTCACCATTATTCAATCGATTACTTTTGTGATTCATTATCATCATTTGTACATTTATTTATACAGTATACAGTATATCAGTGTTATTTTACACTTGGTCACACAATAGTGTTATAAGTTCATAAGGCAGTGCGATGCAATGCATTGTGAAATTGTAGATCGTCAATTTTCACTATTTATAAAAAATTTGCCTATAGCCCAAAATAGGGACCGATTGGATTAAGTTTGATCAACTGTTGCAGCCCTACTCACCTATCATGGAGCCATTTAGGAACAGTGCTACTCCCAGCAGCACGCCCACACACAGGGCCAGTATGAAGGGTCTTCTCCTGCCCCATCGTAGAGTACAACGGTCACTGGCTGAGCCAATCACAGGAGTGAAAACCAGACCCAGTATAGGACTGAGGAACCAGGTTAAACTGTAGTACTGCTTTGGAAGACCTGGAAACAGAGACAATACAGCAGGGGAGCTTTAAGTCTAAATCACAATACTGTACATAATTATACTACTTGGTTATTAATCAAAGATAGTCATTTCATTTATAATTAGTATGAAGATATTTATTTATATTCTTTATTATATCAAAATAAAAAGGAAGTCTGAACAAACACACACGGGTGAACTTGCCTTGTGTGCGTGCATGCGTTCAGCCGTGCACACGAACACACGTTAACAAATGTCTTGTTTATAAAAGGTACTAAAATAAGAATATTGGCTGACTATTTCAAGTAAGAGTAGTTCTAACTTAATTTTGTATGAATTATTAGCAGGTAAACATTCAGTATTTAGTCAACAGACAGCTTAATAACAGACAATGCCGAGAAATAAGGAACTACTGTATCTGATCTGGGACTATATGTGTCTAACAGGAAGGCCCATTGTAAGTGCAGGGCATACGGGGCAGCCATCTGAATGGGTAGAGGCCATCTGGGAATCAGAAGGTCTCCTGTTTGCCCACCGGCCCCCGGCCCATTATGTTGAAGTGTCCCTGTGAAAGACACTTAACCCCTAGCTGCTGGGCCTGGGCACTGTATTCACGCACTGGTTCCCAAACAGTGGGTTTTTATGGGCCCCTATATATTTTGTTTCCTACATTTAGTTTTTAATTATTATTAAGGGACAAAGAAGTCGCAAAGTGACTTTGGTCACTTATTGTTTTTGTGTTTTTCTTCTTCTCCTACTTCCGCCAAAAATAGCTGTTCTGGCTGAACCGTGCAGTCGGTAATCTGGTAGAGGACCATGCCAAACGGTGACTATGCGAACCCTAGTCATGAACCGTTTCACTGTTGGCAATGACACTTTGATACACATATGTGTCTCCACATGCCGAACAACTTTCATGTTCTGACTTTTGACCTCTGACCTTTAGATCACCCGCCATTTTGAATTATATGAAAAACAGTTAAAATGTATCTCCTCCCAGGATATTTGATCAAAATGCACGAAAACACAGGGGTGAAAAATGGGTTACAAAATCGTGGCATAAAAAAATATATATAAAAAAAAATGCACGAAAACTTCTACACATGAACTTGGACCCTATAGGTTTTTTTAGAAAATGAAACCTTTGAACAGGCTTAACTCATGCCTCATTTGGCCAAAAGTCATGGCACTTGTTTCCACATGTTCCTTGACTCATGTGGAACACATGTCACTTTGACAAGTAAGCTCCGCCCTCAGACTTTCCGCCATTTTGAGCAGTTTGAAAAATGCTTATACCTGATTTTCTGCCTGGATTTTTGAGAAATTTGCGTGAAACGTCCTACACACAATCTAACTGAAATCCCAGTTGAAGAGTAGTTTGTACATGAAAACATTTACAGCAAAACACACTGTGATAATGGATAATGACATGCCCAAAACGAAGACACACGATTGTTATCAAACACACTGAATGATTTTCCCGTTTACATTGTAGTCACTGATTGTCTCCGTGTAGCTCAGTCAGTAGAGCTCTCACTTTTAGACCACAAGGTTGTGTGTTCAAATCCAGGTACGGACAACTCAGCCCATGATTCTTATTTGTGCATATTGTTCTTAATGCGTATTGTCTTTTTTCTTGGTCCCACCTTATTGCTGCTTGCAGCTACATTTTATTATTATTACTATTATTATTATTATTATTATTATATCAAAACATTTACGAAAGACATTCCCAAAAAAGCAAAATCTTTCATGAATTTAAAACAAAATGCAATTATTTCGTTCCAGTAATTTCAGGAAGAAATAAAAAAAAAATCTAAATAACACCATAAATAAGAAAAAATACGTTTAATAAGTAGTCAAAATAGCCAATCTACAAGCTCATAACATGGTGCGAAGCGACGCTTTGTGAGCTTGAAGATCTGCTATTTTCACTAGTCTGGAACCCGGGCAAAGGTCTAATTTAAGAGTTTGGGAACCACTACTATACAGATTTCACATGCCGTTTATATGAATGTTCTGTGACAGAAATACCACCCTCCCTAGGTATGCCTTCATTTACTCAAGACGGGACATGAGTTTGAGGAAGTCGAGTGGGCATGTCTCAAACCACACCTTGAATTACAACAACAACAGGTTTGTAGCCCAGGTGAAAGCTAAATAACTTATGTATACAATTTTTAAATATCATCCTAACTATGTCTGGCATCTGCTACATAATGCATGCCAAGGTTTCTTGGATTGAAGATTCAAAACAACATACATTTCCTTACAGCATGGGCTATTCATGTGAAAATCGTTCCAAAAGCAAACTCAGTAGGTGACTTTCCATGATATTGTTCAATTAAACAGTTATGCATATAGGAAACTCTTTGACAAAGCTACCTGAAAATCAAGGCGGGAACATGATCAAAGGTATACTACCGGACCGGTATACAGGATTAGAGAAATGGCACACAGTTTGCGTCAACATACTGTACGTACACCATTAGTCTAAATGTCTGAATCCCCTGGGTCGTACCCAAGAGAAAATGTAATCTCCCCTTGGACCGAGGCTCATTAAATGACCCTATTAATAGCCTTTCAAAACATCCCAAGCATCCCTGTCCATCATTAAAGAAACACCGCTTTCCAAAGCCTTGTTCTATAACAAACTGCATTGCAATGAGAATGATACACACAGTGAGGTCTGTTGCAACTTCAGTACAGAACAGAATGTGACTACTAGGTCGAAGGGTCAGAGAGACAGAACAAGGGACAGAGAAAGAGAGAGACGAAGTGAAATAGAGCGACTTGTACCTCAACAAAGACGTTGAAATCTCCTCTAGTTTAACCTTTAACAACCAAAACTCAGCGCTAAACCCTCAGCAAACCATGGGAGGATTGATTGATTGATTGAAATATTTATTAACAGTTTGCAGAATTACAGTACATTTCAAGCACAACTCAATACAAAGACTGTTAACTGTGAGTGGACGACCCAATAAAGCATTACACTTGTTTACAAGAGGGTTCACCTTGTTCAAATATCAAGGACAGTCAGAAATGTAAAACAATAATTGATTAAGAACTAATTCAATCAATATCACATAAAATTTGCCTTGCTGTAGTCATGATGACACGCTACATATAAAACACAATGTCACTGATTAATCTTAGATTCAAACAAAAGGCAAGCTACAGGATTTCTGCGAGACATTAACAAAAATATCAAGACTTTCCATTTTCTTTAAAAAAAAAGAAAAGGGAAGGTCAATAGATTTCAATGGAAACTTCTCATGGAGTGCCTTGCTGATTCTCAAGGGAACAACATGCATGTTACCCACGCTGCCTCCCTCTCCTCACGTTTCTCTCACATAATTCAGAGAGCTTCAGATCCGTGGAATCTGGGAAATGTTAAACTTTCTGTCTCTCCTGTCCTCCATGTGCTCCTTGTACAAGTGGCTGCACTTTGGCTAAAGAGTGACAAAAGTTATGACATGGACTATTATTAGTATAAGCAAGCTAAACAATGTTCATTCTTGAGTTGAACATCGTGAGAGAGTTGTTTTTGTTCTGATTGATTGGAGTGCTCCTGTTTTGTGTGTTTGAGTTCCCTTGATTGGTGAACTGGACACCAAAACTGCCTTTTCCTTGCTCTAGTTAGTTTAGAGCAAAAGGTTTTTAAAGTGGTTCCTGAAGTGAAATCCATTAAAATGTAGTGGTGGTTAAGGGGATTCAGTTTATTTCATTCAGAAGCCAGAATGTATATTCTGATCATTATAGCGATCAACAGAATATGAAGTAAATAAAAATATAAAATCTCAAATTACATAATCTGATGCTTGATAGTTAAGGTAGGATAAAATAACCATATACCATGGTTAGAAATATGATGTCTTTGAACAGTTAAAAATAACTGTGGGACCACCTTAAAAAGACAGAAAAAGTTGCAGAAAGATATTTGATTAACTTGATTGAAAAGGGGAAAAAAGTATACAGTAGCAAAATACCACCACTATATTCTTGTAAAAAATATTCTTGTAGTAAAATTGTTATTAAAAGATAAGATATAATTCTCATGTTGCCATATCTATTCTGAAGTAATAATTCACTCCAGGCCACATGGTGTATTGTGATTAGTCTACTTCACAGATTACCACACCCCTTATCTGTGATATAATCACTATATATATATATATATATATATATATATATATATATATATATATATATATATATATAATGATTCAGGGCATCTTTGACTTTAAAAGTCATGTCCCTTTCTAACAAACATGTAATGAATGAACGGTTAAATCTCTGGCAAGCCATGTGAAACCTAGCCATGTGTAACAAAACCACTCCTGCAAAAACACTGTTCTTCTCATTCTGGTACAATTCAACCTGACCGGGAGGTTAATGTGTCTTTGGATGATGTTGTAATAATGAAAAAATTATATATATAAGGAAATTGGTTGTTAAAGGGACTTTGGACTTTTCTACACACAGGGGAGCGAGGATACAGCAGCTTATCTGAGGCAATTATCAAGATGGTTATTTAACCCTTCAGCCCATAATCTAAAGATAATGAATTTGATTTAATCTGTTGGATAATGGATAATAAACAATACATGTGTGTGTGTGTGTGGGGGGGGGGGGGGGGGGGGGGGGTAGAAGTGGTCACAGGCCTCTTTCAGATCTTGGTCCATAGTTAAAGAAACTATTCAACAGTATGTCAACACATTACCCCTATCACCACAATGGAGAGCCTACAAATATGAACAAAACAGGAAATGAGTGTTTGGGAGCAGTGGAATGTTTCAAAATACCTCTTGATGGATTTTGAAGGAGACTTTTCAAACACACTTTTCCCCAACAATATTCTAAGCGGTAGGAAAACAGTGAGTGAAATGTGCTGTGTTAGACATTCCTGTCATACCTAGCCAGGAGTAGAGGCCTTTTGTTCCATTTCTGCTATGGTGGCAAACCTGGTGGCTAGCTTCATACCCTCTGGCTGGCGACTACTGGACAGTACACAAAGGCTCACAATCACATAACACCTTGGTACAACCCAGAGCAGTTGATAAGACGACGATAGTGCTGCAGCTATCAATTATTTTCTGCGATTATTCTTCTATCGATACATTTTTCAATTAATCGCGTAATCTGAAAGCAGTTTTTTTATAATACATTTTATATATATACAAATTGATGTGAAAAATTGCATAGGCTATAAAGCCCCATTGGACTATACAGTGCATCTATACTATGTTTATGTAACTGTGTTTAAAGACCGGTACAAACAAAATAGGATGAAAATTTCATGCGTGTTTATTCAACCGAACATTATCTGTTCTGAAGCCTAAATAATTGCTAATAAGTGGGGATGCCCAAAATAAATCCCAGTTTACGCACTAAAGGAATATTTAGTGTCTGGCTTTTGTGAGCTTGAAAGTTGCTTGATTCAGTATTTAGATATTCATTTAATCAGACACACCCCCAATATTAAACCAGTTGTAACTTAAAACTCCATTTGTTTTTTCAATAACATTTAATGTATTTTATTTTTTTATTAAATTTTTTCTCCAAAAAAGTAAATGACAAAACACGGCCCCTTACAAATTAGGACAATATTACCAGAACCAAGGACACGTATTTTCAATGAATCTAACATGGTTAAAATGGCGTTTGAAGTACAATGGATTATATACTGTAGAAAGGGGCGTGTCTGATAATTAATATGAAAAATATCTCATTACTGAATCAAGCAACTTAAAAACTGTGGCGCTCACAAAAGCCTGAGTAGATGTTAAAATGACCTCAAACATGTTAGAAAGTGAGAAATCCCTTTAAGCTCTCATACTGTACAACAATTAGCTAAAATAGCTGAAGTTCAAAGGTCATGCGTTGAATTGTGAGCTTTTAGATCGGCTATTTTGCGCAAAATCAGGTATTTTATTAAAATCAATGTTTTTATTTAAATAATAGATTACATTAATATTTGGATTAACTGTTGCAGCCCTAAAGATAATACTACCAATGGACACCATTTCATTTCTACCCCTGCATGTTACAGTAGCTCCACAATCCCACTCTTGTTCATGCTGATCTTTAGGATCATGGCCATTTCTCCATGTGATGTTTTGTCCACTTTGTTCTAGAAAAGTGGACAGCAACATGGCCTCCTAGTACACAATATGACCACACATGGCATTCCTATACACACACACCATGTCCATGATCATACAGCGGCTTATCTGTGTATAAGACAAGCAACTTGTAAAATCAGCCAAGGCAAATGCAGCCAACTACACAGCAGGTGAAAATCAAGTTCTGGCAAAGCTACACCAACAGATTTCACCAGCCTACAGCTATGCAACCTTTTCAGTGACTGCTGTGCTAAAATCAGAACACAGCCACCTCTGTAGAGCAGTAGCATTTGGACAGGTACCATAGCCTCATCTACACAATCATATATGAACCGATTACCAATCTGAAATAATATAGGTCGTCAAAACCACAAGGCATGCACAAGACTCTCACTACATCACCTTGTATTAATATGTGCTTGATGCTTGCCTCGGTCTCACCTATTTGCAGCAGCACTGGTGTTACGAGAGCCGTTTCCATGGCATAGCAGAACTCGCGGCCGAACATCACGGCCCCGTGCATCACCCAGCGACGCAGCGGTATTCGGTCTTCATCCTCCCCCTCCCTGGGTCTCCTTTTTTCAGGGAGGCTGGGGACCTCCTTGTCCACCGTCTCCTGCTCTTCTCCTTCCATAAGTGGCTCTTTTTTATTAGGCAACATTCTTCTGTTGTATGGATGGATAATATGACTACAATTTATCAATCTCCTATAACACTACAGATAGACCTGCTGATATGACATGTGGTATTCATGGTCTCAAATGTGTATTCGTGAAGAAATGCAAGAAGTAGGATGGTTGACATAGATGCTGTGACAAAATCCAACTAGACTGATAAAGAATCCATGTTGATTTTTTTTAAACTGTCGTTTCTGTACTCAGAAAGAGGGATGTGATCAGGATGAGAGGTTTGGCAACAACCTGTTAAGATCCATGGATCGCAGCTTCCTGCATTTCACTCTCAATTCACTCTTTATTCACCAGGACAACCTTTATACTGCAAAAAAAAAAAAAGAAAAGACCAAAAAATCCCACTCAGTGTTGACTGCAAAACAGGCACTTGGTGACTGGTCTTCATGTCCTGTAAAGGTTATAGTAGAAAATCCAATTCAGTTTGGCATCCTGCCAACAGTGTACCTTGATATTGTATCCTCTGATTATGATCAAAGATATACCAGCACGGATTGGCTGGCTTTTGGCTCAGTAAGAACGCTACAGTATGGTGCTCTTCACTGTCTCTTATGTTCAGTCAGAATCCATGTAACATCCAATCCGACAGAGTTCAGGACAGCTCCACAATGGGGTATGTAGGGTAGTTCTGTGGTTGGAAGGATCCAAGTTTCGCCGGGGGTTGGCAAGAGCCTGGGAGACTGGTGAGTATGTTTGTGTTTAAGTGTGTGGGGGATGGAGGGGAGGGGATGAGTATGTGTGTGCACTGTGCAGGTGGACAATCCTTGGCACGGCCCCATGAAGTCACATAATAACCTACAGAAAAACAGTCAGACAGTAAGCTGAATCAACTGTTTTATTGCATATTCTATCAGACCAGATCACAATGTATGTAAACAAAATGATTACATTTTTCACAATATAAAATAAAGTGTGAGAACATTAGCTAGCCTACATTTGAATTGATAGTCAATAAGAATACGATAAGTGTCCTGTTCTTCCATAAATAAGGAATGAATAATAAATTAATAATGCCACATGGAATTGCATATTTCTTTCAAACGATGGCTTAATATGATATCTGACCCAGGTAATCTGCTCCTTTACCTATTTCTGTGGTTGAACTACCCAGTTCTGGAAGGCCAGTAACTTTAATACAGTATTACTATTAACCACATATGGGACCTCAGTCCCTAGAGCTCCGCTCATACTGTAGCTCCGAGCTACAGCTCATACTGTAGCTCCGAGCTACAGTATGAGCAGAGGGACTGAGTGAGCTAATACATATAGGCTACAGTAGTATAGCCGGCAGAAATAGTGATTTTTTATTGCAGAACACATTATGCAATAAGAAAGCCACATAAAAGAAGGGCCACACCTTATAGCTGTTCAGAAGAACAAGTGAGCTTTGTCAGCTATGCATGTCACAACTGACTGGGTTCTGGCATTGGCACAGCAACATTGATATCACATGTATAGTTGGATCATCTTTACAGGCCCTATATCACTCCTCCTATAGCAAAATCATTTCCCTTTTGGCCATTTTCACTTTCATTTCAATCATAGTTACTGTTTTAGCTAATGTAGTTGTTGCCTAGAACATTGTTATAATTGCCAGAAATATTGCAACATTTTAATTATAAACAGATAAAACTCTTAAACGCCCATATTAAACTGAAGTAAACATAATTTCAATGAGACAAAAGATAGTTCCTACCAAATGTCAACACCTCAAAGTAGACAAGAAATAGCTCTTTTCGATGACTTACGTTAGACACGTTAGAAGTGTTCAAAACTTGAAACATGAAAACGGCATTTCAGTACTTGACAAGTACGGTAAATCCCAAACTTACCATGGTGCGCTGTTATACGGTAGATATATTAGAAGCGAAAAGAACACTATAGGAGCGTCTATATTCCCAGTCCCAGATCCGCAGCTGAAAGTATTTATACAGGAATCTCGCTCTCAGGACAGGACACGTTTTCACAGAGTTTAATAGCCATCGTTCACATGCCGCCCGTACTTATGACAGTCCTGTTTCAGGGCTAGTATACCTGACAGTGCCCTCGCTAACAGGCGATACCGCTACACTACAGTACACGTACACTACGATCGACACAAAACAAAAGCCCACGCTAATGCTACTCCTGACCACTGTGACCAGCAAACTTCCCAAATAATGTCATATCCTGCACACAGCATCAGATGATGAGGCAGACTGACAGGTGTAATTGTGCAGGATGATCAAAACTCAACTCTAAATAGATTAAAAAAGACCATTCCAACTTCAGTTGTCGCGAGCTAAGACTGATACTTCATATCTGAGCTTGTTCTTCTTCAGTGTAACGTAAAACATCAACCCTGGGGTATATCCGGACTACAATAATGATGGTATCTGCATTAAAATAGCGGTGTGGCTAACACTAGCATGCTAACCGACAGACCATCTGCAGTTTTACTATCAATCTCATTGGTTGCCACAGTAACAAAAGCGGAGGGCAGATGCTGACATCATCAGCATCTACCCGATGGAGAGGCGGGTTCAATTTGATAAAAGGTAAAATTTCAGTTTGTTTTAATAGTATATTAACCATTATGTCTACAAAAAAAAGTAATTCAGTTATAACTTTCCTGTGCTTGCATCACAATTTGTATTGGTACATTGATAGCCTTCTGCCTACATAATGATGCAGCTATACTACTGTAGCAAATCATTAACTAAAGAAAGCGAAAGGGAACAGTAAAAATGGCGATATAGAATATTACTTAGCTCTTTATTGCCTAATTTCTTTATTCTTGGTTTAGTTTAAACATTATGCTGTGGGATTCCCATAATATATTAAGAATTCACATAAATTCACATAATATTCTGAACATAATTTATACAGTGTCTAATGTATTTCACACCTGACACCTCACACCAGAATTAGAGGCCATCCACCAACATAATTAAAGTGCAATCAGTCCTTGGATTGTGTTGAGACGGCGGCAAAAAGCTGCCCTCTCCTGGACAGGATAGTCTTTACAAGGAATGTCTTTCCCTTTTTTCCCCCCTCAATCCCTGGCTCAAAATGTCTTGCCATTCAAAGCCAATGATTCCCATGACCGTTTTATAGTACGATTCCCTAGAGCTCACATACTGTGAAGTAGATTGCAATCTCTGGTTGGCACAAATGAACCCTCAATCGCCAAAGCTTCTACCTTTCTGCTAAACTGCTTCCTCACTGTAGTCTCTGTGTATAGTGTAGACTAGAGGGAAGCTGGCTTAGCATCATTATTTTGAAACTGAAAGCATCAACTGTTCCGGGCCACCATGCTGCTTGCTCTGGTTACTATGCCCAGTGAGGCCAGGTATATCCGCCTTCTTTCCAAAGCCCAGTCTGTCATGTAAGTGACCTCTGAGGTCATCCCCATCCTATATAGCTATGTGAGCTAGGGCAGTTAGAGAGAGTGGCTGTGCTCCAGCTCAATGTGTTCCTGCAGTGATGGGACGATGTTGGTCATCATGATCACGTTATTGGTGATGGCATTGACCGTTCCCCCTGAGGCCTTGGAGCTGTGCTGCATACTGATGATCTCACCACTGGTCTGCTCTGCCTCAGCGCGACGAAACATACTCCTCATAGTGGCCTTGGAGAGAGAAAGAGAGAGAGAGAGAGAGAGAGAGGGTGGATGGATGATGAGTTTATATAGGTCAGTGGTTCTCAACCAGTGGTCCAGGGACCACCAGTGGTCCTTGAGGAGCACATCAGCATGCATGCATGCACAGACGCACACTCAGCATTGTTACCTGAAAGTTATTAGTAACAAAGCAGTACACCACAGGGTCCATGATACTGTTTAAACTGCTGAGAGTCACGGTCAGATGGTAAACAATCACATGGTGAGGCATGTTCGGATAGAAGTACACCAACACCTACAACACACAGCACATGGCCCATCATCACACATGCAATGACATGTTTATACGTTTTGCTGAGTGTTGCAATCCAACTTTCCAATCCAATCCAATCCACTTTATTTATATAGCACATTTCACAACTCACGGTTTACAAAGTGCTGTACAGAAAGTTAAAAGCTAAAACAAAAGACACCGACAACCACACAGTAGAAAAGGTTCACATAACAACAAAGCCGCAGAAAAACACAGAACGGAATTAAAAGCCAAGGCAATACAGCGTACAGGTGGGTCTTAAGGCGAGATTTAAAAGTCTCGATGGTGGGGGCCAGTTTCACATTGGAAGGGAGCTCATTCCACAGTTTGGGGGCTATGACAGAAAAGGCTCGGTCACCTCTGGTCTTTAAACAACTTTCAATAGCAGCTTTATATCGACTCTTAACCACTTAAACCCTCGATTCTCAGTAAAACAGACCTGAGTGTATTGGACTGCCTTTTTGAGGGGCGCTATAGCCTCTCCAATGCAATGCTTTTGAAGATTACGTCATGTGGCAGCCAAGTCTATGGACTTTTTAATGTTTGTTTAGGGCACTAAAACATGATGTAAGACGTCATGTGGACATTATATTACATCTTGTGACTGATTCCGTTTTATACATGTTGCAGCCACTTAATGTTTGCCTTATGAACAGTGTATGCCCCCCTGTCTACACAATAATCTCTTTGCCAAAAATAGGTGATCTACAAGCCCACGCAAATTTCCCCCCAAAATAGGGATGATGAGGTTCAAGTGGTTAAATCTCATACAGTGTTTCTGGGCTTTTGACATCCCTTTAAAGTGAAGTGTCACTCACCTGTCGGATGTGGAAGGGTGTGAAGCAGACAGTGAAGATCACCAGCACTGTGGTCAATAGTTGGACAGCTCTCCTCCTCCTCTCCCTAACAGACACAGCTTCAAATCACCCACTGTGACATTCAACCCACCATAACCATATTTCAACTGCTGTCAAATAGACACCGTGTTTTTTACAAAAGGCCTTTCTTTGTTTTGTTTTCTTCTTCGAGGACAACATGGGATTTATATGGTCGAACCTTTTGTGGTTTTCCTGTAGCTATTTTAGATGAAAATACATTTTAAACATACTATTGGCTATTATGCATGTGTGAAGATTTCTTCTTGAGTATTTAGGTCTTACTAAGACTAAGTGTCTTTGTGTTATGAAACTTGCTCTATCGAGTAATGTACTGTAGAATGTACTGTAAGCTTTCATTCCAAGTGGCAACACAATGTAGTTATGAGTTAGTTTAATTCCAGTTGAAAACCAGTCAACTAAGCAAATTTATGATCATTCTTTTTAATAAAAATAAATGAAAAGGCAGCATCTTAAATATTAATATTGAGATAAGTTATACCGGCTCTGCTGCATCAGGCGGCGGTCAGTTAATGCCCACATGATTCTCACAGTGAAGACCACAATGATGATAAGGGGCAGGAAGAACTCTGTGATGGTGAGGAAGAGGAGCTTGGAGAGAAAAGCAGAAGACAGGAAGGAGTAGGTGAACACAATGGCAAACAGCCAGACGGAAATGCACACACACTTGGCCACACTGGAACTACGCCACCGTCGGGATGCTTCAACCTATGAGACAAAACAAAATAAAGTAGTCTGTTAATATATATATACTGTATCTTGGTGATCGATCATTAACCATTAAGAGCAGGGAGAACAACCCCCATGGGGAACAGACTAATAACAGAGCCCACCGGTGATCTTAAATACCCCGCCCAATTGGTCAGCTGATTGCCACATCAGCAGATAACATAGGATCTTGTGATAAAGATTTGTTAATAAAAAATAAAAACACTGAATTGAATACACCCACAAGTCCCACATGCAGCGTATTGAACTAAATCAGTATCATTTTTCTTTGCATATCTTACTATCCCACTTTTTTTTATATATATATAATGTTTATCCCACGATTTTGTAACCCATTTTTTGCCCGGTGCCAATTGCAAGTTGTAATCCTGGGCTCCCTGCGAGTGAGCTCATGCTTCCTTCAATGAATGAGGAGTGAGCAGGCCGCTTCTTATCACCTTATCACGTTTCTTATTCCCCGCCCGGTAGGCCTAGGACGTAGCGCCTAGAAGGAACACGCTACCAGTTCCTTTCCGCTCCATCAGGCGATAGAGGAGAAATGATATTGCCATATAACCTTGATCTTTGAGTTTCAACACAAAAGTGAATCATCTCTTTGGAGCATCCATCAAGTTGAATGAAAAATCAGACATACAGTAACTGATTATAATACCCTGCCATGCATGCATGCGGGCTGTTTTGAAACCCACCTGTACAATGGCGAGGTAACGGTCAACACATATGCAAGTCAGAAACAGGATGCTGCAGTACATGTTGACAAAGTAGCTGAAGATGTGCAGGTAAGAGCATGTGACACATTCTGACCCACTGTAGTAGAGCAGGATACGAGTTGGCAGAGAGAGGTTCACCAAGAGATCAGACACTGCCAGGTTGATGGTGTAGATCACAGAGGTGGTCTTTGGCTTGGTCCGGTAACAGAAAACATATAGCGCCATTGTGTTTAGAACCATGCCGACCTGGAGAGAGGAGGCAAAGGAGGAAAGAAGAAGGGATAGGAGAAGAGGTTGGGATCAAGAGGAGGCAAGGGGGATAATTGGTTCATTGACGAAAGTGATTAGGAATGCTGTGACAATGGCAGCTGTCGAATACAACACGTAACTAACATTTAATTATTAATCATGACCTTATGAATTCATCATGAATGTATCATGAATGCATTATTTATTCCTGGTCCTCACCATCAACATTAACTGACTGGTGAAGTCACTATGAGTTAACGTTAAAGTGTAATATCATTAGTTAAGCCTAGAACACTAAACATATTTTTTTTGTTAAACCATCACTAAACACGGGAGTATTTCACCCAATGAAAAATATTCCATAAAAAATATTTTTCATCAAATATATATTGAAGTACAGTACAGTACATTATGACTTTGACCCTATCATATAGCGGGGGGAAATCTGTGAAAAACGTAATTTAAAAATATTCCTAAAGAAAATGAAATGGACCTGGGAACTTCTCCTTTCCTGGCACATGTGAGAATGGTCCAGTGAAAAAATAAAAAAGGTCTATTGTGGGTGTATGGGATTTTTCTCTATCACACTATCACTAAACATGCGTGAAATTCACCCAAACACCTGTAGAAACAAACAAGGATGTGAGCAGGGAAACAAACCTATCTTCTATGATGTCACTGAGCATCATGAAGGTACTGAAAGACCCACCCACCTCAGACATCAGCAACATTATGGAAATTACAAAAATATAATCGGAAAATCACCCGTGTTTAGTGTTCTAGGGTTAAGGATGTTATTTTACAGTTCCAATTCCATGCCCAGGATGAGTGCTCATAGGCAGGTAGGAGTAGCGAGAAGGGTTGGTCTCTGAACGACCACCAGAGACCAACCCTGGGCTTCCACTGATGGCCACTGATGGTCATAGTCTCATGGACAGAGTCTTCGCCTCCTGGCCTGTCGAAGCCAACTCCAGGCAGTCAACACACAGTCAAGTCCGGGTGAAAATCACCCATTCTATAGGGTACTCCCTATAGAACACTAAACATGGGTGATTTTCACCCGGACGATTATATTTTCGCAATTTTCATAATGTTGCTGATGTGGGTGGGTCTTTCAGTACCTTCATGATGCTCAGCGACATCATAGAAGGTAGGTTTGTTTCCCTGCCCACATCCCTGATTTTCCTACAGGCAGGTGCATTGGGTGAATTTCACCCGTGTTTAGTGATAGTGTGATAGAGAAAAATCCAGAGAAATCTTCTTGATCTTTTTTCAATCTCACATGTCTTAGGAATGGGTGGACCAACTTAATTTGTCTTTTTTTAGGTTACGTTTTTCACCGATTTCCCCCCCCCCCATGATTTTTATGGAATATTGGGGTAAAATATATTGGGTAAAATATACCCGTGTTTAATGATGGTGTAACAAAAAACATGTTTAGTGTTCTAGGGTTAAGTCACACAAATCTGGACTTTCACTAAAACATAAAATAATGTTCTTATGTATGGCTTGTTACAGGATACCTGCAGAACAAACGAGTGTCTGAAGAATATAAGTGCAGGCTATACCTACCAGGAATATAAGAGAATTTATGACCATCAAAGTAATCCAAAGGCTGTAGAAGTCATTGTAAAGGCCCTCGTCTAAATGGGCCAGTCTCTGGAGGTATGGTGCCATAGCGCCACTGTTACTAGGACTGCCCATCTCAGTCTGTATGGAAAATGTAGTATTGCCGTACAGCCAGGAATCAGAACTGTTGGAGTACATGATGATGATGTGGGGTATGAAGCAGACAAAGATGACGATTTGGGATAGGAGCTGATACTCTGAAAGGCAAAATGACATAATCCTTTGTTATGGGTGGTTTTAGTTATGGGGAATGCTAAAATGCTGAGAAGTGTTTATCGGTCAACAGGGATATTATTTTTCTTCATGTGACAGTAAGGAGAATAAACAGACAAAAACAAACACAAATATATTTTATCAACACTTGTTATGATTTTGCATAACCATGCATAGATGTCAAGGACAGGGTCAGCTAAATATCAGCTCATGGTTAGGTGACCAATAGCATGCATACTGAACTTTGCTGTATTGCACCAATTCTTGAGATACCATGAGATATGCTGATGTTGACCTTAAGGCCTGTTTACGCAAACACATGTATCCTGTGAGTCTTACACCTTTGTAGTCTTGACAGAATCTAGCAGTATCAGGTTTATTACGTGTTGTTTATGAGAGCGCAGGCAACGTGCATAGATAAAATATGTTCAGGTTGCTCCGTTCCGATTCCAGTGAAGGGGGGCCCGCGCGTCCTGCCTGCCATAGCCATAGAGGGGACAGGAAACTTCCACCTCCCACCCCCACCTCTTGGCCTCCGTCTCACCTTCCAGCTCACTGAGACGAACTTTAAACCACAGAAATTGAACATTTTGTCAATCTTATGTATTTCTCAGAAATACCCATGTGACATACGACCACTGGGCGGGGGGTTGTACCTCTTGAGATATTGTTTTGTATATAATGCACAGAAAATGTAATAAACATCAGTTTCATTGTTTGAACCACTCTTCATCGTGTGGCCTTGATTCAAATGGTGTCCTCAGGCGCGTCACTTTACTCTCTCACTATCCTAACTGCTGCTGAGACAATTTATTTTCTCCATTGGTCTGCTTCCACTCATACCACAGCCAGGTGACGACATCTGACCAGGCTGAGATTGACAGTTTAAATACTGCTATAACAATGCAAAACCCTGATTTTCAGTTGTGGGTCCAGTGAAGTAAAGTAACAATAAGTATAAGATAACTACCAGTATATGTGATTTTAGCTAAAGAACAAGCTGTTATAATTCAGATGTTTACAATGACAGTTCATCCTTGCTTGATCATTTCCAAATAAACCTCATGCAGGATATCCAGGATTTGCCACAATAACTTCAAATTGGATACGCACTCACGTGAACACACACACACACACACACACACACACACACACGCACACGCACACGCACACACACACACACACACACACACACACACACACACACACACACACACACACACACACACACACACACACACACACACACACACACACACACACACAAGACTAAAGTTATATTGCACAAACTGGTCTCCACTTCCATCAGGGGTAAAACAGAGGGTTGCTCCCACCCTGTTCCCATTTGCGATCTAGGAGCAATGTGAAGAAAGGAAATGGTGAGCATTCTCCTCTATGCTGAATTGCTGATGAAATGGTTTTACTGTCTGAATGTTGGGAAACTATGCAAAGAATAGATGCGTTCCATAATTGGGTAGGAAACTGAAATCAACCCCATTAGTCTCAGTACATAGCCCATCACTTTTATTTTGGAACACAAAGAATAAATTACCTAGTTTCACTGACATTCAAGTAAATTGACATAAACAGTAAGACAATGGGGAGAAGGGGAAATTGGCAATAAGAAAAAGTGGAAAAAAGGATGTCTTTTCTATTATCATTGTGTGCCCAATTGAAATCTGTCATTTTACGAGTAGAACACTTAACTACACTGTTACAAAACTGTGTACAGTACTACAGTAACTAAGAGTTACTGTACACATCAAATCTTCAGCATCATGTGTAAGTCCATCCTATTGTGCAAGGTTATTTATTTCTCTTCTATTCTATTTCTATGAAGATAGGAACTTGGGAAGTGTGTTTATTTACCACTACCGGTAATTCCGTGATGGGAAATACAGAGCAGAATTTGATGATGCTTTGTATTCATGTTTTGGTAATTGTGTGTGGATACGAAATTATTGACAAAATATTGACTGATGTTTTAAATATTTAAATAATTTTGTTATTTCTAAATGTACGAGCCAGCTGAGCCAGAAGTCTGATCCCAGAGTCTTTTAAAATAAATAAGAGGAGTTCTCCTCTCAGGTGTTTTTCCTCATGATTTGAATTCCCAGCGTTTAAACATGAAACACATTACAAAAGTATCTTCATATTTAGAGGATTATTCCCTACCGTGAACAAATAAACCCTTATGAGAATTCATCAAATCGACCACAATTCGTTATATGGTTGCTTGTGCTTGCTACCCTTCAACTACTACAATGTATGTGTTAATAATAGAAAAATATATAAACTCAATGTTTACAGAATATTATAGACAGCATGAAAAATACTAAATATAAATAGAAAGTAATTAAATGCAGAAAGAGAGACACTGTACTGTGAGAGGAGTGAGTGAATTAGAGAGAGAGAGAGAGAGAGAGAGAGAGAGAGAGAGAGAGAGAGAGAGAGAGAGCAAGAGAGAGGAAGAGAGAGAGAGAGAGAGAGAGAGAGAGAGAGAGAGAGAGAGAGAGAGAGAGCAAGAGAGAAGAAGAGAGAGAGAGAGAGAGAGAGAGAGAGAGAGAGAGAGAGAGAGAGAGAGAGAGAGAGAGAGAGAGGGTGGGGGATAAATGTGCCCTTGGTATTTCTTCCTCAGAATTATGTGTCACAGGATTAAACAACAACACAGATTCCACTGGTGCAGTGTCAAGTTGAACAGGGAGCCTAAAAAGGTTCAGGGGGCTGTAACTATTGGCTCCAACTTGGGAGCTTTATTTTCCATTTAGGTCCCAAGATGAAAAGTTTCAGAACCCATGGTTGTTGCGCTATGTGTATTCATTGCTCAGAATTAATCTTCCAGAGAAGAATAACCACCCAGCCAATGACAAATGTATTAGATTCCCACTAATGAGAATAACATGCTCAACTAAGAGTGGGATATGAATAATGTGATTCATCAACATAACAAGAGCAGCCCAGCCATACAGCTGTAAGGGCAGTGAGGTAAATTAATGGGTATATTCACAGTAACATCCCCTGATATTATTCACTCTACTGCTGATATTTCATCATCATTAGCAGCACTAAACAGCGTTAAAAGCATCACTGAGGTGAAATTGTGTATTAAACCACTCACTGCCTCTAGTCTGTAGCCATAGAGATAAATGACAGAGCCTACTGCATGGTTCAACCCTTGGTTTTCAAAGAGTGGGTTGGGACCCACCACCAGTGAGATGAAGTTTGATTATTGCATTTTTCAGAGGAAAATGATGCTGGCTGTTGTGTCCAGACAAAATATTTTACATTCATTGTAGGCCTACTAAGAAAATGACTGTTTACATTACAATACATTATTGTTATTACATTATATGTAAATAGTTAGGAATGAAATTCTGATCATTTCTGACTTTCAAACATCTAAAATAAAAAAAGAATTCAAAATGTTAAGAGATCTTCCCATATTAAAATACATACTGTTAAAGCTTTTATACAATAAACAGGCATGAAGCCATTTCAGTGCATCTTAATTGCTATGGTGCCATTTTGTTGTTCCTCTGTGCCTTTACATCAAAGACTGTAAAGTGATACAGACAGGAGAGCAGAGGGCTCTGGGGCACATCACAAATAACGCTGTCCAAATAAACCACAGCAATGTGGGAGCCCTCTGTGTGTGTGAACGAGAGGGAGAACCAGAGAGAGGGGCTGTGAGAGACAGGATGGAATAGCTCTAATCTTAGATCCCACGCTGTCTTAAGCCAATTTCATTGTACAAATACAATGGACCATACATTAGATATTACAATGTCTCTGTAGTCATTTTAGATAGTTCCCTCATGCAGGCAGTTTTTTGTGACAGCAGACTTCATTTAACTTCCTTGAATACCTTCCATCAAAAACTTCTCACATTTTGACTGACGTGGAATTATTTGGTAAAAAAAAATCAATCCAAACAAAGTCTAGGGTTGAAAATCTGAATACCTACCTATATTTAGTCACCATTTATAGAGCCAAAAGAAGACAAAAAAGGTCTAACTGTACCTTAATAATGGAGAGTCTTTACTCACTGACTCTGGGATTCCCTCAGTGTAATCCTTATCCACTCTCACTCTGTAGCAAACCAAGTGATGCAGGGTCAACTCATGACCAACGAAGGGATGTGCAATTCACAGTGTGACCTTCACCCTCGTACATCATCTCAGGACAGTGACTTCTACTTATTAAGTGTGTTTATTCTCTTTCTGTTGAAGTTACAGTAGTATCTCCCGGAGAATTCTCTCCTCTTTCTGTCCATCTGCGTTGTTGTTCCATTCAGGTTCTTATTCCATTTAGAGAAATAATTGTCTCGTCGCTATCAGCTATTATCAAATCCTCCAATGTAGTTACATTTGGTCTCTTTATCTTGTGTCTCTTTAGTCTTCCAGTGCGTTTGTCTTTCTTCCTATTTTCTCCTGCTGTCAGCATCCCTTTTTCTTACATTTTCCATTTGGTGTCTTTTATCTTGCTGCTTCCCTCCCTCCTTGTCTGTCTGTCTGTCTGTCTCTCTCATTCTAATCTCACATTCTACTTTTCAGGCAGGAAGTCTTACTGTCTGTTTACATTTTGTGAAACATACACACGCACGTGCACACACTTGAGCTCATGCACAGTTATTGTGCACACATCGCATCATAAGCTCTGTAAAATAAATCTTATGCAAGGACAATACAAATGGTTCTTTGGTCTTTTCATTTGGAAGACCCCTTCCAAATGTTGTCAATCAAGGTCAGACTATGGTAAGAAAAGATATTAAGAGAAATATATACAGTAAACTATACAGATGTGGCAGAAGAACAAGAACCAGGTCCCCCCTATATGAATTATAGAGTAATGTAAAAATCTGTAACTGTGTACTGTGTAAATTTGTTTTTGAAATGTAGTGAGTATAGAAGTCCAAAGTCTGTATTGAAACAAATACTCAAGTACATAATTGGTACAGTCACCTACCAAGTATAGTAGTAGTCTAAGTCTACAAACAACCTGCCTTATAATTTAAGTCACACGATCACTCAGAGGATGAACTAGATATATATTGTGTTCTTAATCATTGCCAAAGAGCAAAATCTACTTTAAGCCAGGAAAACTTGGAAGAAATACTGAATAATAACGCACCATTTCTCCTATTTAAATCTTCATAAAAGATCAGATACTGTATGGCATATACCAGTGGTTCCAAAACACTGGTTCGGGACCCATTTGTGGGTCACATACAAATTTTTATGTGTCCCATTATTTTTTAGTTTCCTACATTTTCTTTTTAATTATTATTTCAAAATAGTTTAAAAAACATTCCCAAAAAAGCAAAAAGAATCATGAATCAAAAACAAAATCCAATGATTTTTTTCTGTGAAGAAATCAAATACACATACTGAAATTAGCGGATCAACAAGCTCACAATGCAGGAGCGACACGTTGTGAGCTGATAGATCTGCTATTTTCACTATTTTAGGTCCTGGACAAACGTCCAATTTCTCTTTTGGGTCTCCAGCTAAAACATTTGGGAACCACTGTCATAGACGACTGATGTCATGGACTGGCCACATGACTTCCAAGATCCACAATACATCCACATGGGATCCATGGCATGGCTTTATTAGACTCCCGTCTTGTTATATAAGTACACCAGTCACAAGTGCAACTGTGCAAAAGTTGAATTTAGACCTTTGTCTGTTCTCATGCAGGTGAACCCTGTTGCTGCCCCTCATCCATCTTCCAGAAAGGGACAGGTTTGTGTCTCCTGGTTTCCTGTCTGGACGATCATCATCACTCTCAGCCTGTCAGGAGAGATCCGGAATAACGGATGTCAGAAGAGGATCAACCTGTTACTGAGGATGAGCAGGATGAGGGTTGAAGGTGGGATACTGGGAGGGAGAGAGAACACGAGAGAGAGACAGAGAAAGTGAGACAGAGACAGAGAGAGAGAGAGAGGGGGGGAGGGGGCAGAAAAGTAGAGACTGAAGTACTAGGGATATTGAGACAGAGAGATAGAGAGGGACAAAGAGAGACAGCAAGAGAGAGAGATGGGGAGAGAAATACATACGAGAGAGGGAGCAAGGGACAGATGATTAGGCTTAAATTATACTTTGTCACATGACACGTTCGACAAGTGTCATTTGACAAAAATCACGTGTCGACACTAGACAGATGTTCACTGAAAATGTGTCATATTTGTCGAGTGAAACGGTGGTGTGACAGTGTAAATTCATGTGACAGAGTTGTGTCTGCCCGTATGCTCAAGTATAGTACAGTACAACAATGTGTGTATGTCTGCATGCTTATTATTATTATTATTATTATTATTATTATTATTATTATCTGCCTGTTTGGACAAATGCACCAAAAAGTATGACAAACTATGACAGGGCCCAGGGGGACATGGAAAGCTTTCTTTTAGCCAGGAAGAATCTGATGAGAGGTGACAATGTCTTTTACTCAACGACTCTGCACTCTCATGGGCTTGGTTTATTTGTCAAGGGCGACAGGAGGATGGATGGGGGATTACTGCTGTTCTCAACACTACAGTAAAACTCTGGCCTCTATTTGACGCCACTGTTCTTCTTCAGGTTACAGGGAGATATAAGGGGAATTATCCATATATTTGTACAAATTATGAAATGTGCTCCGATATTTAAAGGGATTATATGAAGAGAGGCAACATGCTGCCTCAACAATATCCATTTGTAGGAGAAGTCACAGTTTCACAGTATAAACCTGATTAATACTTAATTGTATGATGGTGTTGCACATTCAAAATAACTGATCTATACAAGCTCACGTCACAATGCAACATGTACAGCATGTACAGCTTGTAGATGTGTTCATTTGGAAAGTTTTGCCTATAATGACGCGTGCACAAAATACAAAGTTTCTGCAGTGGAAACCTAGTGAGAGAGGGGATGTGGGTACCTAGTTTTTAGTTGTGTTTTCTAGTTAATAAAGGATGACATGGTACGACTGGACAAGACCCCAGGAAGACTAGAGGCTCAGTCATGTGTTTCTAATGGGGATCCTTCAATAAACATAAACATGGACCATCTACAATCCCTGCACCACAGACATGCCTGTTTAACCTTTCATCACTCTAAGCATACAACACAAACAGTATAGTGAAAGAGAGAGGGGGGTTCCAGACTCCAGTAACTCCCTTTGGACTGCTGTTTAATCCAGTGTCAAACTGACAAAGCACTGATTCGCAGAGCTACCGTCAGATCATTTGATCATGCATATGTGTGATGTGTGCACATTATGACACCATATCTGTATAGAGTATACTGTTATCTGTTACTAGCTTACTCTTTCTCCCTCTCTCACACATATAAATAGGCTATAAATATGTCTATTATACTATATATAATGGACAGAAAACTGGAGTGGTTTCGGACTGCACTATTTCTGTCAGAGAAGGGAACTATAGGAGACCATTTCTATCAGTCACAGTTGCCTCAGGTTCTGCCTGTCAGGCTCTTCTTTCCAACTCTCTGCGTCTCTCTCCAGTTCACTCAACTGTCACCAACTTTACAGCGTGAAGGTGGTTGTTGTGGGATTCTTTGTGTAGGCCAAGTGGCCGAGTTAACTGCAATTGTACAATCCATACCGTATGCATACCGTTTTCTCATGTGCAAATAACTGTGTTAACATGCAATCCAATCCAACACATTACCCATCTTGTAGACTACTTGACCATTCATCCTGTATGACGAAAAAACATTAAGGAAGATCAACCTGGCCCTTTCTTACCAATGCATGACCGTAGTCAAAGTATAACTTTAGCCATTCAAACAGATCCAGGCAAGTTAGATCTTTACTTTATCTTTTATTCATTAGAACTCTTGATTTGTGATTTTGAAGTGAATTCAATATTTGCTCAAATAACACATTTACAGTATATCTCATTGTCACAAAATACCGTAAGCCAAAATACCGTAAGCCACAGGCATTAACGAAACTGAAATATACACTTTTGTATTTCAGCATACTGACACAAGGAAATAGATATGCATGGTTTTGTCGATTGACATTACTTTCTTTAGGATCTCATCATGATGAAGGAAACAGACATCATACTCTAGTATAACAACATAAAAAAGACATTTAAAAAAAATACAGCGTACCTGAGATTCATTCAGTGATTTTGCATAGTTTACGTCTTGGCAGATGTTTCAAAAACAATAAACATCAAAAGGCTTCAAAACATTTAACACTATTGTACAAGACACTTAACCTAAACGTAATGCTGATTACTGTAGTTTTACTGTGCCAACAGTGACACCAAAATACATTTACATACACACAGTAAAACCCTCCAAGCACTATTCCACCTCATTATAGAAGGACATTTATTATTATATATTTATTTACTTTATTTGGCCATCAAAACTTAGAGGTTATTCTCAAAGATTTGTCAATAGCTTGAATTAAATCATGTAAAAAAAATATATAAAAAAGCAGAGCATTGAAATATGTAAAACTGTTGGCCAGAGCCAAAAACAAGATTCAATAAGTAAATTGGAGTAAAAAAATATGGTGATTTCATGGAAGTGTTGTTTTAACCAAGAATGGTTGAGTTGTTTCCTACTTAGTGTGTGTGTGTGTGTGTGTGTGTGTGTGTGTGTTTGTGCGTGCGTGCGTGCGTACGTACATAAAACTGTCTTGAAAAACTAAATACTCAGTCTAGGCTCTAAAATATTCTGGCCTAATGTTGCATTACACCACTACTGTCATTGTGAGGATAAATGGGCAATATTGCAAACATTTACAATCAGTAGTGCTTTAATGCCCTTTTGATTGTTTACTGTCTTAGTATACATTATGATACGGTTGATGATGCTGCGTGTTTGGTCGTGTAAACTAATTTACATACATTTTGAAATTAATAATGATAATTTAACATTAATATTAAAAAGTGATCACAGATATATCAATCATGTGACAGAGTTGAGGAAGTGTCTGCCTGTATGCTCAAGTATAGTACAGTACAAAAATGTGTATGCATGACTGTCTGCATGATTATTATTATTATCTGCCTGTGTTGGACATTACTACGGAGCCCGTGAGTGGCCACAGAAGAACATTTATTTTATCTCGCCCGGGCGAGATAATAACTTGCCCGGGCGAGATAAAATATATTTTGAACCCTGGCCAATCCAGGGCTCCGTACAAATGCACCAAAAGGTACGACAAAGTATGATCGAGGGACATGGAAAGCTTTCTTTTAGCCAGGAAGCATCTGATGAAAGTTGACAATGTCTTTTACTCAACCCCTCTGCACTCTCATGGGCTTGGCTTATTTGTCAAGGGTGACAGGAGGATGGATGTTGGATTACTGCTGTTTTCAACACCACAGTAAAACTCTGCCTTCTATTTGACGACCCTGTTCTGCTTCAGATTAGAGGGAGATATAATCGGGGTGGGTGGGGTTGTGGTGAAGGGCGATCTAACATTAAAGTGAAACCAATGGCCCAGACGGCTACCGTAGCAATCTGGGCACCTACGCTGCTAATGCCGCCTGACCGTGTGTCACAGGTTCGACTCCCAATCCCGACAACCTTTGCTGCGTGTCCCTCCCCATCTCTCTCTCTCCATTTCCTGTCAGTCTACTGTCTCTATCAATACAGGCAGAAAATGCCTAAGCGTATCTTTAAAAAAGAAAAAAGGGATACCAATAAAATGCTAAGATGCTCTGAAAATGCACGTGGCCCACCCATCAAGGGAACCCAGATCCAGAAAAGGTTGAGAACCGCTTTTAAGTGTGTGAAGTAATTCACTTTTGTTTCCGATTCATGTAGTTCTAGCAAAAGGCAATATGCCACTGACTATCAGCCCTGCCATACTGAATACCAAGCTACCAAGTGATGATAAAAAAATCACACCCGTGTGAACTGAGTGGTGCAATTCCCACCCCCCCCCCCCTCTCTCTCTCTCTCTCTCTCTCACATTAGAGACACAGCACTACCCCTCTCTCTGTTTCTGGCGCCCCCTACTGGTATAAATAAGTAACATACTCGTGCTCATTGACGTACACAAACAGGTACATGGACTGGATTGCTGGTTGTAGGAGTGGTTGCACCACTCAAAAACAGTACCTGTGACTACTGCAGCTACTACTGCGATTATTTTGTGCGATTAGATTGCATTAATTTAATCTTTAAGCTCAAATACAATCATCAACCTGAATGACTGAGGATCACTACAATTAAAGTTTGATGTGAAATAATCGCGACACATTTTCGTACTGTTTATTTGTGTCGCTCCTGGTGTGTGACCTTAAGGGTCTGTGTGTGTGTGTGTGTGTGTGTGTGTGTGTCAGTCAGTGCCCTGCCTGTAGTGCATGACGTAGTAGTCATGAACATACATCAGTACAGCAAATGGTTGACCAATGATGAGGGAAATCCATACAGCTGCGTTGCCATAGTTGCCGCGCAGGTAGTGACCAACGAAAAATGCCAACGGGAGCTGTTGATTCAGTAAACAAATGTGTAAGCATCATTTAAATGCCCCCTAGTTAGAAATGTTTGAACTAGTATCACCATCCTTACAATTAGCTATTTACGTTCATGAGTTCATCCTCTGCTATGCTATGTAGCATACCTTGTGCAAACTAACATGAAATCAATGAAAGACCATTTCCCCCCCACAATCTCTGGCCTGTATTGTAGTTCATGTCATTTCATTATCCAACTCTTGCGCATTTATCTTTTGCTCATTTTAATGTTCATTTTAAAACATCGAAACAGTAACTGTGATTATTAATTGTGTAGAAAATAGTACCTCGGTTATCACAAATACAATTGCAGACAAAGTATTAAAAAGCACAACAGTGTCAGTGAGAAGTATAATGTCTTACCTGAGCCATCATGCCCATGAAAGCCCAGAGTCTGAACATCCTCAGAGGAACACTGACCAGGTACTAAGACACAAAGACAAACTATCATTCTATATACTAGAATACAACACAAGGAGAGACAACACAGTAGCATGGTTGTTACTACTGATTCTACTCATGATTGATTTATTCTGCACATTCTCTGCACAATTGCTGTAAAGCGCCTTGGATAAAGGCGCTATATAAATGCCCCATTTACCATTTATTTGAATACACATAAAATAGCAGGTCTACAAGCTCACGATCAGTGTGAGACACACTGGCACAGAACTAAGTATAAACCAGGCTACTCAGTAAGCTACTCAGCATACTGTAAGACCTTCAGTTAAATGCCTAAAATGGTAATTTCATATAATATATGTGTATATATAATATAATCCACATTAATATTATGATAAATGTATGTTCTGAGACAAAGACAGTGAAATCAGCCTAAAGTCTGACAGAATCACTATGCTACACCATCAGGCCATTAAGTGACTCCCCAGAAGTTCCATTACTATGGTTCATTAAGTACTCTCTATTCATACAGTCTGCCCATCTCCAGAACACTACATGCACAGTGTGAGCAGTTTACTGGCTACTCTATTCATACAGTCAACAGTCTGCCCATCTCCAGAACACTACATGCACAGTGTGGAGCACTTTACTGGCTATTGAGCCCAAGCTCTTACCTCATGGAAGAAGGCAGACAGAAAGAAGACAGCTGATTGGCTGGCAATTTTGCTGAATCCACTCCTCAGCAGGGGTTTGTAGAAGTGGCTTCAAGATGGATGGATGGATGGATGGATGGATAGATGGATGGAGAAAGAAACAGAAAAAGATACAGAGGAAGTCAGCCGTGTATGTCCATTATGTTTGTCTGTGTGTAAAACTGTTATTCCCTTTGTCCAGGTCTGCCAATATCAATTTTTCTGCTGAGCGTTAGAACAGCGTGTTGCATGCACGCACACACACACACACACACACACACACACACACACACACACACACACACACACACACACACACACACACACACACACACACACACACACACACACACAACACACACACACACACACACACACACACGTGTGAGCATGCATACATGTGTGTGTAGAATAACTCACCGTAGGCACCACTTGTGAACAGGGATGTTCCAGTTCTGCCAGAAATATGTCACTGACTCTGAGTTCCTGAAGGAGAGGAGCCAGGAAACAGTGCAGTTTAACTATAAAGGGTCACATTGCAGACACGACAACAGAATGAGCAGGAAAAGTGCTTTTAAAAATGTAGTCATGCTTCTGCTTCAATTCCTTTAGCAGTGTAATGTCCTTAAGGACAGACATTGATCCTAAAAGAGCACAAGCCGCAGGAGTTTATCCTCAAGGTCTTCATCCACTCACAAAGACAAATCTGTCACAAGTCCTATAGTGGGACAGTGGGACTAGACCTTATAGAACCACGCTAAAGTGTGGAGGACATATTATCGTGTCTCGCACGCGCACGCGCGCACACACACACACACACACACACACACACACACACACACACACACACACACACACACACACACACACACACACACACACACACACACACACACACACACACACACCCCCCCCCCACACACACACACACACACACACACACACACACACACACACACACACACACACACACACACACACACACCCACCACCAGTCCTTGTAGAACTGCCGGTCCCCAAAGCGTAGAAGCTCAGCTGTGAAGTTCATGGAGGAATGAAAGAACCAGTAGAAGAACATCAACCAGAGCAAGTGGTTAGGAACCTAGAACGAGAGCGGGAGGAAAGATAACTAAATCCAGAACAATGTATTGATTTGGCCCATAATATCGGTTTGGGCCAGATTATCAGTTGGAGCCATATTTTGGGCATGTCATTATAACATTCAATGCATTGTGATTTGCGGGTTTGTAGATCGATAATGTTTGAAAAAATGTGAATCGGCTCTCAATAAAATATTATTATTATTATTTGTTAGGGTCTGTCTCTCCACAGACCATGTCAGCCCTGGCCACTCCCACTTTCCATTCCACACTGCAGTACCATTTACTCACCTGTCTCCAACTCCCTCGTCATCCCACCTGTGAACACAATCAGCCTGCCCCCTATCCACACTTTTCCTGGGCTGTGTGTGCTCCAGTTCCTTTCGATTTGATCCAATGAAAGCCAATGAAACTGGTCAGATGACCAATGATATCCAATGAAATCAACAGGAACTGGAGCACACACAGCTCAGATCAGTTGTTATTTTGGTTTGTGTGCCTTTTTACTCACAGCTAATCTGAGGAGTCTCTCCATCATTCTGGATAGGTCCATATCCTAGAGGAGAGGAAGAGGAGAGGAGAGGAGAGGAAGAGGAGAGGGAGAGGGAGAGGGAGAGGGAGAGGAGAGGAGAGGAGAGGAGAGGAGAGGAGAGGAGAGGAGAGGAGAGGAGAGGAGAGGAGAGGAGAGGAGAGGAGAGGAGAGGAGAGGAGAGGAGAGGAGAGGAGGACTTATGGCGATATGCTGTAAGGTTTCTGGCCGACAGTGACGCCATACTATTGGTTGTGTATTGTGCTGTGCTTCATGGTCATCCTTCTGTACCTCTAGTGGTTTCATTGAGCTCTGTATGATGGGGACCATCCACTGACAAACAGAAAAGGAAGGGAATATGATTAAAAAACTAATACCAAATTGATTTCTACTGTATACTGTATAATTTAACATGCAGCAGTACAACTACAGACCAGGAGTAGAAGAGACACACTGTAGTGAAGTATTTTATTTTAACATACTGTAGTATACAACACCAATATAAATCAGTACCCAGATATTATTGTTATACTTTTTTAACTGTATAATTATAGATGTAAAATGTAAAATTCATGCCAAAGTGAAACCCAACTACTTGTACAAAATGTGAGGTAACATCTGTACCTGTTGGGTGAGACCAACTAACATCTGGGTGAAGAATATCTGGGGAGAAAGACAGATTGACATGGTGGTTGATCCTCAATAACAAAGATGTTTTACCCAAACGTCTTAAAAAAAACCTGATGGCAAACAAGTTGCATTACGTAAGAAAAGGGAAGGTGACAGGTCATCCTGTTTTCATCCAACCTGAAATCAACCTGGCAGGTTGTCATATAAAACACTAATTGGAAGGCAATAACAAACATTGTAATGGTTGGAATATCAAACCAATAAGACGCTGTAGTGTTCATTCAGAACAGATTATATTATCGTTCTGAAGACATTTGGAGAAATCACATATGCAACCTTACTTTGATTGGACTGCTTAGTGAGAGAACAGAGGTGCACATTTAAACATGGTACACAGAGGTGTTCTTTTTAATGCAAATGGTAAAAATAAATGACCTCAACTCTTTCGAACTACTCAAATCAACTGCTTATGTCCTCCCAATCACCAAAAGATGCTCCATGACCTCTGACTAGGACTATTTAAAGTTGTATTAAACTTAAAACCTATACTTTGTTAACCGGGGTCCCGCAGGGGTATATCCTTAGCCACTTACTTTTTTCCCTATACAACAATCTGTTTGCCAAAAATTGCTACCAACTATCTATCTAGTATACTGTATAATACATCTATACAGTATCATAGGCTACAGATCCAGAAAATGTGCACTGGAATAGTAATTTTGCGGTCAGAATATCAACACCAACTGTCTTTTCCTTTTAAATGGAAGCTTAGAACAGCCACCAAATCCAAGCATTATCAGACAGGCAGTGATAGAGGGCCAAGAATTAAACCCCACAGTTACCACTTCTAGATTGCGGACTTAGAGACCTGTCTACATACCATCTCAAATAGTCTCCTCAGCAGGAAACTCACGCGAATCTTGGAAGAACGAGGGAAGTTGAGCTCGTAGCAGAGAGTAGGAGCAAATACAAAGTAGTACAGATCTATTGAGGAGAGTGGTAGAGAAAATGAGTCAGTCTGAACAAGCACATTCTGACAACAAACGGCATTGAAACTAATATCACTTTAGTTTCCATAAATTCTATCCATTTAATTTGAATTCCATTAATTTTTTTATAAAAAAAGGTTTTATTTTGGTAGGATAATGAAGAAAGACATGAATTATTTCAATTGCACTGCATTGAAGTGATTATTTTAAGCCTGGAACCAAGCCATCCACGCTCCTGGTGTGGAGACATGACCAGAGTAACAATTGTTACAATTGACTCCCATTGTAACAATGGAATGAGGAAGTGCTCATTCTATCTCAATGGGATAGTTCCAGCCATATGGAATGTTTGGAGCTATAGCCCATAGGCACCCGCTTTGTGGCGAGATCAAAGCGTGTCGCTACTCTCCTACTCTACACTCTGATCATGACTAGGAAACATTTGATTCTGTGTCAAACGATATTTGAAAACGGCAAAAAAGGGTATTTATTAATAAATATATTAGTAATATAATTAAACACAGAATCAAATGTTTCATGGTCATAATTCACCAGGAGCCTGGATGGCTTGGTTCCAGGCTTAAAATAATCACTGCAATGCAGTGCAATTGAAACATTTTGTCTACATCCTCACTTTCATGTCTTTCTTCATTTATTTTCAGGAAATCACTACACCACAACATGGCTGCCACTGCTATGCCCTATATTTAGTTTGTTAAAGCAAAATATCACTTTGGTAGAGGTTTGTGTAATTACCTCGCCATGATATAACTCCAAACACTGGTGAGATATTTTCAATACTTGCTCTGTTAATTAGAACTTGATTAGAAACTAAAGATAATTTACTTTAATTGACGGTACATGGTACCGTGAAACAGGTCTCTTTTATGACAAACGAATGCAAAGAAAGCAGATTATGCAAAACACACTACATTTTGAATCGAAACATCATCTTCCTGTTGGTTTTAGTCCGGATCTTATTCTAATTCAAAATGTATAGTGAACACGAACAGTGAGGATTTTAGAGTGTATACTGGGGTTCCTTCCAGTATAGTTTAGTTCAATGATTCTTAATCTTTTACATATCAAGGACCCCCAGTTTCCTATGCATTAGTCCCCCATTTGATACCATTATTTATCACTCCAACCATCAGTGTGTACAAATGGAACAGACCTGCAAGGGTCCATTTGGTACAATTTCAGTACCAATAACTGTAGCTTACCTCTGATAGTGAGGTTGCCAGGGTAACAGACCAGACTGGGTCCTCCACTGAAGTGTGGTGATGTAGGACCTGCAACAGGAGTTACAGATAATACTTTATTATGGCGGGCTGTCCGGTACGTGTATGTGTTATAATAAATATTGTATTTCTACGGACCCCCCGTCTTAAAATATTTCATTTAATTCCAGGGAACTCCATAAGAGAAGATTTTGTTAAATTATTTGCAAAAAAGTTAAATTAGCTGGCTTCACCACAGGCTAGTTTAGCTTGGGCGCTCTGGAACCCTATCAAGGATACCTAGTATCATGAATATACTGTATAAATGACAGAAGGACAATATACAATCTACATGTTGGATGTTGAAAATCATTCAGACAATTTGCATACATGTATAGTATCATATAATTAGCATGTTAAGATAATATGTTGGCCTATGTTCGGAAGGATCTACTCATTTATTCATTGCGAAATGCTCCATAATGTTTCCCTAAGGATCAGTGAATCAAGAGTCCACCACTAGATGTCACTGCAGAAACAGGGGAAATAAAGGATGGACTCATTTGGGGTCGAGATCAAGTCACTTTGAATACAATCGATTAAACCAAGTAAACAGAAACTGCAGTTTATTGACAGAACATTAACTCTCCATGAATTCTTAAGTGGATTGGATAAAATGTGTGCGCATGCTACACTCATTCACTCACTCACTAGTAGCTACCATGTTTGTGTGTGTGTGTGTGTGTGTGTGTGTGTGTCTGTCTGTGTGTTTTTTGTGCAAAATTATGTTATACTATATCATTAAACTCTTCATGTTTTGTCAATTATTAGGGGGCTCACTTGCAATATCTTCAAGGCCCAGGGAAGCACTGATTTTCAGTATGTTTCTGCTTCCCATAACACTACCACTAAGGACCACAATGGAGCAACCTCTGGAGCATATTTGTGATTTATCCTTCTGACAGATACTGTATGTATTGCCTTTTGTCAATAAAACACAAATCAATCAAAGAACTGCAGCGGAAATTAGAGAGTGAGTCTGCAGTTCTGACTGCATTGCAAGAGATTTTATTCCACCGGCATGGGAGCTAGGAAGAAGAGTCTAGGACAGTGGTTCTCAAAGTGGGTCCTCACAGGGTCCTTGAGGGGGTTCCAAATAGACAAGTGAGTGAGAAGGGTTGGATCAGCATTAAGCATTTGTAGAATGTCGTTGCCACCTGTCAGTGGGGAGCGTTGGCTGGGAGGAGGAGTAGGACTAAGGCCCTGTACGTCCTCTCTGGGTATAATACATCCTATACTGAGCTCAAACCCACAATTCAACATTTTGGTTTTAAGATGTTTTTGATATTCATCTTGTATTCATCCTTAGGACAGCAGGAATTGCCTGAGGAATTGACCCCCCAGTATTAGGATGTATTAGAGGATGTTGATATTCAGCCAAACTCCCCACTGACAGGTAGTACCTGTCAGTGGGGATATCTTTAGTATATCTTTAGGGCCCCAAATTACACCTTAGAAAGCGTCAGACTATTTCACACATTTTCCTTATTTATTTATTTATTTTTTGACTGCAGTAACTGCCTGTCATAATTTCACCCCCCCTACGTATCAAAGTATTGGACAGTATTAAGATGTTGATATTAATTTTGTATTCATCCTCAGGGCCCCAAATCACACTTTAGAAAGCACGAGTGTCAATTTCAAACACAAAGTGTTTTTTTACTCACAAAATAGTGACAGAATGTTCCCCAATAAGGGATGCTGGGGTTCAGATGGTTAAAAAAAGATATGGTTTGGTTTGTGTTGGAGCGCATTTCCTTAATTCTCACAAGAAATCATAATAAGCATTGTGCAGCAGACTTTTGAAAGAGAATAAATGAAAGAACGCCAAGAGAACCCACAATACGTCTTCATTAAATAGTACAACAATAAACTCATTATTATTCATGGGTCCACTGGCTGGAACTACAGAATGCCAGTTGTAGAAATAGAGTCGAGTTAAGTGTTTTTGTCTATGAAAAAGTAATAGTAATTATTTGGAGGCTGAGTGTGAGGAAGAGGGACAGCGAGCCAATAGTCAAATGTTACGCGCTCGCTCACACGCACACACGCACGCACGCACGCACACCTGCCCTCTGTCATTGCCCTTCCTGTGTAAACAGAGACACTGAGTACAGACAGACAGATGGACCGATTCCTCTACTACCTCACCTCCCAGTGAGAGAACAGATGAGATGAGAGGAGAGGAAGAGGAGAGGTTAGGAGAGGAGTGGAGTAAGATAGGAGTTTGCCAAAGGTCTTGTTAAAATCATAAAGAATAAGAGCATCATATTTTCAGAGCAAATTATTTGAAAGCACAAAGTAAAATCCCCAGTGTTGCATTATTAAAAATAATAAATGCAACCATATGTGCCCATCAGGGGCCATAGGGTCATGCCAGGTGCACAAGACCAGTGGTTCCCAAACAGCAGATCTACAAGCTCACAACCCGTCGCTTCGTGCTGTGAGCTTGTAGATAGTAGATAGATTCTCACTATACTTCTTAATTACTATTTGTTTAAATTTATGGAATTTCTTAGATGTGTTTGTTTGTTTTAAAATGTATTTTTTTATTTTTTTAAATATGTTTTGGGGGAGGGGAAAATGTTTTGAAATAACCATTTTATGCAGGAAAGAAAATTTCTGAGGTGTGACCCTAAAAATTGGTCTGTGACCCACAAATGGGTTTCGACCCACTGTTTGGGAAACAGTACTATAGCCTACTCTACTCTAACCAATGCCATCAATAAATAACTGAAATGCAACATGAAAAACGATGCTTCCCCTTAAAAATGAAGGTCCAAGCAATGAACCTATGCCAACATCTTGCTGTTATCCAAGCTAAATACATTATGTTAATGACACACATGAAGCCCCTGCTGTGTCTTTTTTTTAGAGGCTAAATGACAGGTGTGACCTTGGTGTTATACAAATTCTAAACAAGTTTTCAAGTTCATGACAAGGCACATTGGCAGAGTCCATACATTAACGGCCTTGGTGGAAGCTGCAACTTTCTACCTCTGCGCTGTGGGCAGCAGATTAGTGGAAGAGGCTGACTGATGGCTGAACGCTGGCCAGTCCAATGCAACCACAGTATGTACGGTATGCACACTGTGACCTGCCAGCTGGCTCATATCATATGACTTCTACATTGTATAGTCAATCACTTCTGTGATGTACAGTAAATTCATCTCATATATTCAATGCCCTTTTTTATGTATTCTTTTTATGTACATTTTGTGTAGAGCTGTGCAATATATCCATATTTATTGTAATGATATAGCATAAGTGTAAACATTTATGCCATTTTATACGTTCAAATATTTTCAGAAATGGCAAGAAATAGCATATCGAAAAGCTCACAGTGCAGCATTGTAAGCTTGATCTGCTATTTTTGGAAAAATTAAGAAATAGACACAATATCGGTTATCGGTATATAGGTTATACGGTCGATAGAGATAAGTAAAAAAAAGTTTTACTAATTCTTAGGATACACTAAAATAATGTGTAGCGTACAGTTTAGTATGCAGTATCTGTTCATATTTCATGAGGGCTGCCTGTTGTCAGACAGGCAACCTGATGAAGACACAAGGAGGTTGACCCTTGGACGACCCGTCATTTTAAACCACGCCTGCCTTGGCAGCTCTCCTCTCCTCCCCTGCTCTGCTCTGCTCCGCTCCTCCGTCTCATCTCCCTTCAGAGCCAACTGGGTGCAATCCAGTCACGACCAACCGATTCCATAAGCACTAACACGCTCCCATTATGACACTATATGAGAGGGATTTCTTTTACTGCACTACATGGAACGAACAAGCCAGCTGTTTCTCTGAAGGGTAATATGATGTTTTGCTGTTGGTGAAGGTGAAATGTTAGCAGGCCATGAATAGATAGTTAACAATTAGAATCCTATACTTAGTTGACCATATTATGAAGGGCTCTATACTAGGCCCCGTCTGTTTTTGGTCTATTTCCCAAAATAGATAACCTACAAGATGTAGATTAACTATTTTCACTGAATATTAGCCCCAGAGTAGGGATGCTACTGTATAGGGGTCACTAGCTCTGTCCAGCGAATTCATTAGTCGCTTGTCATACTGTGAGTAGGAGCCCTAGCATGACTGAGGAATGCTAACAGGCCATGATTCATTCAAGCAAAGTCAGTGCAAATTACCACTAGACGTCACTGCTGCATTATGATTGGTCCAAAGGTTTACCTGGAGTTATGGAAGGGACCGAGAGAACCACCAGAGCAGGGAAGCTGAGGATGATTGACAGGTTGACACAGTGGACCAGAAGACCCACATTCTCACTGAACGAACCCTGAGACGAGAAGAGGAGGGTAACAGTTACCAAAAGGCTTATTATATACTCTATACTATATACTATAGGCTCTCGGTCTGCCTACTAATATGCAAATGTTCACTGCTTAACCCTCTAGAAAAACAGACCTGGACTGCAACGTTACTTAGTACGCTCTTTTTTTCCTCTACAGCCAATCTAAAAAATAACACACTTGTGAGGCTGTGAGCTTGTCTAATTTTCCAACCAGAATATGGATGCTGGGCTTCAAGTCGTTGAGGCTGATGCAAACAGTGTAGACATTAAAGTCGTTAAGGCTGATGCAAACAGTGTAGACATTAAAGTCGTTAAAGCTGATGCAAACAGTGTAGACATTAAAGTTTCACCTTTATAATGTCTACTCAAATAAGGTTAACATTTTCTTGCATGTGGTAGAGGCATTTTACGGATTCAATTGGCACCTTTCATTAATATTTTAAAGGGCGACCACCAATTTTTAACCTGAATCCTATTGTTCTATTGTGAGAAAGAAGGTGAAAATCTGGTCGGTGTAACACTTCAGAATGCATTGTGGGTCTCTACTCTCGAGAGCTCGCCATTCAGAGCTCGCCACTCTGGAGACCCAGAATGCATTGGGAAGTGTTAAGTCATATTTTCTCTTGTCCTGCTCACAATAGAACAATAGGATTCAGGTTCAATATAGGCCAACCTGGCCAAGAAAGTGTGAGCACTCTGACAGGGAGACATCTGAAGAAATTAACAGAAATTGTGACAGCGCCCTTCAGGTTTCCCAAAACTCTAATGTCACATTCATTTTGTTAAAGTAAGTGTTAAAAAGCTGTAAGCTCTACTGTGTATTCCAATTCATTGCAATACAGTGTTTGTAACAGAGGTCTACCGTCTCTCCAATGAACAGAAAAATATATAAATTAGCAGACAGAATTGTAACTGGAATACTATAAAATTGAAGCTGTTACATGCCCTTCTGACTGGATGAAACTGGTATACTGACCTGAGAATGTATTTTATGTTTACTAAAGAGCTGGAGAGATGGGGAGACCCCTGATAAATACTCTCACAATGATTATGATGGTATGTAGAGTTCTATCTTTAAAACAAACTTTCTTTCCTTTTTTTAAAACAAAAACATTACCACATATCCAGAGTAATCTAGTAAGAGAGTGGCGACACTAGTGTTGACTCCCATTGTAAAAATGAATGCGGAAGTGCTCATTCTATCTCAATGGGATAGTTCCAATGTTTGGAACTATAGCCCACAGCACCCTGCTTTGCGGCGAGATCAAAGTGTGTCGCCACTCACTTACTAGATTACTCTGCACATATCCCCCTTCAAATTAAAGTGCATCAACACTTACAAATGACTCATGTTGATGAACTCACCATGGACAGCTGTCTCTCTGTGTAGAGAGCCACCAGTATGAATACATTGCACACTGTAGGAAGACAGTAAAATAAATATTTATGTTAGCACTTCAGTGATCCTACAGTATATTTCAGTATTGGTTCAAAGAATGAAATGTTCAAGCAGGTTGATTTCACTGCCATCTGATTGAACTCTCACTGTGTGATATTAAGTGAAAAAAAGAAAACCAAGTTCAATTGTCAGCTTGTCAGCAAAGACAGAATTGAATCATACTCACGGACAATACTGTAGGTAAAAATATGACCATTAGTTAGAAATGTGTCTCATAATGCTGAACATTCCCCATCATTTACACCTCCATGCTTCAGTTACATATTGCATACATACTTATTTGAAGAAAAAGTGCTGCAATCGGCTAAGAAAGTTTGTACTGTTGAAGTACCAAATCAGGTGCACTTCAAGAATAGGAGTAATCAAGTCGGAATAAATTGTTTTTGACTCAGGTCTAGGTTTTCAACAACTTTATACCCTTATCAAAATGACTCAGGTCTAGTCTTCAACAACTTTATACCCTTATCAAAATGACTCAGGTCTAGTCTTCAACAACTTTATACCCTTATCAAAATGACTCAGGTCTAGTCTTCAACAACTTTATACCCTTATCAAAATGACTCAGGTCTAGTCTTCAACAACTTTATACCCTTATCAAAATGACTCAGGTCTAGTCTTCAACAACTTTATACCCTTATCAAAATGACTCAGGTCTAGTCTTCAACAACTTTATACCCTTATCAAAATGACTCAGGTCTAGTCTTCAACAACTTTATACCCTTATCAAAATGACTCAGGTCTAGTCTTCAACAACTTTATACCCTTATCAAAATGACTCAGGTCTAGTCTTCAACAACTTTATACCCTTATCAAAATGACTCAGGTCTAGTCTTCAACAACTTTATACCCTTATCAAAATGACTCAGGTCTAGTCTTCAACAACTTTATACCCTTATCAAAATGCCTCAGATCAGATGTTTTGTGTTCTGTGAGCTGGATATAGTCATTGTTTTTTATTCTTACATTTGATAAAATGCAGTAAAGACATGAGGAGTCCTATGAAATGTCATTGTGCAATATTTGTATGTGGTGCAAACTGCTAATAAAGCAAAGCATAACTGAATTAATTTAATTATGTGGGTCTGGTAGGTTCAACCTGGCTCAACCAAGACCTGGCTGGTGTGACCACGGACGCAGTGCCACGCACGCATGCGCAATCGCATGCGTTCGCACGGACACAGTTCACACACACACACACACACACACACACACACACACACACACACACACACACACACACACACACAGTCGCAGCCTATGAATGAAATGAGCCAGCACTAACAGAGCATATGTGTTGCACAGCACACAGTCACACACCACCTGCTAGACAGGAGAGTAAAAGGGCCCACACCTACAGCACAGCACAGGGCAAGCTCATTGGTGAGACTGATGGTTCCTTTATATTTACTTTGATAAAACGCAATTTGTAAATTACTGGAATACTGCTCATTGTTATTTCATTCTGAAAAGGCATGTAAAACAATCACTATCATCTACTCATCTATACATAAAGTCTACTGCATGTGTGTACACTAAGGTCTTTGGTAGAACAATAGGGAGGCAACTTTGGTTATAAATAAAGAGAAACAATCATGCAATGCATGAACCCTCTAAAGCAGTATAGTTTTAAAATATATACCTACGTATATGCAAGCATGCATGTACGCGCGCGCACGCACGCACGCACGCACACACACACACACACACACACACACACACACACACACACACACACACACACACACACACACACACCATCTACTCAAGGTTTTGTTGGCAGCAGTCTCACAGGGTGGAGGGGACAGCAGCTGGTACTTATGTCTGGTAAACAATCTCTTTGTGAAAGTGTCAACTAAATGATGCAGCAACTCACTGGTGTCAGTGTCAATGAAGAGCACAGCTCCATCACCATAGTCCAGAGCACAGCTCCATCACCATAGTCCAGAGCACAGCTCCATCACCATAGTCCAGAGCACAGCTCCATCACCATAGTCCAGAGCACAGCTCCATCACCATAGTCTAGAGCACAGCTCCATCACCATAGTCCAGAGCACAGCTCCATCACCATAGTCTAGAGCACAGCTCCATCACCATAGTCCAGAGCACAGCTCCATCACCATAGTCCAGAGCACAGCTCCCTCACCATAGTCTAGAGCACAGCTCCATCACCATAGTCCAGAGCACAGCTCCATCACCATAGTCCAGAGCACAGCTCCATCACCATAGTCCAGAGGCACATGGACCGTCTGGGACCGGGTTTATATGATTCACAGAGGCATCCACCACTGTGGCTCCAGAAAGACCAACCAAGCCCTTTTCTGGCTTAAATAAGAGTTTATATCCTCCTTAGTCAAGTTGGATGCACCTTTGTCCAGTTGGTCATATCTGTCGATGTCCTCACCTCACAAAATTCACTATCCCAACCTCAACGTCCCAGCAGGGAGTCCCCAACAGTGATTTTCTCCTTCATCACATGACTGTTCAGCGTTTGCTCCTTCCTTAGTGCAGCCAAAGTAGCCTCCTCTTCCCCTTGTAAAAACTGGTGAAGTTTCCTCAACTAATTTGGCTCGCAGTAAGTCTGGCCTGGGCCTTAATGTGTTGAGTGCTCGAAATCCTTCCAACTCCCCAAGCTCAAACGATGAGCCCATGTGATTAGTCCGGGCTGAGTCCTTGAGCTCCAGCACAGCTTCACTGATGGGTTTCAATCTTTGCTCCATGTGCTTTTTTTAATCCCGACAGACACGACACGCAACCATGGCATGGCGTTTATCCAAGCAGAAGAATCGTAGTCCTTTCCTTCAGGCCTGGTGAAAGTTTCCCATGTTTGTTGCTGTAAAAAGGGTCCCCAGCAGGGCTTCTCTTACAAACACGACATTCCTGATAGAGCCCTTCTATCTTTCCAATATGTCATCAGTGATCACACAAGCTTTACTGAAACTGTGAGTACAGCACAAAAAATATATGGCTTTAGGATGACCTTCATTCAACAATCCATATAAAATTCAGCCTAAATGTCATCAAATAACTGTCATCAATTGACCCATTGTCAGCCTTCTGATTGTGTGTGTGTGAGACACTGCTCAACAGTGCCATCCAGCGGTATTGGCAAGGTGTTGCAGCTGTCCGTGCTCAGACATACAGACATACACACATATTTTATGCCCAGTCACTATATGGCTACTACCGCAGTGGCATTAAAGCCACACAGACACACACACACACACACACACACACACACACACACACACACACACACACACACACACACACACACACACACACACACACACACACACACACACACACACACACACACACACACACACACACACACACACACACACGGTGCACGCACGCTCGCTCACTCACTCACTCGCTCACTCTTGCGTTGCTTGATTTTATTTTTTAGTGGATTAACAGTTGAATAGGTTGCTGTTCCAAACTGTTCATTTTGATTGAAGATGTGCTCTAGTCCCCCTAACAGTGCCACACATAAAGGGTATGTTTGTGTGTGTGTGTATGTGAAAGGAAGAGAGAGAGAGAGAGAGAGAGAGAGAGAGAGAGAGAGAGAGAGAGAGAGAGAGAGTATAAAAGTTGCTGCAGTGAGTCTGAAACTACTCCACTCCCCAGGGGAGCTGGGATGCTTTACTGTCCGTGATGCTGTAAAGAGAATCCCATTCACACTCCTCTCACTGCCCATATCTTTGTTCGGTGCAGTACTTCACTACACTACCTCTTCTCCTCTCTCTCCCGTCTTACCCTCCCTTATTGCAGTACTTTACATTAACTCTGTCCTTCTCTCTGTCCCCCACTTTAATGCCTTCCCCCTCCACGTCTCTCTCTCTTCTCTCTCCATCTTTCTCCTTAACCCTGGACTGTCTACAACTCTCCTATCTCTTTTCTTACCTCTCACTCCCTCACATTACACCTTCTTTCTATCTTTACCCCCCAAACTCTCTCTCCCTCCCTGTCACTCCCACCCCGCCCCACCCTCTCTCTCTCTCTGCAGTGTACAGTAACAGTTTGCAGTATGTAGGGCAGGTAATTGTCCCTCAAGAGAGTGAGCTGCAGCAATGCAGACATTCACCGATGGAACAAACAGCAAAAAGAAAACAAGTTTCAATATGAACATCTTAAACCAAGTAGCAATGTGTTGAAATAAGACTGATGGATGCAACTCTTCCAAGAAAGCATAAACCAATATAAAAGTTAACTTATAATAGAGCTCCGAAGTCTGACGTAATTTTCAGTAGAGGGCGCCAATACACAGGTTCATGTATTTTTTTATTTGCATTGTAATCCACATAGGGGCGATTTTAGGTCGCTTCATCTAAGAACTGTGTTTGAAAAATAAACCGACCACCCCAGCCTTTCTGTCAGGGGAGTGGCTGTGCGTCGTTAATGATGTCCTTTCATATTTGATACAGCCAGTTTCTGGAGAAAATGGAATTAATGTGGCCGCAAAAGCCTTGAAACTACTGTACATATGAAGGCAATGAGTGAAAATGAGTGAAAAGCCTGGGGTGATCGGTTTATTTTTCAAACACAGTTCTTATATGAGGCGATCTAAAATCCCCCTATGGAGATTACAATGCAAATAAAAACTACACGAACCTGGGGACTGACACCCTCTACTGACAGTGACGTCAGGACTTCGGTGCTCTATACTAACCTAGCAATGTTTTCTTGTGTGTTTCAGGCAAAAATAATGCTTGAATTACAAAACACTCATTTCAAGTCATGATTTGATAAACTTGTAGGACAGGTGGTTTTTAATCTAAAAAAGTAACCAGTCATCAGAAAATGACTGCTTTCAAATCCCTGTAGCTACGTTTCAAGTGTATTAATGTACTTACCAATTACGAGGCATGCCGCTGGCCAGCTATAGGGGTCCTTCACAAATAAGGAAATAACTTGAATAGGGTCCACAAGGATGCCATATCTAATGAACCACACATTTAAATGATGGATTAAAATGTGACATTACCTTTCATTTATAGTATATACATAATATATATACATAATAATTTACATATAAATTGATGCAATTCTGTAGTATGTTTAAATTACTTTGTGTTCAATGTGTGATTTTTCTCAACGTCCATGTTGAAGAACTTAATAGATATATAGGTATGTTTACACAGACATGACAGAAAAATATTTTGTCTTTTCAACTTTCATAAAGCCATGGTTTGATGTGAAGCAATGTACAGTATTTATGTTCATGATCAGACACTCATTTGGACTTGAGAAAGGACAGGCATAAAAACATAAAACTATACAAAAATCCTTTGCAAAAGGTTGTAGCCATACTCACTTTAATAGGTTTTCTAAAAAAAGACGGGAATTGCTCAGCACCTGTAAAACAAAACGAATAGTAAAATTTCTAGCTGAATAATACTGTGTGTGTGTTTGTGTGTGTGTGTGTGTGTGTGTGTGTGTGTGTGTGTGTGTGTGTGTGTGTGTGTGTGTGTGTGTGTGTGTGTGTGTGTGTGTGTGTGCGTTCTTGCGTGCGTGTGCAAATGAAAATATTATGAGGAGTTGATAGCTCATAGATAAGCTCTGCAAGTGCAAATACATTCTGCTGCTCATTAACTTTATTTACTCTTTACTCTGTTGTTCTTTTTTTATTTAACCATTATTTAACCAGTAAAAACACATTGAGACTGAGTCTCTTTTGCAAGTGGGAACTGGCCAAGAGGCAGAAACAAAATGCTACATCGATATCGTACATGTCAAATTACAGGCAAATAATACATCCATGACATACCTCAAGGAACCTATACAAAGTATACAACAAATCTCCAACAATGGTACACTAACACAGTGACCGGGCACAAGAAATTGTTCACAGAGCAATACTTTCAATTTCATTTTTGTCTGAACTGTAAGGTCCATGACCAGGGGCCAAAGAAAGCAAGACACTTTCTCTATCACTTCCCTATCATTTGACTTTCTTATATAGCCCATCTTTCTTTGTCACCACTTTCCCTCTTCTTTTCACCTCTCCCACATGTCCCTGTCATGACATCAGTCTCCTTTTCTCCTTCCTTCACCTTGTTTGCCTGCACTCTGCACTACCCCTCCTTCCATTTTGCTAATTGAATGGAATAAAACATTCCCGTCTCTTTTCCTCTTCGTCTTCCTCTTTTCTCCCTGTATCCCCACTCATTCCTTTGCTTCCGCCTCTTCTGCCTTTTTCATCTCTCCCTCTGTCTAAAAGGATTGTAATATCTCATTAATCAACACAAAGCCCCCATGCTGCTAACTGGGGATGGCACAGAAGTTCAGCGGCAACGAGAGAAGCCTCCTGTGATGAACACAACGATCTGTGTTCAAAGCCTGGATTAGCAGAAAGCAGCCCTCACTGGTTTTTATCTCCTCTCCTCCCATCCTCTCCCATTCCATCACTTTACTCGTGCACAGTGCAGGAGAGAAGCTACAAAAATATGTCGAGCCTATCTCGCATTGATGCCTTTTGTTTATTTTTAGATATATTTATGTTGATTTGTTTATTTACTCTACTTGCACACATTTTGTATGCTTTTTAAATGTGGAGACATTTCACCAAACACATTGGATACAATACCATAATCATTATTTTATCTTGAAATTGCTTCTTGAAACAAGACATTTGTGCTGTGTAACAAGTGATCTTTCTTGAGGCCAGAAAAACACACCTGTCAGTTGAGTGACATTTAATTGAAAATATATTTAAATAATGGCACCCTGTAGTTTCTAAGCCTGTTATGAACATTTAGTGTAACTGCAAAGTCCCGAGTTCAATTCCTGCCTCAAGCTATTCATGTCATCCCTCAATGCTGTCCTGTCCCAGTAAAGAAGAAATTCCCTAGAAATGCTTTGAGTTCAGAGAAGAATGTCTTGCTAAAATTGTCTTTTTTGTAGTGCATCTAAGCTGGCACCAAACCAGATCTATCACAGAATCAGACGGGTTGAGGCAACTGAAAAGGAGCAGATAGGAGCGGATATTTATAGAAACGAGGAATCATTTAATTAATTTCATTTTCATTCTATTAATCTATGTGGGTGGATAATCTTGCACTGTAACTGCCTTTTCTTTATGATTTCTAAATAGACAAGGAGAAAGAAACCGGGTACTACTAACAGAATTTAACCGATGCTACTCAACTGCAATGGGTGGTTTTGTTTAATTTCACTTTTCTTTGCTTTCATCCACAGTGGCAGTGAAGCACCTCTGGATAAAATAGATTTGCCATCTAAGAGTTTTGGTCATATTTTGATTCACTGATCATTATAGTATTTTGTGTTGAAAGGTTGACAATTTATCAACATTAAATTACATAGAATGTGTATAAACATATGCTTAACTACGGTATATACCTCACACATCCTCAGCATCACTGTATTTAATGTTCATCATCAACAGTGTCATCGACGACGATGTTGACATTGTTGACGTTGTGTTGACAACGTCGTCGTCATCGTCAACGTCAACAATGTCAACGTCGTCGTCGTCGTCAACAATGTCAACGTCGTCGTCGTCAACGTCAACAATGACAATGTCGTCGTCGTCATGTACTGTACGTACATATAGTGTGAACTATCTGCTCACTAATGCAGGTTGGTCTGTGTGTGTGTGAGTGTGTATGATCACACATGTATCATACAATACATGTGTGTCATCTAAACATTGGAATTGACTTTACAGGTTAAATCTACTCTGCACCTCCACTTTAGAAACTGTTAGGCTAAATCTAGATTTGCATAATACAGTCATCTGCTTGGATCAGTTAGTCTAACTGATTATTATTTCATACTTTTAGTCTAACTGTTAGACTAAAAGTATGAAATAATAATTATTTTGATCTAATGAATGATCATAAACAGCACTAGATTTATTTACACTAACACTGTTTGCCGCCTCAAAAATGTGGTAAGATTTAATGTGTGTAAATCATCACAAGAATGTCTTACATTTTTGTCCTTTTTTCCGACAAGGCTGAAGGTATCATATCTATGATCTCTGCTCTGGTATCAATCACTGATGTACCTTGCCCTGCCCCTTACTGTACAATTTTAAAGGCCAAACACACAAAGCTGTCTTGTTCTGACTAACTACGTTGGATCAGGTGACATAAGGTGACATCTAATGTTTGGAAGATGATACAAAAACATCCTTTGTGACCCTTACATACAGACAATAGCTGACAATAAACTGTAGTTGGCGCAATTCCGTGAATTAAGAACACCTCTTTCTTTCTTTTCAAATTCTACCCTGACAGCTTGTGTCCTCCCAGCTCGTGAACATCATCTGTTACCTGCTCAGACCCTGGTCTATTTCCCTTGTAATGTTGCGTTCATACGGGCAGATTAAACGACGCAGTCTACCATTCATTGTTAAAGGAAGCCAGTGACATGACATTGCAAAGGCAACTCACAACGTGTCTTTGCGTCGTTTGAACTGTTCGTGTGAACGCACCATTACTCTACCCCTGGGGTAAAAGGGAGAAGTAAGGTTGGGTCCCGTCTCGACCGATCAAGTGGCTATAGCTTACAGCTGGTTCAGTTTAGATATGTCATTAGATGGCCACTGTGTGTTGGCTCTCGTGGGCCGTGCAATAGATCTTGTCTTGCATGGCCAGACGATCAGAGATCTCTGCCAACTGATATGTCTGGGGACATCAAAATCCAAAGTAGTTGCTAGAACAACGGGACCCTAACCGATGTGGAAACCAATCATATCACTGTCCCAATAATACCAGACTGTAGGACGCCTGAGGGAGAGAAGCGACCGAGGTCGCAGAGGTCACATACACGCATCCGCCTGGGTGACAGCAGAATGCTGGGCACGGCTGCACTAATAACTTTGGGGCATGCCCGTCTAGAGTTAAATGGACAGGTATCAGTCAAAAGGGAGACATCGAAGAGGAAGGATGGATGGAGAAGGATCAACAAATGGAATGTCAGAACAGGTTTAAGGCGAGGTCGCGTGCACGCATCCGCCTGGGTAACAGCAGACTGCCGGCCGCGGCTGCACTAATAACTTTGGGGCATGCCCGTCTAGAGTTAAATGGACAGGTATCAGTCAAAAGGGAGACATCGAAGAGGAAGGATGGATGGGGAAGGATCAACATAAGGAATGTCAGAACAGGTCAGCTCCATATATGGAGATCTAAGGGTTTGAGGTCAGATATAGAGTTGCTGGCCAATATTGATGACATCAGGGATCTGCATTCTCCATCCCTCGTAACTGACGACTGACTGACAGGAAATGCACAATTTCATAGTAAATCCGACTTGCTGTCTAAATAATAATCAATAATCAACATTATTACAGTGTGTGTGTGTGTGTGTGTGTGTGTGTGTGTGTATTTGGAAGCCTGGGCCATGTAAATAAACTGACCACGAGGCCTAACAATATGACAATATGACAAAGTGAAAAGCCAAACAACTTGCCAAATACGGCTGTTTTGGCTATAGGCAGTTTGTGTGGAGGAGAAGGTGCCATGTCACGTGTATTTGTTTCCCTGTCAAATGAATTGCAATTTGTGGATTGAAATAAAGAACTAAAATGTGTGTGTGTGTGTGTGTGTGTGTGTGTGTGTGTGTGTGTGTGTGTGTGTGTGTGTGTGTGTGTGTCTTACCAGCATGACCACACACCAGTTGAGAATTCCTCTGTAGTTGCTGAAACCACTGGCTGAGCTCAGCAAGGACTCCCGTGACTGGTGACAGCTGGAGTAAAAGAGAAATGGGTGTGTGGATAAACGGATGTATCTATAACTGATGAATGGATAGTGCTGTGCTGTACATCACAAAGACAAACTCTGCACAGAGCTTCCTTCCTACATGTGTTGTGACAATCAGAGTATAGGAGACAAGACAAGTTCACATGAATGAGTATGGGCAGTTTTTTGTCTCCACCAGGCCAAAGGCATAGGGACTCGGGAGAGTATATATTTTTTGCACAACGTCCGTTGTGTCTGTCTGTGAACAGCTAATCTCTGGCACCGTTGGCTTGATCGCAGCCACACTCTGCACACATCTGGCCTGCATTTTTCAATTCTGCCTTTTCAAGCAACACCAGGAGACCGAAATATGCAGTCCTTCAAAATATAAATCCTGGTGGAGCCCTGAGGGGCACTTAATTCTAGTTTATCATCAAAATACTGGGAGCTGCTGCTGGATGACTGAAGGAGGAGATATGTCAATTTGTTGTGGAAACTACTAGGTAGGCTACTATATATACACTTATTATTTTTGGGGACTAATAATAACTATTAACTGTCTATAGGCAGTATTTGGAGAAAAAAGTGGAGAAACTTTGTTGCTTCCCTGGCTATGCGCCAATGGGGATAAGTAAGTAATAAGTATTTGGAAAGCCTGATGACGCGAGGTTATGCAGTATGCGCGCGCACACAGACACACACCTTCTCGAGTGCCCATTTCGTTGTGCTCTCACTGCCCAAATCAAGTGCCCATGGTTTAATGCCCAGTTTTCTCCTAAGCCCGCAGTTTAATCAATTAATTAATTATTTGTGAATGATAAATTGATAGTGCTTTTTTATTTTGTTAAAAATACTCGAAAACCGCCGTGGATACCACTGTCGGCACGGCCTGCAGTGCAAATCGATGACACACCCATCGCAAACTCGCCACAGACAGTAACCTGTCCTGAAATAAACTTTTGCACGGTTAGAAACACAAGGAAAAGGAAACAGCCGCCGGCGCCACTGGCTCTGGTATGTTTGCACACAAATGTCCTGCACTGCGAATTGATAAATGAGTCTACATTTATTCCACATAAATATTTATTATAAATATTGCAACTTTTCTCACCACAATCTGTCACTGAGCTGATTCTTTCGTCTTTTCTCATTCTTTGTTTTGGCTGATGCACATCCGCTTGGCTGTGTCTCCACAGCCTGTCTAGTAGTCGCTGCACTTTGACACACCGCGACAGAGTCCCCATTCATCGCCTGCAGAGTAACCCCTCTCACCGCCGATATGGTAGCCCTTCTCCGGCGACTTCTGAGCCCCAGCACTGCGCTCGAATCCCCCATAATGTAAGGAACACTACACACTAAGCTACGTACTTGTTTGTTGGAATTTCACTCTAGCAAATAACTTGCCGTGCCATTACATTTAGACTGCTGCATGCCTGTTGCTGCTGTTGCCTGTTGCACAATCGTAGTAAACCAAAGGAAGTAGCAAGTCAGTGTAAAGTCGACAAGTGGACTGTCCGTAGGCTACAACAAGTAGGAGTGTATTATGACGCCGTCTCGACTGCATCATCAACTTTAGCCTACTGTAACATCTCTGACAGGTTACTCCGGATCCCAATTGTTTTGCATTGAAACAGTCACGTTGGGAAATGAATGGTGCCATATGTCACATTGCCAAAAATTAAGCCATGGGCTCCTTGCAGGCAGGCAAATGTCATTTAACGGCTTGACTTCACTTTTGAAAACATGACACTTTTTAAACATGCCAGAGCGAGTCTATTATTGGGAGCTAATGGGGATTGTATCATGTCATTTGCCCCAGGGCCCCCAGGCACTGTCTATTAGTTACAGTAAAACCTGGCTGATAGAGAGGTGTATCCGCTCACTTTAGTTCTGTGGGCTTATCCAACATGCTGGGATGGTACAGTATAGCTGATCACACTGGCATTGACCCAGATTTATCAGTCCTGGCTGTCTATAAGGCTGTCTATTAGAGTAATGGGGCTGTCTACTGTTGTCGGGATAAGAGACCTTGAGGAAAGATCATTAGGAAACTGATGACTTGTTTTATTTTAACCGTACTACCAGCCAAACTAATTTATTTTTAAAATGTTCCCCTGACATTTGGTTTCTACACTTTAACTACAAACTCAGCTTTCTATTTATTTTATTTTCTGTGTTTGTTTGTGTTTATGTTCTGTCTTTGTTTGCTTGTTTTTGTTTCCCAGGGGAAATTATGGTTTAAGTCCCTTGCAGGCACGTGCAGAGAGGGTGGCTTTTGGGGCTTCGGCCCCTGCCCTTTTGCCTCAAAGTGCCCCTTTCCCTCCCATAAGAAATGGCAGGCTGTAAAAAGAATAAGGGCCGTGGATCATCCGTGGCCCTTATCAATATTATATATTTTAATACATTTTAATGAGATTGTATTGCTTATTTTACTGTCCAATGACATAGGCCAATTTATTGTGGAACATCTTGCTCTATTATCATAAGACTAAAGGGCCTTGCAAACCTGAAGCGAGGAACGCAGGCGTTGTTGCCTGGATCAACACAGGTCTCCTCCAGGTCTGTTGAAGATGGGCCACGCAACAACTACACTTGCATTGAATACACTTCTCGGAGCAGAAACGCAGGTCTCATTGAAAATGAACTATAGGCGCCTTTTATCGCTCTCCGTTTGCAAGGCCCTTTGTTTAGACATCCAATGTAGGCCCACTGCCACTACATTTCTTTTGTGAAAGAAAAGAAAAGACCTGCACCCCCAAAAATGGACATGCGCTGTACACACACACACACACACACACACACACACACACACACACACACACACACACACACACACACACACACACACCCCCTCAGTGCTCTCTGCACGGCCATGGTCCCTTTTTATTGTACATGATATTGTACAATGATATTGGACTGATATCTGATGACCAGGGAAGGGAGGCAATTTGTATAGCACATTAAGCACAAGTCATTTTTTAATCATAATAGGATATTTAAATGCAATACAAATAGTTAAAGAGCTAAGAGAATAGAACATAAGAATAGGCTAAAATATAAAGTTAACTAAAAGTTACAGTTCCTCAATAAAATGCAGAGGCAAAGAGAAAAGTCATCATCTTTAATTTAAAAGAACTTGAGAGTTCCTGCAGACCGGCAGTTTTCTGGGAGTTAATTTGTTCCAGATGTGTTGCATAAAAACTGAATGCTGCTTCTCCACATTTAGTTTAGACTGGTGACAGAAAGCAGACCTGAGGTGTATGGTTCATAACAGAAGAACAGAAATGTATTTTTGCACTAAACCGTTCCATGCTCTATAAAGCAACAGTATTTTCAAGTCAGTGATTTGGCAATGAGGAAACCAGGGTGAAGATCTGATCGCTGGAGTTATAAGAGCCACTTTCTTGGTGTTAGTTAGGACTCAAGCAGCAGCGTTATTCGGCATCAACTGCAGCTGTCTGGTCGATGTTTTAGGCAGGGAGACCTGTAAAAACACTGTTAGAGTATAGTTGCCATTTTCCCAAATCTTTCCAAGTTGTCCTTTAATCCTTCATATAGCCTATTTGTAAGGTGATAAGAAGTTGACTTTGTAGTTAATTTGGCTGTTGAAATTCAGACCCGAGTCCACGACTGCAACAAGATATCTGGTTTGGATTGTGCATGGTTACTGATTGAAACAGAGTAGTGACTTTTAATCGTTCTTCCTTGGCTCCAAAATGAGTTTTGGGGAGGGTGTGTTGTTGTTATGGAGCTACTTTAATGCTGTTCTAAACAACAACTGCATGGGAGCTTATCAAATATAGATGATGGTAGAAATCATTTGTGGGCACCAGCAATCCAAAACAGGAATTCTGAGAGAACATCTTACAGATGTTTCCCACACTGTAAAACAGTTGTGCATGTTGTTTTGTTTTTTGTATAGGAAAAAAAAATGAGGGGCCTAATATAGACTCTGGTCAAAGTAGGCTATTATACGGTTTAAGTAGTTACAATTATGGGTTCTTGGCTGGTAACCGTGACAGAGTCACAGTATGTCTCCCCATATCTGAATTCCCAACACTGAACAGGGTAAAAAACCCTCTTTTAAGAATATTGGAACTTGTTAGAACTATAGGATGGGATATCTGCATGCCATCTATGCAGAGATACATAATTCATAATATGTCAACGTTTAAAGATTGCATTTGAACCACTAGAGGGTGTTGAAAGTCTCTTTCCGCTATCTTTGAATTAAGACACCTGAGACCGAATATTATTAATTATCTCCAACTTACAGCTGACATTGACTCCCAGATGTGGAGTGATCCTGTAACATCCACTGTGATATGTCAAAATAAAGGTGGAAGACAATGTACCAGTTTTCCTCAGCTCTTTCTTGACAAGATGGCAATTAGAGGATTCTGTGACGATGAAAAATCTCCAATGAAGAACTAGACAGTAAAATCCTCAGTGTTCATTTTAACTCTGGGTGTACTTGTGTAGCTGTGTGTACACAATATACACATACTCTTTCAGAATTGCAAATGTTGATGAGTCATTATCAACTTTATTCGTCAAATCATTGGTTTACAGGTGTAAATTTGAAATTAGTTTTTGCATAAGCTCCATCATTTTGTTTCTTTCCAGAAGAAGAAATAGCAGGCAGGAGACAGGGAGAGCAAGGAGAAAAATCAAACATACCTTTTTTATTTGTATTCATCTGGACCATTTGCATAATTTATCTGTCACTGTAATTTCTTTCATTTTATACTGCTTATCTGTCAATTATATTCTGAAGTTATGTCAAAAATACAAAATGCCTAATAATACATAAGGAATGAAACCTACACAATCGAGATATACACATTAGACTGGCAGATACTATGTACAAAGTGGTAACACATTGGTACTTAGTACCACATAGTGGTCTGTACCATATTTTGTGCATGATTAGACATAAGATGTAAAAAACAAACAAACACGCAGGGCAGAAACTAAATAACACTCAGGATTCTATATGTGCTGCTCGCCATACTGTAGGTTAGTCAGACCTCTGTCTCTGTTGCGTGCTGAGTCTCCTAATGTTCTGCAGATCAGGTTATTTTTGATAGCAGCTGGCCATTTAAAATTTAGAGAATAAGAGGTTTTTGGCCATTCATTATTCATGCATTCTGTAGGGCCTAAAATCCAAGGCTTTCTCTCTGTCTGAGCCCTGAGAGACAGACAGGAACACAGCACACATATGTAACCTCTAACTCTCTCTCTCTCTCTCTCTCTCTCTCTCTCCATTCATTCATCCGCTGCAACTGTTGGATGACATGAATAAATGTATGTCTCGACCCATTGACTTGTTTTCCTTGCTCCAAATAATAGAACTCAACTTGTGCACGCACAAACCTTGAGATTAGCGTATTTCACCTATTCATGTTATCCAACATTTTCAAGAGGTTTAAAGTGCTTATATCCAAACTGCAGCAACACTCTGGCACCTGTTCAAGGGCAGGCGAGAGAGAGAGAGAGAAATTGAGAAAGTTTGGATGATAGAGATATGGACAGGGAAAATGAGAGAACAAGATAGAGTGAGAGAAAGAGATGGGTAGAGAGAGATAGATATGGAGACGGATAGAGGGAGAGAGATAGTGTTCGTCCTTGGTTGTAATGAAGCCGTGGAAGGATAGATGACTCACTTTCACCCAGGGTAGAGAAATGCACTCCAACATCACTCGTGTGTGTGTGTGTGTGTGTGTGTGTGTGTGTGTGTGTGTGTGTGTGAAGACTGATGGTGATAGTATTGGATGCTGGCTAGACTGATAAAGGTATAAGTCAGTAGATTGACACTGATAGAGAGCGATATTGTATAAGTGTGTTGTGTGTGTACACTGGTGCCTGTTGATAGGTGTCTGTGTATATGAGCATGTACTGTGTGTGTGTGTGTGTGTGCGTTGCATTCGCGTGCACAATTAGGCATGTGTGTGCGTGCGCATGAGAGAGTGTGTGTGTGTACATGCGTAAAGTGACAGATAGGTGCGTCATAGCGCTGTTAGGAGGTTTGGTGCCATGTCAGCACTTCTACAGTTCAGCCAAGGACTCTAAAAAACACACTCCATCTGTCTCCACCTTTCTGGAAGGAAGAAAGTGCACTGGAGGCAGAGGGAAAGAGGGAAAATGATGGAGGACTTGATTTGAATCAGAACCTTGGTTTTCTTTGGACTTGTATCAGATGTGTGTTCTCTAAATGTCATTCACATTGAGGACAGGTAACCTTAACCTGTCCTCAAATGCTGTCCATTCTGCTCTCCTGCTCTCTATTTTAGCCTAAGCCGGTTATTTATGTCCAGAATAGGGGAATAAAGGGTTCATGTGTTTATCAAATCCCAAGCATTACTGCTATGGGAACTGCAACCCCCCCATATACATACAAGCCAATGCTATGCAATGCAGTCTTTACCCTACCACAGTGATTCTGAACCCCAAGGACCCCAGTTTAATTGGCCATGGATCCCCAGTGGATTCGATTTTTTACTTCTTTACCCTAATCTACACTGTAAAATCCTCAGTGTCGGTTCCATTTGTAAACTTGAAGAGTTACAGCCCCATAAGGGTCACCTGACTATCAATTATTGAGCTGCAGACCCCCTGGAACCCCCTCAAGGACCCCAGACCCCACGTTGAGAACCATTGCCCTGGCTACCACCCACGGAACGTTCCCTTCCCTGCAGTGACCTGCATGGCTATATGCTCTAACACTGACCATGACATCCTGGCTCTCCAATGGTGGCATGACCTTCTTCCTGCCCCAGTGAGGACAGCAGAGTCGAGTCTGATTTATGCTTCAATGACAAATAGTTGTGTGCCGTGCCACTCCACAAAATAATCTGTGTTCATCTACAAATGCCATTTCCAAACTTTCTCTGGCCAAGGAGGCTGTGACATAGAAGGTGACAGTCAGGGGATTTTACCTGAGCAACCTTTTTCTATTTCTGTTGAAAATGCATTATTTTTGTTGAGTGATGCGTCACACAACACTTGGTCATCAAAGCGTAACTCCAACTTTACCCTCGGTCATAAGCCAAAACCTTGGAGCCTATTTCTCTCTTCAAGAAACACTCTTCCCCGAATGAAATGTCATTCTGAAAATGCTTCTGGCTGTTCTTCAAAATAAGCTTTTATGTCTTTAGTACTTCTCTATCAATCTACTCTATACATGTGATCATTGAATGGAGCAATATTTGCGTCTTCCGTAAATCTGTTGTCTGGCTTTGACCCTTGAACTTGTTTGTTGTGATGTAGGCATTTCAGGTGCTTTTATTAGCATATTCTCCTTATTATTGGTCGCTGTGGATAAGGCTACTACGGCTACTACAGTACATAACATAAATATGTTTTCTTAAATAAATTGTATATTTTAGAAAATTATTTCCTGCCTCCACATGAGACAAACCAAACAGCAGGTGGACTTTAATGCCTCCTGAAATAGGTCATTTTCTTTTGCTTGTATGCGTATGAAGCAGACCGTGTTTGATACTTGGCCTTGGGAAATGTCATTCACTCCTGTCCTGAGTGTTGATGTGGTAGGAAAATGATTTTATATGGGACAGAATGAAGAGACATTTTATGTAGTGTTTTATGTCCTGCACCACCTTTCTCCATTTTACTATGAAGTGGGTGAGCTGAGCCACCTTTCCTAAAATAAAATGTTTCACTGGATAGCTTCAGTGTCACCTCATGGTGTATGCTGTTTGTTTACCCTGTGCAAAGAAGACCTTTCTAAGGCAAACACAGCGTGGAAACCTTGTATACTATATCCAAAACCGTCCCATTTTTATAATTATTCTAAAAACATTTTAACCCATTCTGACCGGGCACCCATTTTGGTGTTAGCATCATGTTATGCTTTACCTATTGAAAAATAGCAGATCTACAAGCTCATATCGCGCCACCGAGTGGCGCGATACGAGCTTGTAGGTCTGCTATTTTTGAAAAATTCGAAGAACGACTGACATTTTTAGAATCTGATCTCAGGTCAGAATGGGTTCATCAGACCAGTGTGTGTCCAGTGGAAACCTCATATGAATCTGATCTCAGGTCAGAATGGGTTAAAATAGTGAAAATAGCAGATCTGCAAGTTCACAGTGAGATTGTCGATCTGCTACTTTTGTGTAACACACTTGTAAGACGAAGTAGGGCAATGATTTATTAACAAACATACATGAAAAGTTTAATATGGAAATATGAGGTTTCTGCCCGACAGGAACAATATAATAGCTCATAAATCAACCTTTATAATCAAATATAAATCCTTGTGAAGTTTTTTCATTCCAAATGCCTACAGGTGATGAATGAAGTACTTAATTATATTTAATTTATTGAAGTCTGATAATGCTGATAATTCCTGAGCAAAACCTATTTTTTGTGTGTACTGTCAATCAAAATTATAGAGAAAAATATGTTGTCGTCACACAGCCTGTTCAAACAAACATCTCAAAGATTTGCACATTCAGTGCAGTTATGTAGCCAAATGCCTTTGCATGCAAATAAGTAATCAATTCCGTTTTTTGAAGACCGAGAACGTACAAGTACAGTGTAGCTGTCTCCTATTGTTTATGCTCTGCTCTGGGTTTCAGCAGCCTCTAAATCAAAGGATTTTCTCTCTGCAGTTTGTTGAACTCTGGGCTGTAATGGAAGAACAAAATGAAGCACTGAAGATTCAGCATACAATTATGTTGAAACTCCTACTCATTATTTACACACACACACACACACACACACACACACACACACACACACACACACATTCACACACATATGCACAGTACATGGGCATATACAGCATGCTGTATTCAAGCCCACCTGTGTATGTACACATTTGCATGAACGCACGCACACACAGTTATGTAATGCAGTGTTATTCTTGTCTTAAAAGGACTTTGAAGTGTTTTTCCTCAAACTATTCTGATGTAATTCACACTAATACAATGTCTCCCTACATTCCCCCCGTGCTATACCGTCTCTGACACGTAATTAATCTCCTTTCATCATTGGTGCTGCTGTAACTGCTGTTTTATTGTCCCTGCTGTTGTTATTGCCCTTGTATTTGTTGTCCTTGTTCCTTTCTGTTGTATTTTTCTAGTTGTTGCTGTCCTGTTGCTTTGGTTGCTATGTTGCTAATGATGATTTTGTTGTTACTGTTCTGCTGCTGTGTTGCTGCAGTTGTCCTAGCTGCAGTTTATTATGCTGCTGTAGTGTCTTTGTTGTTACCGTTGCTGTTGGATGATGATGATGATGTGGTTGTCATTGTTGTTTTTCTTTAACAGAACTTTCACACGGCTTTCGAGTGTAGCTGTGGGGGTATACTTACTAGTCTTACATGTTGGTGACCATACTATATTGTTTTTGCTTAATTGGAGTTGTTTATCAGTTTCTTCATTAAAGGACCACTTCACCACTTTTCAACCTATCTTCATATAATAGGTCCTCACTAATAATCATGAAAATGGTGCAATTATTTTCTACTCCGTCTCATATAGGAGGGCAGCTGTGGGCAGTTCAGATGGAGAATCCAAGCTAATAGAAACTGCAGGCTTTCTAGTCCTGAAAAGTTGCAATGCGAAAATGGAAGCCATTGTTCTCACGATAATGAAAACATTTTTGTAAAAAAATCTTGTTAAAAAAAAATCTGCCTAATGATGTCACTGGAGGACTGTTTCTAAACTGCCCACAGCCCTCCTATGAGACACAGACTGAGTAGAAAACTCAAGAAATCGTGCCATTTTATCATGATTATTAGTGAGGACCTATTATATGAAGATAGGTTGAAAAGCGGTGAAGTGGTCCTAATTGTTCATTTTTTACATAATCAAGTATACATGTACCAACAATTTAGGAATGACAGAATTAGAGATTAAATTGGATACTATTTGGGAACATTTGCATGCAGCTTATGTTTTGTATACATTGTTGGTGTTTATATTTCATCGCAATTGTGTTTCCATATTTGCCCCAATTGGTAGCAGCAACAACTGAAAGCATCACTAGTGTGTGATGATGATGATGCTGTGTTTGTGTTAATGAAGGCAGTGTATGGTGTTTATTTGGGGCTAGTTAATTAGCAGCAACAGTAATGAAGCCTCATGGGACACAGTGTTGGTATCTGAACAGCCAGGACAGGATGATTATTTAGACAGAATTTGTCCGAGGAGCTGTTCTCTTTATTCTCTCTCCACACACACATACACAAACATTCACTGATGTAAAGACGCACGCACGCACACGCGCACGCACACACACTCTCACACACAAGCCTCAGCTCAGATTCTGGCATCAGATCAGGGAAAGTGTGTGTGTGTGTGTGTGTGTGTGTGTGTGTGTGTGTGTGTGTGTGTGTGTGTGTGTGTGTGTGTGTGTGTGTGTGTGTGTGTGTGTGTGTGTGTGTGTGTGTGTGTGTGTGTGTGTGTGTGTGTGTGTGTGTGTGTGTGTGTGTACTTGCTTATGTTTGAATTGGAGTGTGTGACCATTTGAGTGTGCGTCTGTGTGTGCATGCATGTGTGTATGAAGGCTAACCATTTGGAGTGGTGCTAACAGAAAGATAACGGATTCCTTCCAGTCCTCTGTGTGGAGGCTTCACTGTTAACTGCTTCAGCTCTGCCTTAATTAGATATTCTAATAACTGTGTTACACCCAAATACAATCTTACAGGTTACCCAAGACAGTGTCCAGTGGTTCTAAACCTTTTCTGGATCTGACCACTTAAGTAGTCAGATGGGTGGGCTGCATGCATTTTCAGAGCATGTTTTTCTTTTTCATAGTTAACAGTTAGTCCGCCAGCATTTATGCCTGCATTTTTGCCTGTTGAGCTCTTATTTTGAAAAACCACATTTCCAGACTTCTGGTGTTGATCTTATGTTAGGAAGTTGGACGATGCGTCGTCACTTCCTGTTTATCAAACGGAGCTAACCCAGTCTAATAGAAGGCAACACAGAGTCTGCTCTGGGCCGTGGAATAAACCTTGTTTTGACCAAAAATGCCATCTGGGACAAGGAATAGGAGATACAGGTGATTGAAAGAAACGGATGGAATGGATGATTATGGCGACGATGATTTTAATGCCGTGATCCTGTGTTATTGACAGCACCAGCTAGCAACTTGACGCTAACATGAGTAGCATTTTGGCTTGATCAATCAAAAGCGCAGGGGCCTTTCTCGGCCCCGCCCCTCTCCCATTTGTTTATATTGTGTTAAGGATCCAAGAGGAGGTGAGCGGGTGGGGTCGACCTATGCCCTTACTGGGCTGCGTTCACACATTCAAGACACCTGTCTTGTGTCTGTGTTTAATGGCCGCTCCAATGCATTTCCAATGGAAGGCGATATGGTTTTGATGGGTGGGAGGGGGGCAGAACACATCCATCAAAGTTGTGTCTAGACACAAGTCTGGTGTCAGACACAAGGCAAGTGTCTTGAATGCAGCCCAGTAAGGGCATATGTCGACCCCGCCCGCTCACCTCCACCCCACCCCCTCCTGGTGCTGCAGCCATCTTGGATCCTAAACACAAACAAATGGGAGAGGGGTGGGGCTGAGAAAGGACCTTATTGCCGTAGATCAACGCCAATGGCGTTTACACTCAAGACCCTGTACACTCACACGCTCCATATATGGCTAGACATCACACCCTGTACATTCAAGACACTGCCCCCCTTAGATCTCCATATTTGGCGCATTCCATATGTTGATCTGACCTCATCAAACCCTATACACTCAAGACACGCTCCATATACTGTATGGCCAGTATAGAAGTCATTACATAATGATGTTGATCTGACCCCCCATGCCAAAGCGCCAGCGCTTGCCCAGCAGTCTGCTGTCACCCAGCAGTCTGCTGTCACACAGCAGTCTGCTGTCACCCATCTTACTGGTACTATTGGTCACCGCCAATAGTGGGTAATGGGTGCAGTTTGTAGAGGTGAGTTTTCAGACTGCAGTTAAAAATGGGGAGTGAGTCTGCACTCCTCCTGACTGCATGGTAGTTTATTCCACAGCTTGGGAGGCAGGAGGTAGAAGAGTCTAGGACGTGTTAGTGTTGGCCAGGGTGTTTCAGGGAAGAGACCAACACACTTCCTCTGCGTTAAGGGCTGTGGTTGGTTGGATCATGTCCTGATGTTGTCCTGTCTGGTATACAAAAATACAATGGCACATCACATATTTCAACTGCTGCATGGAGGTGGCATAGGAGAAGGTTATGTTCACTGAACTGGAATGGATTAAACAGATTTAACAGACTTCATTCAAAACATGGAACAGAGACATTCTCAAATGTTCCCAAGAATGATTTTGATTTTTAAAGTCAGAATACTTGACAACGTGGGTATTCTATTTGTTTGTATTGATCGATTGTACATAATGTTCTCTCATTCAGAGACCAGTGCACATATCTAGAGCCAGCAGCTCTATATTCTCATTTCTGTATTATCTAGGTTTGGTTCTTGACTTTTACCTTTAACTCTCGCTGTTTTATTCTCGCTGCTGTTGCTGCTATGACACCTGAATTTCCCCCCGGGGATCAATAATGGTTTATCTCATATTCTGCATTCACTGGACTTTTCCCCTCATTATGCTGATTTCATAGACTGGCCAATTTTAGAAGAGTCAAACTGATAAATATTTAACTGCACTCCCATAAAGGATAAGATCTGTGGTGGACGTAGAAGGACATTTAGAGTCTGGTTACAAACAATGCAACAACTGTGCATGCGTGCGTGCCTGCGTGCCTGTGTGTGTGTATGTGTGCGTGGTGTTCCAGGGAAACTGCCAGTTTCAGCGTTTTAACTGATGCAGGCTGACGGTCAGGGAGCAGAGACTGCACAGAGACTGATGGCAACACACACACACACACACACGCACGTGCGCGCACGCGCAGGGCCTTCAGTGTCCATCCCCTTCATCCCGCCTCCCAGTCCTTCTCCTGTTTCAAGGGTTCCCATACTAGTACTACTGAAAGGCACACGACAGACAGACGGGCAGACAGACAGACAGACAGACAGACAGACAGACAGACGGGCAGACAGGCAGACGGACGGACGGGCGGGCAGGCAGACAGACGAAGAGATAAATACAAACCCACCAGAAATTGTAATTCATTATTGTTTGGAGCTGTACCTGCCACATTTTATCACTGGACTTTAGCCACAGTAAGAAACCCTTTCTCAGAGTAGTCCAATTAACACTGAGGATTCCACTGTGCATGCACTCGAATATATAACGGCTTAAATGTACCCTGAAAGTGCCCTCGTTAGGAGTGGGGCTCATACATCTCTATCTGCATAATAATAATAACTCTGTGTCAGGGTATATGAGCACCGTATCTTTAACTGATTTACAGCCCTATACAGCACTGCTGTAAAACACCATGAATCATCACACTTAGATTTTTATTACTGCAACAGAGTACGGTGTGACCTAAAGGTGGGGCTATTGAGCTCCGAATCAGATGTCCCCTTTGTTATCTCTCTTTCTCTCTCCCTCTCTCACTCACGCACGCACACACCCATTCACTTGTCCAACCTGAGGAACATGTGCTACACGGTTAACATCTGTAGGAGCCATGGGATAGAGGGAGGGAGAAAGAAAGAAAGATGGGTATAGAATGAAGGGAGAGATGAAAGGTCTAAACAGAGAGAGAGATGGAGGAAGAGAGATTGAGAAAGAAGGACAGAGCGGGTGAGGAAAGAGACAAAGGGAGAGGGAGACTTTAGACAGATGGGAAGAGGGAGATAAAGAGAGAATAGAGATAGATGGACAGGGAGAGCTGCTGAAACCAGGGATCAATACCTTTCTGCTGGGTGCAGAAACGATGGTGGCAACTGTCTCCCCGTTTTTCTTTCTCAGCCAACCCCCCCCCCCCACACACAAACACACACATACAGAGAGAACGGGTTTACTGCAGAGGAGTGCTGTAGTTGTTTAAAATGACCGAGAGTGTTAAGTTAACTTAACTGAGTGTAAAAATGGATGGAGCTATGTTTTTACTAGAATTAAACGAACACACATGGTTTTACTGTGCAGAATCACATATGCAGAATTGAAAACAAAGAACATATTTGTGAGTGTCTTTCTTTCTTTCTTTCTCAGACCCAACTTTCTCCAAATTTATCACACAATCCTTCACAAATCTCATGCTGTGACTCATGCTCTCTATCTTTCTCTCTCTCTCTCTCTCTCTCTCTCGTTCGGTCTCTCCTCTTGTTCTTGTCTTCTCTCTATGCTTCGTGTCTTAATCTGGATAGAATAATTACGAAGTGCCTCATACAGTATAGCTCACCCTGTACACCTTGCTGAGGCAGCACTTCTCTGTTCGTGTCTTATATGGCCTGACACAATAAACAAGTGTACCTGCAGTTACAATAGAATTACAACAGAGAAAGGCCACTTCCTGTGTTTTTCTGTACAATCATCCGAGTTTTGCCACCGTTAAAATGGCAGCAAGAATTTCAACTGGACTGTAGAAAACCTGTATTAAACCTATTTGGAATGTTCAGACTTGACCTTCAGCACAATCTGAAGTCTCTGAAAGTGTACTGTGTACAGTTACAGTAACAGTAGCACCGCCACATTCAGCCCCGCCACAGTGCCTGTGCGGTGCCAGTACAGTACTGTACAGTGTACATCACCTCTATGAGTTACAACCACATACAGTATCATGGTCTCACGATTGCATAGATCATGCCATGCACGCACACAGAGCATGACACGCACATTCCCATTGATGAAAGTATTTAGCATTTTGGCCAAGTTTCGTACAAATGAGTGATGGGAGATTAATCGGCAAACACATCGGTATCGGCCGATTCTAGTTGTTTTTAGATTAATCTGCATCGGTTTGATTAATCATTTAGAAGAGTGTGGTTGTGTGTGTTGTTTTATCTCCTGACAGCGAGTCTTAGTCCCTGCTGAGACTTCCAGCTTGATGAGCACATCAAGAGGCCCTTCTGTATCGCTGGGTGTGCATGCGCACGTGCATGTGTTTGTGTGTTTATGCCTATGTCTGTCTGATTCATTTAACTCTCATATACTATAAATAACTATCATGTCACAGAGTGAATGTATGATCCCCTGCTGTCACTGCACCTGTACAATACTTACTGTACATGTAATAGTCTTATACACTCTCTCTCTCTCTCTCTCTCTCTCTCTCTCCAGATATTGGTCCAATGTAGATAACAATTGAACAATCATTATAACGGCAACTAATATGACCTACATCTTGGTCAGAATGTTATTGAAAGGATAGACCCTTGAGATGCAGCATCTCATTTTAGAGTTGGTCCCGTACACAGGGAAAAACATTACATACAGTACAGTGCAGTTACACAAATAGACAGTGCACAATGGACAATACAGACATGTACAGATACAGTTAGCTTGCTCATTCTCTCCCTTACATAGTGGAATCAGAAAAATGACCGTTTCAATGCTTTTTGGACCAAAATAATACTGTAGGTTAAATGTTTATCATGTGAGGATGGTTAGGCACAGTTAGCCACAGTTCACCTGTTAAATTCATTTAATTTCCATTGCACCATACACAATGATTTGGCATGGAGACTGGTGTGATCCCATCGCATGGTGGTCTTTTCTTGTTTTTTTCTCTCAGGTCCCTGCATTAAACTACATGTACACCTGTGTTACTGACATAAAGTCCCACTGGTACCTATACCTACAGTATGGCTCCTGCCTCCTAAACTGTATAGCAATCTAAAGCATAAATTCTTCAAAATATTATTCTGCATTATATGTTATACTTCGGACTAAGTATTTCTGTTATTAATTTATTTTGTTAGCAATTTTTCTAATCCTACATTATTGCTATTATTATTAGCAGTAATGGTGGTGCTAGTAGTAGAAGGAAAAGAGAATTAAAGGGAATTAAATATCGGCTGCATAAAAGCTCACTCAGCAGAATAGAAGTGGTACAAACTATGCAACTATAATATTGGGCATGCCATGAAGGTCTGGCATCAAACTAAAGTCCAAATGACCTGTCACTGCTGACTCACCAAGGTGAACGCAGAAATTCTATAGACTACCTGTTAACAAATTGGCATCGCTGCTACTAAATGATGATGAGAACAATATCAAGTTATCTCTGCTTTTTACATTCATAATTAATAATAATACATCTGCGTTTATGTAAATTGAGTGTAGAATATTCACTGTCTGTTAATCATATTTCCTCTGGCAAGAGAGTGATGTGTGAAAGTGAAACAGCTGCAGCAGTGCATCATTCTACAGACTGATTCCTCGGCTACGCTACACACCTAAACCTCTTCAGAAGAGCTTAGAAATTGAAAAGGGAATGATGAGGTCACTGGAGGAGGGATTTACTGCTGCGTGCCCATTTACTGATGGAGGCATTGTTGGCTTGGTCCCCTTTGATGCACCTGTTTGACGCTAAGACCTGCATCAGTATTTACAGATCTGTTTACAGGCCTTCCTCTGGTAGGTCTCCCAGTAACAACAGTACAAGCATGTTTTAATAAGCTTGGGACCCAGGCTAACAGACTACATTTACTCTGTATGTGCCCCTGCACGACAGAAGTACACGTATATTTTAATGAGCCCGGGCTCGCAGAGACTTCATTTCTCATTTGGGTCATGGACTAAACAATTTAAAGATGCCTTACATCAGTGTGTTTTCCTTCCTCTAGTACCGTCTCGTTCTTTAATGCCCCCACTCACAAGGCCCATGAGAAAGGCCTACAACTCACTCCTTGGCCGCCCTAAACACTAATGCTTAATTTATATTATATTCTTTGTTGAGTCACGTGCCGACAACGGTAGCCGATTTGCAAGCTCACAATTCATCACAATGGAACATGTCGTGAGCTTGTAGATCAGCTATATTCGACGTGTGACACCGGGGCACAACAAAGTATATATCAAGCTCAACTTCTCTTCTGCAACCTTATCAATTAAAAAGGGAAAATAATGTAAACCACCCGTAGTTATTTGCTGTTCTGTAATTCCATGCCATTTATCAACACAAGCCTCTTGCAGAGTGAATTTACATAAACCTGTAACAGCACTGCTTTATCATTTAATTGTTCCCCAGTGACTCAGAGAGACACCTTAACATGCAAATAATACAGAAAACTGCTGAAATAAAGCCTGACTTCACAAGAAAAATGAAAAAAGCTATTCAATCAATTCATAAGTTAATGCAAGACAAGGGTAACATTCTTGGTTATAGTTTTAATTATTTATTCTTCTTCTTCTTTATATTTACTACAAAGCCAGAGTTTTAGATAACAGACAAAGAACGAATTGATTGTTCTGATTGACTGTCTCTGAACTCCAGTCCATAACACTGTGATGGAACATCTCTGATGTAAAGCCTGAATATACTGAGGGGGATTTACACTATGGTCCTGTGTGCGCATTCGGGACCACTTGATGGATTTTGTGGTAGTGTGAAATCTGTGAATGCTTCGTACCGTTCCCGGGAGCGGATCACCCAACCGTACCCGGGACCACATGGAAGTAGTCTTGGGACCTATTGAAGTGTAGTCGGATACGGATCGCTGCAATGTGAAAGTATTGAATACAGTTGAATGAAGTGTACTCTGGTGCGGAAGATTTAAGGCCAATGTGAATCATGGCCAGCAGGGACCAGGGAACCGTATTCGGGAACAGTTTGAATCAAACGGACTCAGTACTGTGAATTCCCCCTTAGCTGCACACCAGTGTGATGGGGTGTAACCACACAATGGCATCAAGAAAACGCCTAGCCCAGGCGTCTCTTCCCGGGTTTTAAACAGCGGGTTGATGCATTTTCACGCTAGTGCACGTCTTCAACTTAACGCTTTGCCCACTAGCGTGGGCAAAGCGTTTCCAGGTTTCCCCTTATAACGGGAGTGGATGGGACATGAAGCTGTTTGACACGACTATGTGGTTATTACACTCGTACTGTAAAGGAGCAGATCTACCAGCTCACAATGTGTTGCTTAGTACTGCATTGTAAGCTTATAGATTCTTGTCAACACCTGCGCATGCCACGCACAACTAAGTATAACAGCAAGAAGACCTTATCCTGCACCATGCAGCATTTTGCTTTATTCATTAGTTACTTACCTGCTATGAGGGGTGGATATAGATAGAAGCAGTGCAAAGACTACTGTATGTGTTCTTTGGTCTCCATTTGTCATACTGAGGAAATGTGGGAGCTGTAGGTGGGAGTTGTCTTACAACACTGGCTGCAATATGACATCATTACTATTACCAGGAGGCTACAGTGAGTGCAGAACGAATTACAGACAGGTGTTTATAACCAGAGGGTTCCACATTCAATCACCGTTTCTCCCTGGCTTCTTTTCAAAATGTGTCCTTGACACTGAACCCGCTCCCGATGGTTGGTGGTTGCCTCCGCCGTCAGTGTGTGGATGGGGGAATGACCCACATTATGTGCTTTAATTGGATAAAGGCACTATAGAAATATACCGTAAAAGTATATGGACGTAGACCATATATTTACTGACTTTTGACTACAGATTCCTGCATGGACTCTGGCAGACTTGCACATGGACTACTATGTACACTGCGAGATGCCAGTTAAAGGAGAAACTACACTTATATTCACTCATAACTTGTTGATAGACTGTACACAGTCTACACACATTATTATATTCATTGTTGTTAGTCAATAGTCATGTACAGTATACTAATTAATATATATTCTGTTCACTGTATTAGTGTATTTAATTATTGATACATCTGTTCATTCACAGATACAGTGCAGATATCTAGGCAGCTCAGTATATTTCTATTCTTCATAATTTTGGTTTGGTTCTTGACTCTTACTACCTCTCCTGTATGTCATTGTCACGGCTGTTGCTTCTATGACACCGGAATTTCCCCTCTGGGATCAATAAATGTTTGTCTTATCTTTAAAAGGAACCCTGATTCAACACCATGAAAATAAATAAATACAAATAATACGGTTCCATGTAATCTGTGACTCCCTATCCCCGTCTGTGACTGTGAGTTTGGCTGTTGGCGATGGGGTTGGATGACTCTGTTGTGTATCCTCCAGAGAGAGGTCCATTTATCACACTGAGAGGAAGAGATGTTGGTGGGAGGTGTCTGGTGACATGGGCTGCTTCACTACAGAGAACTGCTGTTCTGTGATGCTGCAGAAAGGAAACGTTACACTCCACACCCGACTGCTCTGAGCAGCATGTTGTCAGTGCTGGGGTGACTTCACTGAGACCCCCCTCCTGTTCTACCTCCCTCGATAAGTGATGTCAAGGTGCCCTTGAGCAAGGTACTTTATTTAACCCAACGTCTCCAGGGTAGCTGGTCAGGTGCCAGCAGTTCAGCAGGCTGCAGGTTCAATGTGCTAGTTTCCATGCAGGAATAAATTGAATGGCTGTGACATGCAAGTTTACACACCAGCTGCATGTAAATGTGCATGAGCTATAAGTACAGCATGCATGTTATTTGTTTTATCCATCAAGAGTTAATCTAACAACATAATGCACCATTACCATCGATTGATTAGTTGAACTTTCGGCAAGAGACCTAGACCTTCTTCAGTACATGTGGAGAATGCATTCAATACATTTTATGTTTACTTTACAATATTGCAAATAATACAGCTATTTAGCACTGCATGCAATGCACCTTTCTACTCATCATTGATTGACCTTCCTGAATTAAGCCAAAACAGCATTTTTATGGCATTTGGAGCATTTGGAGAAAGAATAAAAGACAAGGGGTGAAAAAATCATAGAGCTAGTGATGCTGGGGTTATCAAAAATTAACAGATCTACGTACATGTCACAATATTAACTCGTTGTGAGATTGTTGCCTATATCGGTTCTTTTTTGGAAGTGGTGCACACCGGCGGCAGGAATATTCGCTCGAGTCGAGCTAAATCCTATGGCTAAATCACTGGGCTCTGGCTGAGCTGTTTCTTCACTCTTGTGAAAATAAGCGTTCTAATTAGATTGGTGTTGGATGCATCAACAGAATAAACCGACTTCAGAGAGAAAAAGAAGAAGTGAATATTTTTTTGTAGACACACAGAAATAGGCTTTAACTTTATGGGCTCTATTTTCGTCACTGCCGTTACCCGCGACGCTGCCCACAAGTCAGCCGCTGCCCGAAAACTACGAGTATAGGAGCTTGTTCTGTCCCTAAATGGTATTTTGGTCCAGTGTCACCCGCTATCCGTTATGCCGACACCGGTATTTGCGCCTAGAGGTGTGGTCATGGGCGTGTTGGCACGCTTTCCCCTAAATAGCTATTTTGGCCTGGTTGTAGGCGCATAGTGAAGTTTAAAAGCACCCGTAAGCCGTAATGCCAAATTTGTTTGGTATAGAGCAGCACGCTCCTGCAATGGAGATGTCCGCGGAGTCCGCGGAGTCAGGCTGCTTCGTCTCTCCTTATTCTCCTATACGCCTGTCCCTTGTGTCACAGCATTTTGAAAATGTAAAAATGAGCGAGATCTGAGCGAGTTGTGACTCAATAAAAAGATGAATGTTCTTGGCCATTATTAATTCATTCTCTCTATGCTGTATTGACCCGTGTTTGAGTGAAACAAATCTATAAATGTAGCTTTTCATACCTGTTGCTGTCATTATAGAGTTATATAAAAAACTGTTGCTGTATGTTCGTTCCCCAAGGGTATACTTCAGTGACATACGAACTGTGTTGTTGAAGGAAATCGTTGGCTGTGTTTGTGTCTATGTTGTGTCCAATACAAAGCAGTACAGTATAGGTACATTATCATTTTGGCCAGTGCTTAGAAAGATCACAAAAAATACAGAGTACCAGTCATTAATAAGATGTTTTTTGTATTGTTTGTTAGTAGGTTATTCTATTTTCTCAACATGTATGATATAGTTTATGATAGTTCTTTTATAATCTACTGCACAATACATGTAGCTTTTGGCCTAATTTAATTGGTAATCAGTATCAAATGTAAAAAAGTAGTTGCTCTGCGACCATGCGTGCGTGCGTGCGTGTGACCGTGCGTGCGTGTGTGCGTGCGACCGTGCGTGCGTGCGTGCGACTGTGTTGGACTGAGAGAACTAAAGACTAGGACATCTGAGCATATTCAGTGAAAGTAACATCCGAGACAAAGGAGGAAAAGTCCCCAGCTGTGGCTAGACACTTTAATACAGGACATGATGTTTTTTCCCTGACATTCCAAGCTATAGAGACTGTGTACAGCCTTTAAAGAGTGGTGGGGACCGAGATTGATTATTCTTTACAGAGAGAAGCTTTTGGGAAATTCGGATATACACCTTACAAACCCCCAAGAAGGTTTAAACTGAACTGTTAGTTACCGGGTTGTTTTATATACAGTCATTTATAATCTTTTGGCTGAACTGAAGGGGCTGTGTACAAACGCAAGTTACATGTAACATAACATGTAACATTATTATATAGTATTGTATTATATTATTATTATATATAATATATATATTATATTATTATTGTATCGGATGTACAGTACTATACAAACATAATGATTGATACTTGATTTGTTTTGCTCTCATGAGAATAATCTAGATAACAATAACATAACAAATGGCAAACAACACTTTTTCACAATACTTTCTTCATATGAGTCCATATACACTGTATATATGTGTCTGTATGTCTGTCTCCGTCCGTCTGTCCGTGTGTGACTGTGTGTGTGTGTGTCTTCCAGGCAGAACAGCAGGCATTTCCCCTCAAATAACATTTGGTGAGCCCTGCAAGTCACCCAAACACTTTTGCTGCAGGCCTAAAAGCTCTGGGTTTAGTCCTGGACCTTGTCACCTCCTACATCCGCTCCTCTGGCTGTCCCCTAGCTCTTCTAATGTATTACTATTCAGTTTATCTCTCTCTCTCTCTGTCTTGCCTTGTCTAGCAGATTCCAACAAATTCTGCTCTCCAAATAAGACAGGCTGGCGGTGTTGTAGAGAGGAGGAAGCGAGAGACAGAGAGAGATTGTAAGGCTGTAAAAATGAGTCCTCCATGGGGAAATACCCACAGCCGGCAGTATTAAGATGTCCTCGTCTCTTCGACTTTTAAATGGCTCCCAATCTCTAGCTAATTGTTTTGAAGCCAGGCAAGTAACTCCCCAGTGAACCCGTCGCTAGTAAGAGCATTAGCCCGGAGTTGGAGAAATATTTCCCTTTAACCAATCTTTGAAAGAGAAATACCCCTTTGTACACACACACTCTCTGGATGCCAACAACAAACCTCTGCCCCAAATATTCCTCAACGGCCTGTTATAGCACCACCATGAGGCCGAACATATTTCTGTAGATTACTCGTACACATTTTATCCATACATCACACAATTCTCCATAGTCATGTGATCAACACGGATCTGCATCATTTCTTCCATCTTCCATCCTGATTGGCTAAGATTGGCTTCCAAACCTCACATGATTGGTCCGTTTCGAACAAAATGCCACAAATCACAAACACAGTGTGCAATTTCCGTGAAATTATGCACTCACATTTCCACTAGACCGAGGACGACATGCCAGTCATTTTTTTTCAAATCAGCCTCATGGTGGCGCTATAACAGGCCAATTCCTGTTTTTAGCTATAACTGCATCGATCTGTATACACACTCCCTAGAAGCCATGGAAAAACATTGTCCCTGCATCCTTCCACATCTGCTGGTTATAGCACCACCATGAGGCCGATTTCTGCAAAACACATTGCTTATGTTAGTCGCACAGATTTCATCCAAATCTCACGCAAATCGGTACACATGATCTCTGTAGTCATGTGATCAAATCTGTTGGATTTCTGAGATTCTACACTGATTGGCTAACATTGCCTTCCAAAGCTTTCAGGGGTGGCCCGTTGCGTTCAAAATGCTGCACATGTCTTGCTCATCCAGAATGATATCCTCAGAGATGCTATGAGTGATCTGGCTCTGCATTTCCTCAACAAAATGAAGAAATTTGTTGCAAAAAACAAACAAACAAAAAAACATGTTTATATTACTCCTAAACATTTTTCCAAACATCTCACACACTCCTATATCCTCCTGGTAGAGACCTGTGCCCAGAAGGGCACTTTTTCTAGTTTAATTCTCTTTTTCATTTTTTTACCCATTTTTGTTTTCTAAAATATATCTGTGCTTTATCCACTTAGCTGTAAGAGCAATAGCTAAGCTTACAGACTACAGAGCAACAGGTAAGATAGTAAATGGAACTAAGAACAAAAGTTCTAGATGTGTTGAATAGTATCTAGCTCAGAATTGTTATAGTTCACTTAATAATGACAATACAATGGTATACTTTGATCATCCTTCTGATGTATGAATTCTGTATTTGGTTGCTACATTAGTCAACCATGGCGGTTATTTCTTGATAGCAGACAACCTGCTCAACAGCTGAGCTGTGCACAGCTCAGCTGTGGCATTTGAAGAAATCATTGAAATCCTTTATTTTATCATTATACTTTCAAGTCACTTATTTGTTTATTTCATATACCCTGAAGAAGGCTGTGCTGGCCGCTATATGTGTGGGTTATTACATTTTTTAACTACTAACTACCTATTGTGAACTAGCCACTAGCTTCTTTAGTTTATTTTCTTCTTCAATTATTTGTTTATACTGTAATAAAGTAATAATAAGCAGGATAATGAACAATGGAGTGGTCATTATTGAGAAATAAACCCCAACAGGGTGATTGATTCAAGAAACATCTGCTTTAAATCAGGGTCCTGCATCACCCTGTCATGGTTTATTTCTCAACAATGGTCAGCTTGCTGTTCATAAGCCCTTACTTATAGCCTACCTCAGTGTATTTACATTTTCATTATCTTGTAATACATGAGCAAGTGATTCAAGTGCCAAATAAACTCCTTGAATCTTGAGTTGACGTAAGAGACAGTAAGAACCCCCTCCCCAAATACCGCCAAATCAAAATGTATTTGGCCACTGCTAATTGAAACTACCATAGTATCAGCAAGTATCTGAAACACTAGTGGAAATGAAGAATTGTGATCATCTCCTGTTCCCAAGATAATATTTAAAGCATGGGCTGTAACTGCTCTATTAAGCTGACACTAGTTAAAGAATTAATCTGAAACTTTAGGCATTTCCTTTTTTTCAAGAAAACTTTACTTTTAGTCTTTCATGTTGAGTCAGAATGATCTACCTTAATAATGTTTTATATAACGTAGTTGTAATATTACTGCAAAGAAATCATAGTAAAAGTGGCTCATTTTTCTTATCCAATTAAACCCTATACCTCAGGGCTCTAAGCCTCCAAGTCCTTTTTTCCATCTGTACCAAATCTCTACAAGATCACAATGCAACGCGTTGTGAGTTTGTAGATCTACTATTTTCGGGTATGCTAGGGTTTGTGTGGTTAAAGTAATAATCACTTCCTATTTTACATTTTACAGTCTTTTAGTCTTGTATTTCAATTTTCAATATATAGATCTGCAGAAGATTCTTATTGAATCTAGTTTGTGAGCTTCATGTGCCTCATCTAGAAGTCCTAATTCTGTTTAGCATCAATTAGGGTATTTTTGTAATGAGAAAATATATTAAATGTAGATTTAAATAAAAGTTTGTATATCCCTTACACATATTATTGACTAGTGTAAAAGTTAAAGTTGTGAAAGTCATGTATACGGTATCAGATATAGTGCCAACCAAGAGTGAACCGTTGCCATCCGCTTGTAGTTTAGCACTCAGCCAACAACCTTGACCAGGATTAAGCAGAAGTCAAAGTCATTGAAATCAGTGTTTACATGTTGACATTACGCCAAGGGGACTTTAGAGTAAAGTGCTGCCATCCCTTTGTATGGAAGTCAGACTGAGCCAAGCTAGTCCCTCTGATATGGATATTAACATAGAAGCAGAGACGCAAGTTTTCCATATTCATATTCTTCCTAAACAGTAAAGAAACGTGTGTGTGTGTGTGTGTGTGTGTGTGTGTGTGTGTGTGTGTGTGTGTGTGTGTGCACGTGCAGTGGATATGAGAGTTGAAAGACATGGCTGATGGTGTGTCTGGATGGCATCCAGGAAGTGTTGAATGTGAGGAGAGCTTTCCATCCTTTGAGGACATCTCTTTTAATCATGGAGGCTGGTGCTGTGGGAAGCCGAACCCACATGGAGGACAGGACACTGTTAATTAGACGGCATCCCAACGGAGTCAACACCCCACCTGGTAATGATTAGATTGTTCTGTACACACTGCATTTCTATCTTTTTGCACTGCAGAAGCCAGTGTACATTTAATTTTCTGAGAATAGTAAAAATGGTCCACCAAGCCAAGGGGTCTCTTTCAAATCTATGCTCAGGGTTTTGTAGTGGGTCACACATGCGCATGCATGCACATGCGCGCACGCTCACAACAACGTCATCAAAGTCAGTCTGCTGACTTCTCACTTCTCAACCGAGACTTATAGAGTGACATTCCTATGCTAACCCCCTCCCTCTGTCTGTCTTTTCTTTCTCGCACTCCATCTTAACACCCCCCCACTCACACTTGCCACCCCTTCTCTCTTCTTGTTGCTTCTCGCTCATTCTCTCTCTCCCCGTCTCCCTCCTGCTCTCTCACCCTCTCACTATCTCTGCCTATGTGTCTCTCTCCCTCTGAACGACTTTTGTGGCAGAACGGTTTATTTATAGGGCCAATTAAATCCGGAGGAGACTCTCTGGGCTTTGGGAGAAAATATGTCTAAAGAAGTGGAATAGTTTTACATGTTTTAATCTCGAGGCGTGCAGTAGCTGTAAAGCGCTCATCATGAAGGGTAGATGGATCTTATTTGATCTCGTAGAAAGCAGGAGTAAGTGAGGGAGGAGTGAAAGGAAATAGGGAGATGTTTATGAAGGGAGAGAGAATTAAGAAGGGAAGAAATTGAGACAAAGGTAGAGAAAGAAAAAAAGAGGGGTGGTCTTCTCGTAAGCATGTACAAGTGTTGTATAATTCCTGTGAGAGGAGTCCAAATGACAGCTGCAAGAAATCAGTGGAGAGGAGAGGAGAGTAGAGGGGAGCTGAGTGAAAGGGAGGAGAGGAGATTGGCCCACACAGCCATATAACACTTTAGATCACCTTTTAGGCTTTGCTCCAACATCAGTCGCTTCCGCTACTCACAGACAGTGCCCAGATTTGAACCATAGCTTACCTGCAACGACCTACAAAACACATATGACAGGGGCATGACTGCTAAATGTTGACTGTGTTTCAGTGCCTCATAGAGACAGAGGAGGAAAGGAACTTGTGGCTGAATCTGGCCCTAGAAGCCACACCGAGCCCAGGTTATGATTGGCCTGGCTGACCCTGACAACATGACTGATACTACCTGGCAGCTGTGGGCACACTCCTGCTGCTAATCTGTTAAAGAGAGAGAGGGGGTGGGGGCTGTGGGCTGGGGAGGTCAGTGTCCAAACAGTGTGGATTTGGATCACAGCCAAAAGACAGGTTGATGGAGATAGAATGACTGATAGATTTGACATACAGGGTGTCAAATTGTCAGTAGGTTTTCACTGGAGCTTCACACACACACACACACACACACACACACACACACACACACACACACACACACTCTCTCTCTCTCTGTGGGCAGATTTTTGCATCCTGATATTAGTGCTATTTTTCGATCAACACGCAACTCCATGTGCAAAGTCGGCGATATATCATTTGAAATTGAGACAACCCAGACAACGATGAGACCCCATGTGTTCTAAGGATTGATTTATACTTCATCTTGTGATAATGATGCTCACCGAAAATAGGTGATCTACAAACTCACAACGCGTTGCATCAAGGCACGTTATGAGCTTGTGGATCGGCCACACAGGGTACAGCGTTGTACAACGGATAGATTCACAATAAAGCGGTTGCATACACATTGACATAGACAGGGAAGGAAACCAAGCAAGGCACCAACCTGCTCAAAGCGAACAGCTATATGGGCTCAGTGTCTAGGGGCTTAGGGGCGATTCACACTATGGTCCCGGGTGCGCACTCGGGACCACTTGGCAGATGTTGTGGTAGTGTGAATGATGCGTACCGTTCCCGGGAGCGGATCGCCCAACCGTCCCCGGGACCGCATGGGGGGCGGGTCTCTCGACCGTTCAGATACGGATTGTTCCAATGTGAATGCATGCGTACCTAAAGAAGGAAGTGGACTGTTTTTTTTTAGAACGTGACATAATCTCTAGTCACGAGCCAAGCGTCAACAAAGAATCACACCTGTGTGAACTGAGTGGTGCAACTCCCCTCTCTCTCTCTCTCTCATTAGCAGGCAACAGTACTGCACTATCTCTCTCTCTGTTTCTGTACAACAGCGCCCCTACTGGTACTAATAGTCATACTCGTGCTCATTAACACATAGGGGGACGACACATAGGCGGACACGGACATTGCTGTTCCTTGGAGTGGTTGTACCACTCAAAAAAAACACACAGGCGCTGCACGAAGCGTAACACCAGCGCATTTCTCAGCGTCTCCTGTTGAATCTGCGTATACACGCAGTCATTATTGTGTTGTGAATGAATGCATGGGACCCGAATGGAAACAAGACCCAATGTCTTTTTTCTGCGCTATCCTTTTGGATCAATGTGCTTTGACTGTACCATGTACTGTTTTGCATTTGTTATTTGTCAAAACACGCTGATCTTATATCTGCAGACTACATGACTCTTGGGCTTTGCTTGGCATAATAGTCTCGGGCCGAGCTAAACTAAATAATAATGATGCTGAAGTAGAATCCATAGAAACTAATCAAATACGACACTGGAGCACAGAACTGCTGAAAATGCAACCTTTTTGAGAACCTTTGACAGAAATGGTAATTTAGTCTGTCTGAACTTGTTGAGGACAGTGGGGTCAGGATTTGTTTTTTATAGAACAAAAATACATACTGTAGCTTGGATGCACCTGGGACGAATCCTCAGTGATGTATCCCAAGGTCATCAGGGTTTCGGGTCTCGCGAATATCATACCCCTCACTCGGGTGACCCAGCCAGGGTGATCAAGTCCCGACTTACATCCCAGTAGCTACCCTCAATCAGACCCACTAGGGAAAGACCAGGGCCAACCAATCCATTGGAACCACTCCGGAACTACTCTGCCGGGACTGGGAGGCACAATTCTGGCATGTGGAGGGACTAGGCTCTGTGGGTTGACTCCTGTCTGGGCCCCTCCTACGTCTCACCAGGTCCACTCCTGCTCTCACCAGGAGTACAGCTGGGACCTGTACGTTGCACCAGACTCCCAGCACCAGACACTTCATTCAGGAGTGGTGGTTTCTTGAGCCGCAATGGTTCTGCAGGCTCCACCACTGGGCAATGGTAGTACTGCAGGCTCCACCTGGGCAACGGTGGTACTGCAGGTTCCGCATGTGGCTCGAATGGCCCTCCTAAAGGCCTCATCGAAGGTTTTTGGGCTTCCTCTTCACGGAGGATGCAGGCTGGGGCGCTAACCCATGCTGCTCCCGGGGTGCCGTCTACATTCCAGCTGTCTCTCCGGTGGTCACCAGACTATACCTGGTTGTCACATAGTCTATTCTTATGAGTCACTATGAATAGAATACTTCAGAATGAAAATATATCGCATGGATGCACCTGGGACGAATCCTCAGTGATGTATCCCAAGGTCATCAGGGTTTCGGGTCTCGCGAACATCATACCCCTCACTCGGGTGACCCAGCCAGGGTGATCAAGTCCCGACTTACGTCCCAGTAGTCCCGCCTATTTAATGGGCTGAACCACAGTGTTTAAAATAAGTGACAACCAAGACGGCTCTTTATAATTGACATAATGCCCAAACTGCCAAAAGCCTCTTTAAGGAGGCGTAAGGGAACAATGTCAAGCGAGCAGTAGTGTTTTTTTATATGGAAAACTTATCCGGCAAACATGGGTGGGACACAGGCTAGAAACTGCATAAGTAGGTGAAATGTGTGATCTATTTTAGGCTACATTACAAGTAAGACGCGATCAACACATTATTTTACACGTCCTTCACAGGTTGTTAGGGAATAGGGAGTCAAGGGACACATCTTGACAAATCTAGATCTGACAATAAAGCCATCCATGTATAGTCATATGGAGATGGGCTTATACTGATGAAATCAGGGATCTCCATATATTGAACATAAAAGAGACAAGGACGGACAGATACAGAGATCTCCATATATGGGCATAAAATGGACAAAGGCAGACATAGAGACCGATCCAGATATCTCCATACAGTATATGGGTATAAATGGGACTACCAGACAAGTACAGTACAACAGAACAAAACGTGTACAACAGGTCTTACATAACCAGTTGACACATGCATTCCTAACTTGCATCGTTCCTGTATTGCATTGTTCTCAAGTAGGCTATATGGCTTGGAAAGCATGAGTGTCTATTTCAAACAAAGTGTTTTTTGACTGGGGGGTCATATTTTGACAGGAATTGCCTGTCATAATTTGACCCCCCCCCCCCCCGTATCGGAATGATATTCATTCATCAGCCAACACTCCCCACTCACAGGTAGTTTTATTTTATCATAGATTGCTTATATAGGGTATTTTACCCAAAAATGAAAAGAAATCCATGACGTAGTTGGGTTTGCTTTTTTGAGGGCATACAGTATGATATAAAAATAATAAAATGGCACCGTTTTTAAAGTTTGAGCACAGGCGTACTTCCAAGGTGCCAATTATCTGAATCACTTGCAAGGGCCCATTCTCCACCCAGCACACTGTTGGATGGCCTGCTCTCTCTATGGGCCCCTGCACCCCACAGGCTCCTGCGTAGCTGCACTGCCTGCACGTCTATATTTATGCCCTATCTATTTCAAACCTATGTGCTTTTTACCACTGTCCTACAGGGTACTTCCTCTATTTTCAACCTATGTGTCTTATCCCACTGCCCCACAGGGTACCTTCTCTATTGTCAGCCTATTGTCAGTTGTGCATTGTCCATTACATCAGCCAAATGCCCACAGGACAGAACTGGACACAATAGACGGTTAAAGAGAGGAGCAGAGACTTGGCATAGCATGCGTGTGTGCACAGCACGCACCAGGCAGGCAGGCAGGCAGGCAGTGAGGCACACACGTATGCATGCACAAGTGTGCACAAGCATGAAGTGTGCATACACAATAAATGGATATGCAAACATACGTATAAACATAATGATGAAATCCGTGCACATGTGGTACCACAAGCTTCAAAGAGACGCGCGTGCACACACGCACACCATTCTAGCAGTTCCAAGGCACAACTAGTGTAACAATGGCAGAGAGAGGGGACCAGGAACTTATACAAGCATATATGGGGGATGGGGGACATACAAACACACACACGTCCATACACATACAGTACCACACACACAAAATGATGCTCTCACAGGTGTGTACCGCATACACACTAAGGACACACTCACACGTTTAAGCACACATATAAGCCAGGACCCATGTGTCAAAGGGAAGGGAGGGTGGGGAGAGTACATTGAGAATGTCTCATTTGGAACATCGAAAATAGAGAGAGAGAGTTAGTAAAAAAGGATGAGAGAACACAGTAGTTTCCTGATTATTTCATTTTGGACTCAGTCAGTAGCACAGTAAAATCCTGAGTGTTATTTCAACTTTGTAAGCCATATAGGATGACTGGTGAGTTCAACATGTCGACTAGATAGAAAACACATGGTGAGGACTTCACTCAGAGAACCTTTGATTAGTCTGCCACAGTTTCACAGTGAGTCTGAAAGTTAAACACAAGTACTTATAAGACCGTCAAGTATTACCAATTTTATAAGTCTACAGGAGATTGATACCATTATGTCACCATAAAAAAATAGCACATACCGGTATACAATTATATTATTAAAAGAAACATTTATAATTTTGATGATGGTGAAGCTGATGATGATAATACATTTTTTTCACCTGCAATGACATGCCAAAAATAGGGATGCCAGGGTGAAAGTGGTTTAAAAACTACAGGTAGGTGTATTGGGCCAAAGGCTGAAGCCTCCTGTGAATAAGATATTACTTTTTGCCTTCGACCAAGTACCTTTTTTGACCAGTGTCTGTAATGTCAAACTAAAATATGAGACACTGGGTGTTACACCTTGCAACAGTGGTGGATGAGACTCAAACATACACACACACACACACACACACACACACACACACACTACAGCTTGGCATTAAGAGATTCTGAAAATGACGGTTGCACCTGAGCTTTTTCGTTGACTGAAAAAGCTTTTCCAACATAGAAGATAACAACAGGCAACGAGCTATACAGGGCAGGACTTCAAAAGATGGTGTTGGTGGAGATGGGCTGCTGCCCTGACAGCCATCACACATGGAGACACATTCAAAGGCAGACTCTCCATCATGTGAAGGCAACATTAGCATCTAACTGTCGGCTACAGATGATAGTCACTGCATATTTGAAACCGTGCGTGCGTGCGGGTGTGTTTTTCTTCCGCTTAGTGTTGATGGGTCTGCCTGTCACTCTGTTCGTTAGGCGGTCAGCCTGTTTGCCTGCCCGTCTGTCTGGTCGTTAGAAGAACAGCTAGCAGGATATTCTCCTTTCTGACTTGGCTGTCTTCTTCCCTGACAGCCGAAGTCAAAAGCTGAGGAATCAGGAAAAGTCTTTTATCTCCTCTGTCTCCTGCCTTTTACTCACAGCCACGCTGAGGGAAGAGAGAGGGTTAGAAGAGAGAGGAGGACACAGAACAATAGAGAGGAGCTATGAGAGCAGGATAAAAAACACCCAAACAGAAAAAAAGAATGCACGTTTATAAAGAATAATATTGAACGCTGGAGTGAGAATGAAACATGGGAGAGGTATACAGGGAGTCTAGCATCAAAACAAGATTTAAAAATGGATAAGGTATAATAATAATACTGAACTGCTGGCCCTCTGCATTGGATCTCTGAATGATCATGGACAATCTATAGATAACTGCTTTAGATTACTACGGTACCCCCCCCCCACACACACACACACACACACACACACACACACACACACACACACACACACACTCATCTGTACTCATGATGCACCTTAAAATGGAGGAGTCATTGAAGAACTTGTGGCACGTACAGCGGAAGTGAGAGACATAAGACATAATAAGAGGGTGAACAACAGGAAGGGTGACAGCACAGTTCCTTGGTGTAAAGACAGACTGAAAGATAGCAGAACCCATGTATGTCTGGTGATGTCTCTGCTCTCTCTGTCTCTGTTTTGAAGTGCTCAGGCAAACCCACCCTGCTCCAATGGGGAAACAGACATACAGATATAACGGAACAGAATAGATGTACCACACACACACACACACACACACACACACACACACAGACACACACAGACAGAGCTCCATGACCTCCTCTTCCTCTCAGAGGCTTCTATCTTTCATCCTCTATTGCACCCTCTTTCTCTTCTGTGCAGTCTGTCTCTCTCCTTTTCTCTTCCACTCTCTGTTATCGCTGCTTTCTCACAGTCTCTGTCTCTCACTCCCTCCCACCCAGTCTTGAAGTTAAGTTCATAAAGTCGTTCCATTGCCTAACATCACTACGCTGGATGGTATACTGCTCAGTTTTTCTCTTTGTTTCAGTTTGGTAACAGAAAGACACTATAATATGATTTAGTGATACGAATAGTGCAGTCAGTGTGGTCTCATCAGGCATCTATTATAGGTCTACTGGCCTGTAAGCAGATGTATCACCCACCAAGTCACACACCCATACATACATGTACACACTATAAGATGGTGTGTATGCATGCCGCCCTGACCTGCAGCCACAGACCTTAAAGACCCAGTGAAATGAAAAATTGGTTTTTCACACTTTTAGACCACATCCGTGGTCATCATATGAGCATACCTAACAATGGATCCCAAAAAATGGGTAGATTTTCATTTTTGTGTATCAAAAGTCCATAATTTTTTTATTTGAATTACTTCCTGAAAACGCAAAACGTACTGAGGCCCACATCAATAAAAGCCAATAATAATTAAGCTCACCCGTTTGATTCCCATATCTGCATGGCCGTCCAAACACGACTGCTATACTGATTACAGAAATCCTCAGTTTTTAATCCTATTCAAGATGACATATCCAGACAGTGTATTACTCGGTTTAAACGTAATCATCACGCTAAAATATGGGTAGAAATAAGCCACATAGCAGTAAACTGGTACAGCTGGCCGACTATCTGACTTGTACACAAACAAAAGATTTTTGGAGACCCGCTATCTTCGCTAGTGTGCCATTGCCAGGATCTATGAATATGTTAATGTGGCATGCCCCTGCGATGCCTTTCACATCACTGGCGTTCAGTTGATGTTACCTCAAGAGTGCATGACTCCACCAGGGCCAAAGCAGCTGATTTAAGCCAGTATGATATAACCCATTACAGGGTGTACTGTACTGTAATTGCACAAAGGCTGGAACTGTAATGTATTCCAAAAACAATAGATGAATAACTGCATTTATAGAACCAGATTCAGTTGTAGAACACTACATCAATGCTTTGGAGACAGTCAGAACATAATAAACTACTACAATTGTCATGGTTCCAAACAAAAACATGGTTATTGAGGGAGCAGGTCTAGTTACACATACGTCAAGCTAAGCACTGAAGTCAAGGTAAGATAGTCGATTTTGGTCTCCGTTGATGGACAAACCTCTCCATCCTTTTTGTCATCCGTTTGTCGCAGGACTTACGTTGAACCTTGAATCACCCGATTACCTGACGTACGTGCATGGCGACTTGCCCTGGTAGTTGTAAGCTGTAGTTCAGCTATTTGTGGCAAAGATATTTGTTGAAGAAGGAGTTCACAATTTCACATAGTATACTATAGAGCACTGGTTCCCAAACACTGGGTCGGGACTCGGGACCCAAGCTTGGGTCGCAGACCCTTTTCGATGGGTACCTTTATTTTTTGTTTCCAAGATTTTATTTTTAATTATTATACTATTTCAAAACACTTTCAAAAAACATTCCCAAAAAAAGCTAACTTTTCATGAATTTAAATCAAAGGTAATTTCATGAAGAAATCAACGCAAAATCTATGAAATTCCATAAATTAGAAAACAAATGTTGAAGTAGTGAAAAAAGCTGATCTACTAGCTTGTAGATCGACTATTTTCACTAGTCTGGGTCCCGGCAAACATCTGATTTCTCTTTTGGGTCACGGGCTAAAAGGTTTGGGAACCACTGGTATAGAGGGTCTAAGTGGTAAATGTACACTTTCTTAAAAACAAGAAATGATCACATAGTAATATTTGTCAGGTGAAATAAGCGCTGGTTTCTTATTTTAGTAACGAACGCTCCTCTCAACCTGCCGGTCTCAATCATAACATTGGGTGTCTCTAAAGATTTCTGTTACCTGCTTCCTGTTACCCGTTTCCTGGTCATGTGACCTGAGTAACCAATACATGACAGCAGCATGTGTGGCAGCCAATCAGGACTAGGACGTCGGTATGACTAGGTCTTCTACATTTCATGAGCTTTCACTAGTCAGGTTTCACCTGACCAAAAAAACAACTAAAAACTAATCTGAACGCAGTAAGAGAAATCATTATCAAAGAGAACATGCAGTAAAACCCTCATTGTTCATTTTCAATATGTAACTCTGGCAGTGTACAAATGTTATGTTAGTACAGTCCCAGAGTTAAAATAATTATATGACTGTGCCACTAGGACACATCCATTTACAGAGTGCATGTAGTGGCTTCATGATGGTGGCTGCAGAGTTACTATAATAGCACAGACACTGCACTACATGCTATGACACACTGTAGGCTACTATAGCTGAAAATGGCTACAGTACATTAAAGCATTTACCAGATACATACACAGACACACGTACATGTACTGTATGTGCATTACACTCATGTGCATGCAGGTGCACGCACTGGCACAAACGCGCTATTACACACGTGTTTACACACACACACACACACACACAGCACCGTAATGACTTTGCCTAAGTAGCTCTCAAAGTTGTAAGTGACTTTCAGCAATTTTCTGCTTTTCACTGCAGTTTCTGTCTCTGCCAGATCTCCTTTTACACTGCACTGTCTTCTGTGAACACTGAGCCTGTGTGTGTGTGTGTGTGTGTGTGTGTGTGTGTGTGTGTGTGTGCGTGTGTGTGTGCGCGCGCACTCGCGCACTCGCGCATGTGCGCACGTGGATGTGCATGTGCGTGTACTCATGTACTCATCTGCTTATAAGTGGCCATTTATATCTATGTACAGAGCGTATGTCGACATATGGTCTCAGTCATGTGTGTGTATGTACGTATGTGTGTGAGATTAACTGTGTGTGTCTGAGAGCTCTGTACAGTATATATACGGTCTCTCCCCATATCTCTCTAAGTGTGTGTGTGTGTGTGTGTGTGTGTGTGTGTGCGTGTGTGTGTGTGCGTGTGCGCGTGTACACGTTTGGGTCAGTAGTCAGTTGAAGTGCGAACGCTTGATTTCTCCGCTATGTGATGATTTCCTCAGTCAGCAAACTGTGTGCTGGAAAATGGACCCATATTATGATGAGATTAACTTTAACGGTCATGGATTCCTGATCTGTCCAACAATGTTGCTTCAGATTGTGATGTTCACTTAACTCTCTTTTCACCTGTCCTGTCCTGTCCTGTCCTGTCCTGTCCTGTCCTGTCCTGTCCTGTCCTGTCCTGTCCTGTCCTGTCCTCTTACAGGCAAGGTGTGCAATACATTTGAAAGCCATTTCCATATCATTCAAACGAGAGTAAATTGTGGCTCTAAGTTGTACAAGAAGCTATAGATAAAGACAACATAATTGCCAATTGTACTTTAATCATAGATTACTAGTTCTGAAAGCGATAATGTTATTTGGTGAAAGGTAATCATATAGTACAGTCATTTGTGGAAATAACTTTCCCAAAATGTAATTCTGCACTATAATTGATCCCACCGCCAATAGATAGAAAATACAGAGAAATGATTAGTCTTGTTGCATAATCTAAAGATAAACTTTTAATTATTCTAACTACGGTATCTACTTGTGTCTGTGTGTTTTGGCTCTGCTCGCCCAATTAAAGATCTGAATCCATCCAATTATCGCTCATCTTATCCAACAACTATATCAACGCAAGCATTAAGTTATTGAATATGGACTTGGGCTAACAGTTTTCATCTTATAACTAAAAAGAGCAGAACTGTCTTCGTTCTTAATCAATTCCTTCATGATATGATGGATGACAGAGATGAAAGAATTCATCTCTGCTGACATATGAGAAGAAAGGAGGAGAGAGTTGTCTGACAAGGCTTAACAAAACCCATGCCTGATAGGAGAACTTCAAACAGAATGAAAACCTGGAGACAATGAGGAAGGCAGGAAAACACAACACTTCAGCCTCTTTTCCTGTCGACCTGCCAGCCAGCCAGCCAGCCTATCTGTCTGTCTGTCTGTCTGTCTGTCTGTCGACCTGCCTGCCTGCCAGCCAGCCAGCCTATCTGTCTGCCTGTCTCTCTGTCTACCTGCCTGCCAGCCAGCCAGCCTATATCTGTCTGTCTGTCTATCGACCTGCCTGCCAGCCAGCCAGCCTATCTGTCTGTCTGTTTGTCTGTCGACCTGCCTGGCAGCCAGCCAGCCTATCTGTCTGTCTGTCTGTCGACCTGCCTGCCAGCCAGCCAGCCTATCTGTCTGTCTGTCTGTCTGTCTGTCTGTCGACCTGCCTGCCTGCCAGCCAGCCAGCCTATCTGTCTGTCTGTCTCTCTGTCTACCTGCCTGCCAGCCAGCCAGCCTATATCTGTCTGTCTGTCTATCGACCTGCCTGCCAGCCAGCCAGCCTATCTGTCTGTCTGTTTGTCTGTCGACCTGCCTGCCAGCCAGCCAGCCTATCTGTCTGTCTGTCTGTCGACCTGCCTGCCAGCCAGCCAGCCTATCTGTCTGTCTGTCTGTCTGTCTGTCTGTCGACCTGCCTGCCAGCCAGCCAGCCTATCTGTCTGTCTGTCTGTCTGTCGACCTGCCTGCCAGCCAGCCAGCCTATCTGTCTGTCTGTCTGTCGACCTGCCAGGCAGCCAGCCTATCTGTCTGTCTGTCTGTCTGTCTGTCTGTCTGTCTGGCCACCACAGCTCATCTCACAAACTACTTGACTGATCAGTGTCATATTTCATGTGCATGCTGCCAGCGGGCCAAGGAACTTCATTACCAAGTCTAAGGTATATTAATTACATAGTTCATGTTGAAAATAAGTTGTATTCACTGTAATCACTGACCAGTGTGACCACACAATCCCAATGGCGTAGCCTGCATGCGTACATGTGCATGGACCAGACAGAGAGAGAGAGAGAGAGAGAGAGAGCTACTTGTCAACGAACCTGTAGGTGTCCTACCTGCATGACACCAGGGTCTAAAAGTGGAGACAACCTCCAACCACTGCAGATGTGAGTCAGAGTACAGTGTGTGATACCTTAAGTTGGACTTATTCAACTACTAGTCTTTACGAACATCAGATGCATCAGCCTATCTGTCTGTCTGTCTGTCTGTCTGTCTGTCGACCTGCCTGCCTGCCAGCCAGCCAGCCTATCTGTCTGTCTGTCTCTCTGTCTACCTGCCTGCCAGCCAGCCAGCCTATATCTGTCTGTCTGTCTATCGACCTGCCTGCCAGCCAGCCAGCCTATCTGTCTGTCTGTTTGTCTGTCGACCTGCCTGGCAGCCAGCCAGCCTATCTGTCTGTCTGTCTGTCGACCTGCCTGCCAGCCAGCCAGCCTATCTGTCTGTCTGTCTGTCTGTCTGTCTGTCGACCTGCCTGCCTGCCAGCCAGCCAGCCTATCTGTCTGTCTGTCTCTCTGTCTACCTGCCTGCCAGCCAGCCAGCCTATATCTGTCTGTCTGTCTATCGACCTGCCTGCCAGCCAGCCAGCCTATCTGTCTGTCTGTTTGTCTGTCGACCTGCCTGCCAGCCAGCCAGCCTATCTGTCTGTCTGTCTGTCGACCTGCCTGCCAGCCAGCCAGCCTATCTGTCTGTCTGTCTGTCTGTCTGTCGACCTGCCTGCCAGCCAGCCAGCCTATCTGTCTGTCTGTCTGTCTGTCGACCTGCCTGCCAGCCAGCCAGCCTATCTGTCTGTCTGTCTGTCGACCTGCCAGGCAGCCAGCCTATCTGTCTGTCTGTCTGTCTGTCTGTCTGTCTGTCTGGCCACCACAGCTCATCTCACAAACTACTTGACTGATCAGTGTCATATTTCATGTGCATGCTGCCAGCGGGCCAAGGAACTTCATTACCAAGTCTAAGGTATATTAATTACATAGTTCATGTTGAAAATAAGTTGTATTCACTGTAATCACTGACCAGTGTGACCACACAATCCCAATGGCGTAGCCTGCATGCGTACATGTGCATGGACCAGACAGAGAGAGAGCTACTTGTCAACGAACCTGTAGGTGTCCTACCTGCATGACACCAGGGTCTAAAAGTGGAGACAACCTCCAACCACTGCAGATGTGAGTCAGAGTACAGTGTGTGATACCTTAAGTTGGACTTATTCAACTACTAGTCTTTACGAACATCAGATGCATTGTGTGTGTGTGTGTGTGTGTGTGTGTGCGTGCGTGCGTGCATGTGTGCGCCTGAAAGTAACTGACAGCTAGCGGACAAGCTGTCACCGTTCTCCTGTCTGCCATTCCCTATGGACTGATTATTATAGAGCTGTTATCTCACACACGTGTGCACACCAGAGCTGTTATTTCACACACAGACACACACACACACACACACACATGTGTGCGGCGCGCGTGCAAACACACTGTGATCATTGTGATTGTGATACTGACTACTCTTCAGTACTTCACACTGTTAGCTCTGTCATCACAACCACTAATTAGAATGTAGGAAAAACGTGTGTGTGTGTGTGTGTGTGTGTGTGTGTGTGTGTGTGTGTGTGTGTGTGTGTGTGTGTGTGTGTGTGTGTGTGTGTGTGTGTGTGTGTGTGCATGTGCTTGCGTGCGTGCGCACACATTTGTGCATGTTATGTATGTATATGTATTGTTATTCATGTATCTAGTGATTTGCGGCTCGGTTCTGATGTCATTTTGTTTTTGATCCAGCCGCCATCAGTGGAAACACCTGCGTGAACATTTCCACTTCCACATCTCAAGATGATAATAGCCTCTGTGCATAACTGTAGTCCCAGTTTCCCAAAGGTGGCATACCCACTTCCTGCTTCGGTACATTTTCCCATAGCCTGGTTTGATTGGGTTCTTCATAGTCTCGCGTAGCCAGACAACTAAATTCCACAATCTCCGAATGCTGGAACTACACCTCCCGAAATCCGAGTAATCTATAAAAAAATATATATTTAAAATAACTTTAGAGCTTTTTTTAATTTTTAATTTCCATTTCTGCTAAGCAGAAAGCTATATATGCTTAGATTTATATTTATATTAGGATAAATTTGCGCGACAGTAAAGACGAACCGAAGTGGTGAGGAAGCTGGACTTTTTGTGCCTCATATTGTTATAGTAACCAACTGATTTGACTTAGATATCATTTTAAGTAAGCTCATGCTCTGGTTACCATACTGTAATATCAGTGTTGTACATGCTTCAGCGATTGATGTCAATATAAACAATAATTACAACTCTGCACTCTGCCAAACCCCAGGCTCATATAAAAGACAGGCTATCATTTCATAACAGGCATTTATTAAAAGCTTCATGGCAAGTTTTTCCTACAGTATAACTCACTGAGGCTTTGGCTCATACACATTATACAGCACATCACTTAATTGGGCTTTAATTAAAACAAGGGTTCAATGTACTCCAGATGACTTGACTCAGAGGACATTTTTGGAAGATGCAAAGTGCAATAATGTTTCCTCGAATGTAGCTTATGAAATCTATTCAAATTTAAGTGCAAGTTGTATTTATTTAAAGTAATTACAATTAGACACAATTGACAATTTAGGCGATGCTCTTAATCCAGAGCGACTCCAGAGCAAGGTAAATGAGGTAATAGGTAATGTATAGAATCATAGGGGTTGGCAAAAGGGTCTTTCTGTGTGGAATTTGCATGTTCTCCCCGTGTCCCCTATGGTAGATACCCTCACAAAAAACATGTAGTAATCCTGGTCTCTAAACTGCCTTCCCCTGGCTAGTCGGGGCGCCTGATGGAGTGGAAAGGAACTGGTTGGAATAACGTGTTCCTTCCACGTGCTACGTCCAACCAGGGAAACTCCCCCCTTTCAGGTGTAAAGGAGCAACTTGGACACTCAGGCATGAAGGAAGCATGAGTTCAAGTCCATTGCTCTCCCCTTGTCCCCCATATATGGGGACTAGGTTGGCGGAGGGTGTGTAGAGCCCAGGATCACATGAGATAATTGACACAGGGGTGAAAAATGGGTTACAAAATCGTGGGATAAAAATTATTTAAAAAAAAAAAGAATCATAGGTAAACCAAGAGCCTATCCTCACCAGTCTAAACAGTATAATATCAAATAATACATATAGGTTACATTGAACCTATACAGACTATAGCATGCCATTCCACTAGGTCAACAAATTGTCTACATCACATGCTCTCTGAATTACATTTTAACCTTTGCATAAGCCTGCAAGGTTGTCAAAAACAAAACAGTCAAATATGAAATAATGGGCACAAGCCAAGACTATGATTGTGTTTTTAGTGTGTTTTTTGGACCTGGCATCTCTTGCAGAGGGTAAGGAGCACAATGAGAGAAGGCTCTACTACGGCCAGCTGATTTATTGATCCATTCTGAGGACAGTAAGGTAGCTGGCGTGAACGGAGGGAACAGGAGGGGTTATAACGGATGATGAGATCTGAAAGGTATGATGGAGCTAGCCCGTGTAACGATTTATAGGCTATAGCATAACAATTTTGAGATCAGAGACAGCATAGAATTAATATGGAGCTGGAGAGAACTGGAGTGATATGGACGAATTGACTGGTTTTGAACCACTGAAGTAGTCTGGCAGCAGTGTTTTGAACAAGCTGTATAGCGGCTTTGGGTTAACCGGAGAAAAGACTATTGCGGTAGTCGAGTCGAGAAGTAACAAATGCGTGTACTGCGGGTTTCAGCATCCACCGCGTCGAGCATAGGACGGATCCTGGAGATGTTGCGTTGGCCTTTAAGGAATAAGTTATTGGCCTTATATTGGTAAAGTGTCCCTTTAAGATGCGTGCACATCGGTCCTCTCCTGTTTGGTCTCCAGTAAACCGTCAGACGCTAAAGCACAGCACTGCACGCTGTGCTGTGTGCCTGTAATTCCCACTGACAACTGTGTTAATGGATGACAATAGCAGAGAGGAGAGAGCCATATGTCTGTGCCTGGGGCAGCAGAGAGAATGACAGGGCACACAAAGGCAAACATAGAGATAGAGAGTTAGTGAGATAGAGGGGGGGGGGGGGGGGGGTTAAGAGATGTGTGTGTGTGTGTGGGGGGGGGGAGGAAAGGGGTTCATAGAGGGAGGCAAGGCAGGACGGGTGGACGGGGGTTTGAGAAAGAGAAGCAGAGACAATGAAATAATGAGGAGTCTGGCCCAAAGGAAAGTCAGGGAGGAGAGGTTGAGAGAAGAATGACAGGTGGAGTGAGAGAGTGTGCACACAAAGAATGCAAGGAGGACGGAGAGGAAGATGGACATGAGAGAGGGTGGTGCAAAAGCCATGCACCCCCCATGTATGGCTTTTGCACCACCTTCTTTTGTTGGTTGGTTTGTTCTTGTTTCTCTCTCTCTCTAACCACTGCCATTCTCTTCATTTCCAGACGTGTGAATCAGTGGACCAGGAAGTCAAGTCTTGCGGTAAATTCAGTTTTCTTTTTTCCACTTGTTGAATGTTGAACAAAAGTGAACAGAACTGAATGGAATAGTGACAGTGGGAAGTACAGTACTGAACAGAACAGACCAGATGATATGAGAACACAAACAGGTGACAATCTTAGTCCAACAGTACATCCATGTGTGACTATGATGTATGAATTGTATGAATGGACAATTTTGAGCGTTTCTGTAAACACAAACATTGCGTAACACAAACATTTATGACGAAGGTGAGGACGCAAATTGTGATTGTCCGGAATGAGATGATTTATGGATATGATGATGTACGATGATAAGAGCGTCCCTCACTTCACAAGGGTGTGATTTTTTTGAATGAATGTGATGCATATTTATTTAAATGATGATTGAGATTTATTTATTTAGACTCAGCCACGGTGTGATGATTGAGGAGTCCAGTACATTCATATTCATTACTCCATAATGTGCTGCATACATAAACTCTCAGACGAGCCAGAGATGCAAACTAGTTCCCAGTGAAACGTTTTAATTGGCCTGTTCTATTTCCATTTCAATAAGCCATCACTGCCTCTCCTCCTTTCTCCTCTCTGATATGTTGGCTCCTAATCCTAGTCCGCTAATGGATCTGTGCTGGACCAAATCTTTATGCATGATTCGTATATTTAAAAAAAAAAGAAGAAAAAAAACATATATATATATATAGCCTAGATATAGATGTGTGTGTATACTTTTCATCAACAGGTGATATCTGAGTATCTCATATGAAATGTATAAAACAGTATAAAGTATAAAATCAATAGGAAACTTGAGGTACACTTATGTACAGGAACACATTCCCTCCCTATTGTGTTTTCGACATGAGTTGCCTCTAATACTTACTTAGTACACTCTTTTTTCTCTACCCCAATCTCTTTGGCAAAAATAGACAATCTACTTTTTTTTTTTTTCATTGCGACGCGTTGTGAGCTTGCAGATCTGCTGTATGTTAGCTACTTAACAACAGCAATGCACAACTACTGTAGGACATGTTAGTGCCTCGGTTCAGCTTGCACAGTATGTCATGCAGGTGAGTGTGTGTGTGTGTGTCTACAACAGTTTGAGTGTTGGTACTCACTATAGTAATGTTGAGTCTAACTAGAACCATCGGCATCATGCCAGTGTCTGCTGAAAGGCTTTATTACCACCAAATAAGAGATGGTAGCTTTTATATTATGGGTTATTTAGTGATAATGTGATGTCCATGTTGCAGGCTGAATGTTAGCATCTCTCTGACATTTGATGTGTAGTCCAAGAACAGTATTTTCAGAAAGTGCCATATCGGTGGAAATTGCGGTGGAGATGCTGCAATATATTTAAATTTTGCCAATTATGAGCTGCCCAACTCTTGAAGAGATTCAATTGTTGCTGTTATACTGTTCACTGGTTGCTTTGCACGACCATATGATTAACATAATAGTATGATTATTGATACTATTCAGACCCAGGATTATGTATTAGTCAACAGTAACATATTCTGCAACTGATAGGAGAAAGAAAGAAGGCTAAGGGGCTGACAGTCCCATTCATCATTCAAATCAAAGGTCATTAGTCATACCAAAAACTATTTTGGGTAGATTGCTGAAACTGAAACACTGAAAATGGAAATTCTTTCAGTTTAGCATTAACATGTTGAGTAAGACTTAACTCAGGTCCTTAAAAGCCCCTGTTTGCCCAGCTCTTGTTCTTCCAGATACCAATACAGTGATTCCACGAGTTCTTAGCAGAGCTAAGACCTCTGCTCCATGTCTCCCACTCTGTCAGCCTCTTAGATGAATGCTCTGTGCTTTCTGGAGCTGACTTTGTTGTTTTCCCAGGCAGCCATGTGCAACTAGGCTAATGAGTACATTTAGCTGGAAAAACGCTGAGGCAACACTTTCACCGCTGTGTATGTAGGAGTGTGTTGGAGTGTGTGTGTGTGTGTGTGTGTGTGTGTGTGTGTGTGTGTGTGTGTGTGTGTGTGTGTGTGTGTGCTCGCGCGCACGTGCGTGTGCGTGGGTGCATGTGTGCACAATTGAGTGCGTGTGCATGCATGCATGCATGCATGTGTGTCTGTGCATGCATGCATATGTTTGTGTATCATCTGTTTATTAAGGTCACAGAGAGATTGAAGTTTGAGCTGAAAAACTAATTAGAGACTCATCCTGCTTCTTGCAACACACACCTCAGCTCTCTCTCTCTCTCTCTCTCTCTCTCTCTCTCTCTCTCTCTCTCTCTCTACCTCCCACACCTTTCTTCCTTGTCCGCTCACCCTCTTTCCACTCCTCTCTTTTATTCATCCCTCTTTCCCTTCCCTGTGTTTACACTCCTGCATCTCGTTCATTTCACAAAGGAGAGAAAGGCCAGACAGCAAACAGAGGACAGGGGTGTGTGTTCACTTTAACACAATTTGAAAGGGAGTTAGTGTTTTGGTGAAAAAGTCCCACTTTAGTCTGATTTGAATAATATCCTATTGATTCAGTCACTCACAGGGAAAAGTATAATATAATATTAGTCAACACACACAATAACATTCTAAGCAAAGTCCATCTGATGCGACACGTCTATTAAAAAAAAAAACAGACATCACCGAGTTTGAATGTAAATACACAGCGCTAGTCCCCCATTTAGCATTAAGTAAACCACATAGCTGTATAGGCTACGTGTAAAGTTATCCAAATGTACGTCCTTATACAGTAAATTGATCAAAGGGTTAGAGTTAGCAACACCAATGTCACAGTTTATGGGTCTTAATGGACAATGAACTAAATGGATAATGCACATTTGGACAGGAAGTTTGTTGATTCACAATCCTTAAACATCATCAACAGTCACTATTGTATTTATTTATTGCTTTGTTAATCTTCCGGGGGCTGATCAGATGGTCATGATGAGCATCATGATGATCTGTGCTCATATGCACATTTATTCTAGATATAGATATTAAAATAGATATTCTCACTCAGGCTTTGCGATGTACGCTGCCTACAGTATGAGGTGGATGTCGAGGGAAACGGCTGCTTTCCATTTGACATTTTGACAGTTCTACTGATGTCTACCTCCAAGTTAGTCTAAAGGGATGAAAAGCACCATCCTTTTGTTTTTTCATGAGATAAATTCACAAGCACTCTCCAGGAATCTTGAATGGGAAAATCACGACTATGTCAGGTCACTGGGGAAACTGACACTGTTCAGGAATGCTCCTTCATCCACACAGCTGAAGGGATTGGATCTAGTCGATGTACGTAAATGCTAGATGCGAAGCAGCCGGAAGACAACACATGTGGAAAGAATAGATAGCCAAATATATAGTTTTGTTTTTTTTAAGCTACAGGCTAGTAGGATCAGGGATCACTCAGTAAAGCATCAGTGCGGGGGGGGGGGGGGGGGGGGGTTCAGCTATCCCCTAAAGGCAAAACTGTGTCAACAAATTGACTGCTGCTGCCAGTATCATTCCAGCCCACAACACATAACAAGTGTTTCAGTAGAACATCAGGTTAGAGTAAAGGCACACACATGTTCTCTCTCTCTCTCTCTGTGTGTGTGTGTGTGTGTGTGTGTGTGTGTGTGTGTGTGTGTGTGTGTGTACGTGTACGTGCGTGCACGTGCATCTGATTGCCATTTCCAGTTGAATGCTGTAGTATTTAGAGCAACCAAATGCCAGTCTCTGCTCGGAGGACAAGCTTGTTGTGTGTTCTGGCTGCGTTATTTACCCTGCATCACCTTCAGGTTGACTGAACAGTGGGGACTGGGGGCTGGGGGGGGGGGGGGGACGGACGACGACTGGTCAGTCTCTGGCAAGGCTGGACTGAGACAAAAATTCGGCAATGACATTTTCACGGTCTCTGGCTGATTTTGCATACTTAGTTGCATGCTATTTTCAGACTTTATTACCTTTATTAATTGAAATGCTGGGAGTTTTTCATAGCCTTTCATCAATTCACTCATTTGTTTGAATCAAGAATCAAGGTGTATTTGTCACACACACATACAGACAAGTAGTGAAATGCAATTTTGTGGGGAGGTTCTCAAAGTACTTTTATAGACATTTTGTGGATTATTTGGCACTTTCAGCTTGCAATTCTGCACTTTTCTGCGCTGTGAATTTTACACATGGATGATTCAGCACTGATAGCAAAGTAAAGTAATAATCTGAAGAATGCAAAATTGGCATGCACCTGTCAATGCCTGTCACATTTTTTATACAACAAAGATCACACCAGTGTGAACTGTGAAGTGAGTGGTGCAACTCCGTGTGGGGGTCCAGACCCACAGGAACGCGGCCAGGGTGCCGGTGCGGTTCCGGCAAGCCGTCCCGCATCTGAAACGTTGGAGAAATGACAGAGTTACTGTGTGGGGGTCCCCAGGGGGTCCCATTTCTGTACTGTACTGTATTGTAACACCCCAAATCAGCATATACAGTTAATGTGTGTGTGTCTGTGTGAGTGTGAGTGTATGTGTGTTAGGCTGCGCAACAGTGACACTTGGTTGTGAAAACCAACCAAATGCTATTTTCGTGCTCGGACGGACCCAGGGACACACATAACTGTCTATGGGAGTGGTTGCACCACTCAGAAATAAGAAAATATTCACTAATTATTGTTAGATCTGAACTTGACTTTCAAATGGGTAAAATTGGGCCAGAGTTTGAAAGGGTTCAAGTACCCAAAGTTGCTCCAAGCATTCATGACTTCCTAATGCATCATCTGTTTGACTGTGAGTTATACTGTACTGTCTGTCATCCACTACAGCAATATGCTTTGAACTGTCCAACTTAACACTCCCTTGCTAATGCCGGGGACGGAGTGGCAATCCGACACTCTACCATTCCGACTACGTGGCTTCCACGTGCGGTTAGGGTTAGGGACATGATTAGTAATGTTGTGAGTCGTAATGGCTATGCGTTGGAATAGCGAGCATCGGAATGACGGGGTGTAACACAAAGATGACGGGTGAGTTAAAATGTTTTGTGCCAGAGACCCCCAGAAGAGAAGATTTGTGGTTCTCCCCCCCCCCCCCCCCCCCCCTGCATTAGCAGTCTTTTGCTCCTTTGGCCCTCGTCACCAAGATTGTCTTTTGATGTCTTCTTTATATTCATTGATTACGTTGTTGTTGTTGTTGTTGTTCTGCACCCGTCTGTGTTGTTTCTGGTTGCCGTGCGACAGGAGCAAACAAGAAAAAACGGAAGTGAAATGTCAGCAGGCTTATGATGTCTATGGGAACAGATATTTTTGGAATATACATTTGCGGGACACGTTACATAGCCAATTTTACACCAATTCTCTTCCGTTTCCGAGTGAAGCAAGTAAGTCAGTAAGTAAGTTTGTTTCCGAGTGAACGACTTTCAAAATAAGACGGATTATGGGTCCATTTCTACACTGGTTAAACACGGAAGGTTTTACTGTGTACGCCAGGTTAGGACGTGTTGTTTCTCTGTAGCTGAATATTATCTACTCCTCTTGTCTCAGCCTCCTCCCCTCCCCTCTAATCTACAACATGTATCTCTCTCGCATATGTTTGAGGATGGGGGTGTGACCACCATAATAAGCTCATTAATCATTGAGAATTATTCAGTATGGTCACCCAACCATGTTGATGTGACAGCTACCATATTGGATCCGTATGGTGGAATATAATTTACAATCAGAGACGGGGGGTTAAATAGAAGAGCTTTTATAGGGTTATGTACAGACTACATTTATGATATTTTTCATCCAACAAATGTTTTCATTTTTATGTATTTGGAAAATTCACATTTTGAAGCAACAATGACTGTCTGGATGCATTTTTGAGCGGAGCTAGCCCCTCTAATGCATCATATGGAAGCCAAGTTTATGGGATTTGTAATGTCTGTTTAAAGCACTTACGATTCAAATCCTTTTTCTCTGCCTTTATTGATATATACAAGTGAAGATAGACAGGAAAGACAGAGAGAGACACCGGGAGAGACAAAGGTCGTCATGAACGGCACCCCACAACGTAAATCGTTTGCCAGCCAAGTCTATGGACTTCAATGTTTAAGGCAGTGAAGGGCACTAAATGACTACGTAAGACATCATGTGATTGATATAAATACATGAGTGTAATTCTTTATGATAAACCAGCTTTCTTTTCCCCAATATGTTCTTGTTGAGCTCACATCCTGAATGCTTGCCTAATATATATAATATCTCATTTACAGCACAATCACTGTCTATATACTGTAAAACAAACCATATGGCCACAATAGGACAGGCTGATGCAGCAACATCCATAGCAACTTGTAAATTCAAAGCCATTCTTGCGTTAAAGCCGACTCTAATTAATCTGGCCGTACACTCTAAAAGTATTAATCTTATGCTGTCTGACCATAATCATTTTGGGAACCATATGTGCTGTTTTATGTAACCTATGTTTTGTTCTACCTGCTGCTCACAACCAGCAATGTGCCGTATCCTATTACCTTCTACCTGACAAACTCAACATGGGAACATTTGCCTATCCATTATGTCAAGGCCAGTGATGTGCAGACATTATTTAATATTTTACTGAGCGAGCTCATTCAGTTCAAATGGCCCATCAAAGAATGGGAAGAAATGTACAGACAAAATAGAGACAGGGCTCTGGAATGTGCTCAATATTGGTCAGATTTAGCAATTTGTTTTCCTAATGGCGCACAGTAAAATGTTTAATTAGTCTCCTTTTCCACCCTGTTGACTCCATAAATCTATATTAGCTAGCGTTAGAGCTTCACTCGTACCCGCTCTTGCTTTGCTTTATAGAATTAGCATAAAATCAGGTAGGTAGGTAGGTAATTTCACTGATGGAGAAGAAGTCATGTCGATAAGGAAAGTCCTTTAGTAGTTCATAGATGAATTGACAAGATGACAGCCTTTACCTCAAAAGAAAAAAGGAGTGATGGAAGGGGAGGGACCTTCTACAAGAATCTGGACTCATTTCAACCTAGGATGTTGCGATTATGTGGTCGATGCACTTTCCAGTATACAGCATTGGCAATTTGGCACGCCCCTGTTGGTTCAAACTTAAGATATTGAGCTTATCCAGAGCAAATTAAAGGGGCAAAATATAATTTCGGCATGTTCACAAAAAATACAATATCTGCAGGGATTGTTGAAAATAATATCCTTAGGCTGGTAGCATGCCTTGAAGAATCCATGATGGACTGACAGGCTTGTGTTTACAAACTAGAGACAGCTGTCATGGTGGAATCCTGATGTGTAAGCAGCTAGCACCATCAGATCACACAAAAAACATGACAGGAAAAGAAGCAAAACAAAGATTGGTTTCATTTTTAAAGTAGGAGATTCTAGCAGGCACAAGGTTGCAGGGTAAACACAAGTGACTAGTGAGGAGTCCATGAAAGAATTACAGTACCGGTATATATTTTAAAGCAGGCTACCACACATAAGGTTGCGTTGAGGCTTTTTTTTTTCTCCAACATTTACTGTAGATAATTCCAGGTTATATGTTAGTAACAGTAAACATTTTATATATTGCACCTTTAAAAGGTATGGCTCAATACTGTGCTCAAGGACTTGGCCACCCTGCCACTAAATAGACCATGTAATGGTACTGAGTGTTGCTAATAAATGGCCTATATATTAAAGGTTCACCTCTGCTTGGAGCCAGCCACTTAATGATGCTTTAGAGATTACTCTCATGGTTGGACATTTGGCTAGCGGCTAGAAAGATATAAAGGTCACAGGTTCAATCCCTGCACCAACCAATGGGTCAGCCATGGGGCAGTCATTTGTCATGTGGAAGTGACTTTAAGCAAGCCATTGCCCATCTACTGTTCACTAACTGTACATCCCTCAGGATAAGAGTTTAGGGCATCTAACTTCCACTACAAAGGATCACAAAAGATTGGCTCAATTCACTGAATCCTACCAAAGCTATAAATTACTGAGAGCGAAAAAAACATCGCATGGATGCACCTGGGACGTATCCTCAGTGATGTATCCCAAGGTCATCAGGGTTTCGGGTCTCACAACATCATACTCCTCACTCAGGTGACCCAGCCGGGGTGATCAAGTCCCGACTTACGTCGCCAGTAGCGATCATTCATCCTTCATTCGGGAGTGGTGGATTCTGCAGGCTCTACCTGCTGATAGGGTCCATGATAAGCCTTTCCTCACTCTGTAGTAAACGTCAGTTCCAACCCATACATACTGACGGGTCTCTTTTTATACCATTTTCCATTTGTAAGTGTATGGTTAAAGTGTTTGTGCCTCACAGGCAGTGCTTGCAACATTGTTTTCGTCTAATGGACTCCTCCTGGTATGTCAACAATATTAGATAGCAGGTTAACCTTGGAAATGTTTATACTGTATTATGCCCCTAGAGTGCCCTGCTTAAAATGTCACAACAACCCTGTTTGCCCAGGAAACTAAGCAAGTCGAGTCACAAGCGGCAGCTGACGTGATGACACCAGATGTATATAACTCTGTATCACTGTTAAAGACATCAGAAGATTATATCTGGAACCATGCTTTTCCGATCTCTTCCCTGGAACTAACCCAAATATTATTGTAACAAGAAGTGTACTCAGTTCATGATGTAAATAATTCATATACTGTCAGGTATAGGTATGGACCAGCATAAACTAGGGAAAAATAAAAAATATCACATACACAAACAGTTTCGCTGCGGAACACGCTAAACCCGCCTTTTGTTTTATATGTTTAATTCGCCGTTTTTTGATAGCTTTTAAGACATACGTGACACGTCACACGTTTGGATCACGTGACCGGAAAATAAACACTGGCACTCGATTCCTAAGGCTTCTGGGAAACCGAGGCTCAATGCATTGCCTACGGCGCATGTCGGCCGCTTCATGCTTGATCTGTTCCTTGTTTATGTTTCGCATCGCTGCGGTGGTGGAATCCCCGATTCAAACTCAAACGATGGGACTATTTTCAAGTGGATTTTCATGAAGTTACTGTACAATTGCAACGCTGTGATTCTTCAAAGGTTAATGTAAACACCGGCAGGGAACGGGAGTTAGATATTGATTTATAACGCAGTAAATTTGAAGGTGAATAATGTTTTGTTTAAAGAAAGAAAAAAGGTGTGATAATGATATGTGTGAGGACGACCTAGATATGTTACAGTAGTGGTCACTCACTACATTTCATTCTCGGTCCAAGTAGGATTAAGGGATATAGTTAGAACATACAGCCAAAGTGAGTCAACCAGCTGGTTAGTACACCAGTCCCGAGTCCTCTACATGTGTTTTGCATTCCATACAGTAGTATCTTACTGTATGAAATAAACTATTTTGAGTCACATGCACACACATCACTGTATGGTCTGGGAATTGGCATCCCTACAGGATGCATATGATTCATGTTTGAGTAGGGCTAAAAGGATTATGAAGGACAAACACCACCGTAGTAGTAATGGACTGTCTGTGTCAATGCGGACTGGCAAGAGTTTGAGGTCTCAAAGCCCTCGGCTCAGGGCTCGGAAAGAGTTTCTTCCCTGCAGCTGTCTGAGCCCTGAACATTAAAGGAAAAACGAAATAAATAAAAAACTATACTAAACTGCATTCAACCTGTAAATAACCCATAGTTTTGCTCGCACTGTTACTTGCACTAAGTGTATAGGCTACTGATATGTTCTGTGCACTTAAATCCACCTCCCTTATTACCTTATTCCCCATCAGTGCTAAATAGGTTTTTACCATACCTGTCTTCCTTGCCTGTACTATTTGAACTTTAGTTTTAATTTAAAATTGCCTGAGAAATCATTGAGGGAGACGTCTAACCTTAGTGAAATGAGCACGATGTAGGCTACAAATTTAAACTATATCAATCCATGCCTTGCACAGATGGAGGATTTGTGCACCTTAATAAGAACATCCTCCCAAACCTCTTCTGAAATCTCCCCTCCCAAATCCTCTTCCCAGAGTGTTTTAATTTAATTTAGTGAGACTAAGTGTAGAATGGATCTGATTGTAAATGCAGGAAATCATCCCCTTCAAATCAGGTAACGGCTAAAGAAATGTGTCCAGAGACGCACGCACGCATGCACGCACGCACGCACACACTGAACTGAGAATGTCAAAGTTAAATGAACACTAATGATTTTACTGTGCTCGGCTGTTTTCTGTCTGTCAGACAGTTTGCAGATAAGTGCTGTTTTCAATCCTGGTGAGGTGTGTGCGTGTGCGTGTGCGTGTGTGTGTGTGTGTGTGTGTGTGTGTGTGTGTGTGTGTGTGTGTGTGCGTGTACAGTACACTCACATGCTCACAAAGCATGTGTGTTCCCCTGTTGTGACAGTGCTGAAATCCAAGCTGACATCACTTTCTCCCTGGAGCAACATATGCCCCTCAGCAACACCACTGAGAGAGATCAGAGAGAGAGGGGGGGGGGGGGTGATGGTGTACAACAGGGGCAGAGAGCAGGGGACACACAGAAAAAGAGAGAGTAGGAGGATATAGAAATAGAAAGGGGTGAGGGAAATAGAGCGGTGGGTGGCTATAGATATGAAGGGAGGAGGAGGATGAGTGGGGAAGGAAATGAAGATGTGGTTTGCCACAAAGATGGAGAGATAAAAGAGAACGAAACGAGGGAAGGATCTAAGGATGATAGAGGAAAATGGAGAGACAAAGACCTTAGAGAGAGAAAGCCCCCAATGAGTTCAATATAGTCTTGCTACTATAGCGTTAGCGTCAGTGTAAAGCTAGTAGCTGACTCACCAGGCTACCAGCTCATATTCACAACTCCAATGCCCTTCTCTGAGTGGTAGAGAGACAGTGAGAGACAGGGGGAGGGTTATCAGTTCAGATTCCATCATCCCTTCACAGCATTCTTCTGAGAGGGAGACAGGTCTTAGAGGCAGACAATCCTCTTAACATATCTAAATAGATTATCAGATACGTAGATGCTACAATATAGGTGTTTTATTTACTTGTTGAAAGACACCACTGTGTATGTTATTTATTAGATAGATGCCAGGTGCCAGATAGCCAGGTTTAAAGTATTATCCAATATTTTTCAGCACACCTGTTCAGTGTTCACGCTCTATTTCCTCAGCCACTTACTCTGTTGTTGGTTGACAAATTTTCATGGCACTTACTCTGACCTTGCACTTTGAAAGTTACTCTGGAAGAGCATCTGCTGAATGGCTGTCATACAGTGAAATGTTGGTGGTACAAAGTGCGGTTGCAAGTTGTGGGTTGCGGCCGTCGGGACTGGAGAAATCCGCTGGGGAAAATAGCCTAATAATAATAGGCCTATAATAGGCATATATACGGTAGATAAGATCAAAATATAGTTCAAACTGTAGAATGGCAGGTATTATGATTTTTTTTAACTTGTAAGGTATGGTATCTTTAGCAACAATAGGGCATGTGCTAAATAAGGAGGGGGATCGGTATAAATGATTTGCGCAGAAGGCATGCATACATCAATTTCACTTGTCTATATGTACATTATACATTTGTGCAAGTAACATTTTGAAAGAGAGAGAGAGAGAGAGTGAGAGAGAGAGAGATGTTTAAACACTATCTTCTAGTTACATCTTTACATCTGTCTCTTCTCTTCTCAGAAAATGCTTTCAAGTACATGGACAGATTGCTTCCATTCCATTTTTAACACATTTAAGATGATGTCACAACAAGCACATTCTGTTGAACACCAAAGCATTTGAACACCTGAAAGCTGTTGACCTTCGCGTTTCAAGGTTGTGTCAAGATTTGTATTGGTATGCAGTCAGTGTTTGCAAGTTGCTGTTTTCACATCATTTTTTTACTGTATTATATTAATCATACCTGGATAAATTACTTTAGTGTATTTAAGGTCATGCTCTCCACACTGTGCGGAAATGAGTAACTTGTAAGGTGTCAAGTGCACTCTCTCTCTAAGTGACTCACATTTCAGCTGAGTGCATATTGGGATATTATAACCGTACGTGAAGAGAATAAAAAGGGTGATAAAGGTACAGTATGGGTTGGGCGTTGGTTTATAACTGTCTTTGGTTCCATTCCCACTGGGGCTGCGCATATGAAAGATGCACAATATGCATTCTGGGTATTGGAAGGCACTCGGGATAAAAGCCTTTGACGTTTGGCATATATTATGGCAGGAGGAGATGGAGACAAAGCATTTCTATGTGTAATTTGTTTTAGACATTTTGTTATGTTAAAAAAATACATGTTGCTTCCATTGTGTAAAATGCTTGTGTTTGCATATTACACAGTTCAAAAGCGCCTTTTGAAGGTCCAATGTTATCGTTCAGCAAAAGGTATCATTTTATGTAGTTGGAGAGAGCAAGGTAATTTGAGGTAGCCTATATGAGCTTTGTTAGCATATGTAAAACCATTTTGTAAAGCAGTGTAGGGGAAATGTCATTGAGAAAGGTGAATAGGGGGAGGGGAGAGAGACAGGGGGGAAAGTGGGTTTACTATGTATATATAATAATACAGTGTTCATGTGTGCATGAAGGTGATCCAGCCATACTATAATGTATTCTGTGGCCTTGGAGAGGATGATTGTTGGATATCTACACAGAGATAAAATAAAAAAGGATTAGAAATTATGTATGTGCTTGTCATGTCCTAGGCATCGTGGATGAAATTATGTTTGCCTAAATCATTTTAAATGTATTGCTGCAATTGCAAATTAAGCAATTTATTTATTTAAATAAGCGCTTCACCCATTGAAAGCATTATTAGCATTTCAACTTTCTCTGAAACACTGAGGTGGCTATACAGTGAGGTGTACCAAAAGTTGTTCCTCTTTATTGATTTTGGTTTCCAACAATTACTGTAAATTCTATTTTATTTTCAGGTGAGCTGTTTTTTTTATTTATTTTTTATTTTTTATGTCACTGGCAGAATCAGTACGCAACTACGCATACAATTTGCTTTTCTATATTTGTAAAAAGAAAAAAAAAGGCCCGGTTCCGGCGAGCTGCCCCGCGTCTGAAACGGTTGAGAAATGACAGAGTTACCGTGTGGGGGTCCCCGGGGGGTCAGACAGACAGACAGACAGACAGACAGACAGACAGACACTGCTTTTCTTTGAAGTGGCTGCACCACTCAAAAATGAACACACAGTGCTGCAGTGAGGAACAGGCGATCAGCTGGTTCATCGGGACCCATAGAATAGATGAGCAGGAATCAGGTACACTGAAACTGCAGCAGCACCTTGCAGCTGAATCAGGCTCTTTCAATGCCCTGAAATGTAACACACATTAAACAGCTCATTCCTGGAGCAAAGTCAGTGTTGCCAGATGGACGATAATTATCGTATTTGTACGATCATTTTACCCTCTGTATGGTGTAAGTAGTAAGTAAGTAGCCTTGCCGAGCCATGAGGCCCATAGGGCAGGAGCCTATCTCCTGTTTCTGTAGCGTGAGGCAGCTTGATGTACAAGTACACCCCCTGGACATGACGCTAGTATGTCGCAGGGACTTACCCCCAATCCAACCCTTGATGCTGAGTGTCAAGCAGGGAGGCATTGGGTCCCATTTTTACAGTCTTTGGTATGACCCGGCCTGGGATTGAACCCCAACCTCCCAGTCTCAGGGCGGACACTCTAACCACAAGGCCACTGAGCTGAGCTCTATATGGTGTACGATCAATAATTCCAAAAATGCCAAAATGTATGAAAATAAGTATCACAAAAAAGTTTGTGAATTTACTAAATTCCCTGGCTGCTGATTCGGGATCCGGTTTGGCTTTTCAAAATAAGTCAGGAAATCTGACCCTAGATCTGTACTTGGAGGCATTCAAAACACTGGTGGTGTCTTTCCAGTCCAGTTTCAACCTTTTATTTATGTCCAAGAAGTTGCCTGCTTTCACGCAGTGTGTGATAGCTTTTGTGTCTCATAGGAGTCTCAAACAAGGTTGTTTCTTACACTAAATAAGCTTTTTCTTTCTGTAATTACATAGTAGTATTTACACGTGTGAGTTGTCTTTCTTTGGATGTGTACGATAGTTTTGTTTCAAATACGATAATTTTAAGCCTCCGGTACGATAATTCAACATTTCCCATCTGGCAACACTGAGCAGTTTCCAGTTCCACTCATCGGATTGCAGAAAGTTAAAGCCTGTGTTATACTTGATTTCACCCCATATCATGCACCAAAAAGCTCACAGAGCTTGTACTATAGATGTGCTTCTTCATAGCAGAGCAAGAAGCAGAAAGTAAAAGGAAAACAAGAATTCATACATTATGAATTAATAACCAGCTGCTGCCGTATATGTGCTATGAAATGTAAATATATATATGTGTGTGACGCGTTGTTACGTAGCTTGTAGATTTGTTATTTTTGGCATGGCTAGTATTATGTTGTGAGTTGTGACGTTGTGACTGATGTTCTAGGTTGTTGCTGTAGACAAGGCAGACAATCAGCAATCAGAAGTACTCGTCAGTATGGTTGCCAGTGTTGGCAACTGTCGTGACAGAAATAAGTCTGGCCAAAACAAGAAATGGAAATAAGTGGCCTTGGCAACCCACTACTGCTCGTAGACTAGCGGTGTCGGTCTGGTCGTGAAAGTTTCATACCCAGTCCCATTCTATGAGCAGCTTTGCAGCTGGTAAAAAGTCTACAAGTGCACATAAGCTATTCAAGCTCACATGTACAAGCTCAGTAATAACCATTAATCGATATGCAAGGCTTTCTCCTCTTTTGCCTGCCATGCATTTTCTGCTCTTTCTGCTCCTGTTACCCTCTCACAATTAAACAAATGCTCTGGATTTTATTCTCATTTTATTCTCATGCCTCCTCCCTACTCCTCCTGTCTCACGCCTTTTTTGTTCATTTTTTTCTCCTTTTAGTTTCTGCTTCCTCATCTCCTGTCCTCCTCTCCTTTTAGTTGTCTCAGCATGTCCAAAATCTGTGTAGCAGCCTACCCGCTGATCAGACGACTGTTTCACCACATTGCATTTAAAATAGTTTAGCTTGCATGTTTCTTTTTCCACCCCTTTCTCCAGCATCAGAAAAATGCGAACGTGGCGCTGTTTTCTGAGAATGATTTGAGTGGAGAAATACTCACCAGAAATTAGCCTGCTGAAACGCTAATACAGTATGTTGGCGACAGAACTACTAGCCCGTTGTGAAGAACAACAAAGGGAATGCTAGACAAGCATGTTGCAAATCAGCAAATGTAACGTGTTACATTGATAGTATTTGATACCCAGAATAAATGCAACAGGACCTGCTGTTAGGATATTCTGTTTCTCTCACTCTCACTCTCCTTCTGTTTGATACAAGGTGCTGGTGATCTTCAAACCCCCTTCAATATTTTCTGTTCCCTTGTGGCCAGATCTTTCCTGCCCCCCTCTCTCTCTCCCTCCTGCCCTCTGAGCCTTTCTCTCTCTCCCATCCCACACTTTTACCCTTTTTGTCCTCATTCTGCCCCATGTTGCCACCCCCCCCTCTCTCTCTGTTACTTGTTCTCTCTTCATCTGCCCTTGTCCTCCCATCTCTCTTTATTGTGGGGAGTGGGGGGATCAAATGAGCATCTCTCTCCTCCTTGAACTTCTCACCTGGGAGAAGATATGTACATGTGTCTGCACACGCACGCACACACACATGCACGCACGCACGCGCGCGCGCGCGCGCACACACACACACACACACACACACACACACACACACAGACACACACACACAGTGACTGCGTGCATGCAGAAACACAGCATCTCTTGTCCCTTTCATCATATTGCAGTATACTAAGGCTCATATAAGCATAATGACGGAGCAGACGTATACTTTTCAGCTTACCTACTGGCTGCGGATCCAAGCAAGAACGCAGACTATAGAACAGAGTGTGACAGTCAGAACCTACAGTAACATTTCAGAGAGGCTCAGCCATTAGGTTCGGCCTTGTCAGACCAGTCTAGTGGAGTGTGGTCTATAGTCTTGTCAGACCAGTCTAGTTGAGTGTGGTCTATAGTCTAGTGGAGTGTGGTCTATAGTCTAGTGGAGTGTGGTCTATAGTCTAGTGGAGTGTGGTCTACAGTATAGTCTTGCAGTTGACTTGAATCAGGTCCTGTTCAGCAGAACAGGTGGTATTTGATAGTTATGTGTGACAGCAGGCAGGAGCCAACATCAAAGCAATCGAGAGAGAGAGAGAGAGAGAGCAAAAAAAAGAACAGTTGAGAGAGAGAGAGAGAGAGAGAGAGAGAGAGAGAGAGAGAGAGAGAGAGAGAGAGAGAGAGAGCAGAACAGCTAAATAATGGCAGACTGAGATAGTGATAGAGGGAGGCAGAGAGAGCGAAAGAGAGGGGGGAATGAAGAGACAGATTCAGGTGGGCGTGTGGGCTACTGTTGTATCTAGATGAGCAGCTTGTGTGTTTAGCTGTCATGAATACAAATTCCACCACTGTGATGAATGTCTACCTGCTTGTATCCAAACGGCACTTCAAAAAGAACAGCTTGGTTCGGGGACCTTGCATGTGGCTTTGATGTGCACTAAGCTCCGCACAGCCCTGTCAAAATCTACCATCCAAAACACCCGGTAAAAGTGAGAAAGAACTCCAGCCAGGCATGTTATACGAGCAACCTCCAATGCATCCTGTCACAGAGGCCAAGATTATGTAATGTGTGACACATTTTTCCGCATTCCATATAATATTCAAGTGTGGACCATGTTTCAATCTCTGCCTTTCAATTTGTTCTTTCTCTTTTCTACTCAATTGGGTTAAACTCAGTTCAGTACTGTACTTATGACTCAATATACATTATTGGTGAGAGCTGCATAAACAATCATTTTAAATAATATTTCAAGGACTTTGGTTGCTGTGTACTCTGTTCAGATAGACACGCCGCTGTGGGGTGGATCACTAGCTTTGTGGAATTAGTTAGTGTTTCTGTATTAAAGTAATGCATTCAAGCAGAAACAATGAAAAGATTATAAAAGATGATACAATATAGGTGCAGAAAAATCAATAACAATTTCTACTCTTATTTTCCTCCCTTGAAAATAATGATCTGTGCCCGTATTCACCAAGCATCTCAGAATCACCCTGAAGGTTAGACTAGAATTAAAAATCCTTTTACCTCAGAGTAGGTATTTATGAAGTTTCCTACAACCACCATCCAGTGAAGACTCAGTAGAAGTTCTCTTTTGAGAATGAATGACATCACGGTTTTTCAACACATTACGAGTCTTTATTTCTTCTTTTCTGATAGACAAGTAGCCTTGGCTATAAGCTATAGAATGTATTTCCAAAATTGATGAATAAATAATGATTTATATAGGCTATAGGACATTAACAATGCAATTTGTATTATATAAATCCACATTGGCCAGCCACTCAAGATTATTCAAACATCCACTAAAAAAGTAGAATAAACCAATTAATAAAACAAACAAAAACAAACGAATAAATAAAAACATTTGAGAAATTTGTAATAGTAATTAGCAGTAATTAGTTTGCGTCTATAACCACTTTGTAGTATATCACTTTCCATTTCACATTATGTGACCTCAGCTACTGGACTGTGTACGATTTGGGAAACAGACAAACTTACTTTGAATATTTAGGCTACTACCTGTAGCCTAAATATCATGCCCTTTAGGGCGAGAAGTGACCTCGCCCTAAATGGGTGCATGCATGCACACATCCGCCTAGGTGACAGCAGACTGCTGGGCGAGCGCTGGCGCTTTGGCATGGGGGGTCAGATCAACATATGGAATGAATTCTGTTCTGGCCATATATGGAGGGTGTCAGGGAGTGTACAGGGTTTGATGTGTCAGAACAGGTCATCTCCACATATGGAGATCTAATGGTGGCAACGGGGGCAGTGTCTTGAGTGTACAGGGTTTGATGATATATGCTTTATATAGCGCTTTTCTGGGTACCCAAAGTCGCTTTACAGAACAGAAGTACAGACATTTATTAGAAAAACTAGTTAAAAGGTTTAAAAGGTTTAAAAAAAGGACAAACAAGAAGGGTGTGTGTGTGTGTGGGGGGGGGGGGTGTATGTAGGGAAAGCCAGTTTGAAAAGGTGGGTTTTGAGTGTGCTTTTGAACATTTCGAAGGTGGGGGCAGCTCTGATGTGAGTTGGGAGTGAGTTCCAAAGAGAAGGGGCGGCCACTGCAAAAGCCCTGTCTCCCCAAGTTCGTTTGTTGGACTTGTGGGGTTCCAGTTGGTTGGCAGTGCTTGACCTGAGGGAGCGAGAAGGGACATGGCGGAAATGTATTCAGATCGGATTGATCATATTCACATGGCTGACACTTTGCTATAACTTCATATTCAGGGGGTGGGAAATCTGAGTATTAAGTTATGTTCAGATATGGATATGGTTACATTTTTGGGACAATTAATTAACATAAGTTGCCGGCATAGGCAGCAGGAGAGGCATTCTCGCATGCCCTATTTTCTGTACAGTTTGCGGTATGTGCTGTTCTAATCTTTGGTTGAATATAGTTGATGTTGTATTGCTACTCACGTGGGATATAGCACGCAAGAGTAGGCATTTGGTGATGAGAATGATCAATATAGCATCCATCCATCTGCAGGCTGGCAGATAGCTGTTACATAATCGGTTGAAATAAAAAACCAGGAGAACGAATGGTTTTCTGCGGAGATGAGGAGATTAACGCCCCCTTAATTAAAGAATTAAAGCATAAGTTCAGCTCTGTGGTGGTACAATTAGTCTCTCTCACGATTAAAGCATGCTTGCTTTACCCCCCCCCCCCCCCAAAAAAAAACTAAACAAACAAAAACAAAAACAAAACATGGTCTCTGTCACTCTACCACACTCAACCATCTCTGCAAGTAACATCATGACGCTGCCATGTTAGTCCCAAGCATGCATAAATGCTGAAACAAGATAGCCACAACTCAAAATTCAGTACACGTTCACACATGACACCAAAATCTAATATGCCGACACATTGCCTGCACATGTGAACAGGGAGAAAAATGCCTGCCATGTGAATCTGGTCAGCATTAGTGTGGTAGCCTATACTGTTGCACTGATGTTTGCGCTCCTTATTTGTCCGTGAATAACTAGTGAACAAGGTTTTAGAAGCTTATTCTCCTCTTGCATTTAAGCTCTGACTAACCTGCTATCGGTATGAAAAAAAAAGAAAAAGACTAAACGGAATCTTTAGCTTGGGGGTAAACTATAAATGCCACACATGGTTCATACATTTGAGTCTACCCTACCTCTTTCCTAATTAGACGATTTGACTTGACGAGTCTGATGACTGGGTGCAGTCAGTCAAATGTCATTGACTTTCTCTGATCTATTCTTGTATTCTGTCATATTGTAAAAGGTTTTGCTGTGACCACCTCTTTAACCTAATCTATACTTTGTTACACACCGGTGCAGCGCACTGAAAGTTGCAGATCTACAAGCTTAGCTTACAACGTGTTACGATGCAATGTGTTGTGAAATCTGCTCAGTAGATCAGCTATTTTCAGTGCGTGACCCCGGCACGTATAAGTATAAACCATAGACTGAAATGGACGTAAGATGAAGCCAGTCAGTCCTTGAATTGTAAATCGCCATCTTTCTAGATCCGTTTGGGCCCAGCTGGCCATTGGCTGGCCCAGACAACGAGGCGGGACTTCCCCCCTTCTTCTTCGTTGGTTTTTATTTTGACTCGAACGGGGGTGGCTCCCGATCATAGACTGTAACGGTAGCCACGCCCCTCAGAACATACGTGACTTTATGGTAATTTTTTTAATAAATGGGACCATCATTTTCCAAAAATAATATTATGACATGAGAAATGAGACTTTAAACTAGTGACTGAAAGCAGAAAGTATTCATGACCATGTTTATTAAGGTAATATATACTATAGGTGAAGTTGGGCCCAAATACATGGGCCCAATGACAGCGCCACAACATATGAACAATATGAACTTTCAGGAAGTCCCGATTTCCTTAGTGGCTTCACAAAATATCTGTCTGACTGCCCCCCTGGTATAAACGAAACATTATTCTCTCCTCTTTTATTAGATGGAGGAAACGTGTTGTCTTTTCCTGTCCTCACTCTGTCAATTCTCATGTAGTACAATCTCCTCTCTCCCTCTGGTTCTCTTTTCTCTGCGCCTGTCTGTCTATTTCTCTCTTTCAGACATACCCAAAGCACATACAGGCACCTGCTCTCACACAGTATAGTATGTACAGCTGTACACATGGATGCTTACATGTGCACGCACATGTGTACACACACACACACACACACACACACACACACACACACACACACACACACACACACACACACACACACACACACACACACACACACACACACACACACACACACACAATCCAAGTGTTCTCACCTGGATCATGGTCACAATGCTCTCTCTTCCACTCTCATTCTCTCTCTCTCTCACACACACACACACACACACACACACACACACACACACACACACACACACAATACAAGTGTTCTCACCTGGATGGTCACAATGCTCTCTCTTCCACTGCTCATTCTCTCACACACACACACACACACACACGCACACACACACACACACACACACACACACACACACACACACACACACACACACACACACACTGTCACCTCTACGGTAGCGCTCGGCAGATGATCCCATGTGAATGTGGACATTGTTTAACGAGCCCTGGGAACAGGGACTGACTGGAAGGGGGAGGGGCGATGAGGGGAGGGGACAACATGATATGGGAGGGCAAGGTGGAGGGAGGGACGGGGAGGTGAGGGGAGGGGAGGGGAGGGGAGGGGAGGGGACGAGAGGAGTACAGGAGAGGTGGAGGACAACAGAGAGGGAGGGGAGCAATGCTGGGACAGAGGGATGAGGGAAGATGATAAGTTGAGAGAGGGGAGGCATAGATGGTTTGGAGGGCAACATGAGAGGGGGGAGGGGGGTGCACGGAAACCCAATGAAGAGGATGAGCATGGAAGCTGAAAGAGATGGGATGTCAGGGTACCAATGGAGAGAGAGAGAGAGGAAGGTGTGAGAAAAGAGGTGAGAGGACAAAGGAAAGTGGAGGAGGAAATGGAGACATTTAAGAGTAAAAAAACTTTATTACTGTAGTTATCGTGAAGGGAATGGCGGGGGTGGGTGAGGACAGAGAGAGATGAAGAAGGGAGGATAACAGGACAACAGCGGAGAGAGGCAGAGGATAGAGGTGGAGAGTGAGGAAGGACAAAATGAAAGGAGGGAGGATGAAGGGTATATGGAGGGGAGCGATGAAGAGGAGAAATGTAAGTGATATGGAGCCTGGAGGAGTAAAGAGATAGTGATGGAGGGGAAACGGGTTGTGGTGGGGGGGAAATGAGGTAAAGAATCCATTAGCCAAAGTAGTGAATAGTGAAATAAACTGATGTTTATGTTCTATATTGCAAACGGAATGATAATGTATGAATGAGATACTATATAGTATCAGGGGTGGGCAACATTGAAGATGGAGAGGGCCACAGTAGTTCCACACTCACTCCAGAGGGCCACATTGCATATACTATCGTATCAAAAATAGCAGATCTTTTTGAGCTTGTAGATCTGCTATTTTTGTTATTTGAATTGATTTCATTGACATAAAAAAAGACAATACATTTTTAAATATTAGCACAACTTTCGTTCAACTTTGACCCCTCTATCACTATTTTTGGATATGGACACAAAAAACATAATTCCGTGTTATAGAGGGGTAAAAAATGAACGAAAGTTGCACTAGGTAGAAATAGGTCAACAATACAAATGACGCTAGTTTTGTGAATTAATTTACTTTTAATGCGTGGCCCCCTGTGCCCCCCACAAAATGACCAGAACTACTTAATATTTCACCAAAACCAGATACTTCCATATGATGCTTCTTTTACTTTCAGTACTCCATGACCCACATGCACGCACACTCGCACAGGTCCATGTGAGCAGGTCCATGCACGCACACTCGCACAGGTCCATGTGAGCGGTCCTAGAAATCCCCCTTCATTCTGCACCACTGACACGCCAAAATGGACATTTATATCCTATAACGCTTATTTTTTTTGTGTGAAAGGCCATGCAAGCTACAGCTTGCATGGATTTACTATTACTGTATGATATTATATTAAATAATATTCAAGAAAGAATTGTCCACAAACTGCTGTCGCAGCACAAATGAAGGATTGAAGAACTGTGTGTGTGTGTGTGTGGGGGGGGTAATTCACTGTTTCTTATTCTGAATCTTTCTCAAAAAACTGTCAGCAACTGTCATTGAATCCAACTGGGATTGTGTGTGTGCGCGCTTGTGTGGTCAGTCTAATGTAGCTATATCTATATCTAGTCCAAAGCAACAGCTCATATTTGCTTACTTTTCCCTGTTCTGCCTCACAGCATCAACTCTATCTGTGTGTTCATTTAGGCCCTGAAAATAAGCTGTCAGTCAATTAGTGAGTCAGACAATGTGTTTGTCTGTGAGTCTGCATGGGAGCATTTTTAGGGAGTTATGTGAGGAGAGAGGGGACATGCAGTTTATGTGTGTGTAGCGGTAAGTGGAATGAGTGTGTGTGTGTGTGTGTGTGTGTGTGTGCGTGCATGAGCGTCTATGCGCACATGCACATAGACAGATGTGTGTGAAACTGTCAATTTGTCTTCCCCAGCTCCATCCAAAGAGACAGACAGCCCATTGAGGCGTATGCTGCAGAGAAAAATAACAACTCCGACTGACAAACACACTTTAGTCAGCACACATCACACAACACAGATAGAGGGAGCAGGTTTTGCATTTAGATTGAAAATATAGTTTATTTCTTCTCTTTGGGAAGTTGTCATTTATGGAAATGAATTTTGTTAGGTAGTTGTAATCGCAAAGTTGCTGCTCACATAAAATAACAGATTATTTACATGAGTTGACTTTCCCTGTTAGAGATTCACAGTGAATGGAAACATTTACAGTATGTCATAGACTATAACAGGGTTAAACCGGAACTCCCCATTGGAATGCATTGAAGTTATCAGTTGTATAATGAATGATGATACACTATGTCTGAGAGGTTTTGGTTAAAATGGTGGGTGAATATTGCTACAAATCGCTGGCACCCATGATATTAAAGCAAAGACCGGGAATGCACCTGTTTCATTTCAAATTCTAGCTATATTTTAACCACTTTAACCATTATTTATACTTTGGCTATTCAAAAATAGCAGATATACTTGAAGCTCATAGCGTGTCAGTTCGTGCCGCATTTTTAGAATCGGCTTCAGGTCTTACTGGGTTAAGGCACTTGTGTTGTGCCAACACCCGTAGTTGTGATATAATGTTGATATACAACGTACTGCCCTCTCATGTATTATGAATGGAACACAAAAATACTCACCTCTACCTACTTCTCTCCAGGCCTCTCTCTAGCCTTCTGTCACTACATATCTCTCTCTCCAGGTGTCCTGTGTCAGAAGATATTATGTGTCGTACTAAAACTAAATACAGTATACATCTCAACCAGGGATACGGCACCAGCATGGGAACAAATATTAAACTAAATGCAGTATACATCTCAACCAGGGATACGGCACCAGCATGGGAACAAATATTAAACTAAATACAGTACACATCTCAACCAGGGATACGGCACCAGCATGGGAACAAATATTAAACTAAATACAGTATACATCTCAACCAGGGATACGGCACCAGCATGGGAACAAATATTAAACTAAATACAGTACACATCTCAACCAGGGATACGGCACCAGCATGGGAACAAATATTAAACTAAATACAGTATGCATCTCAACCAGGGATACGGCACCAGCATGGGAACAAATATTAAACTAAATACAGTACACATCTCAACCAGGGATACGGCACCAGCATGGGAACAAATATTAAACTAAATACAGTACACATCTCGACCAGGGATACGGCACCAGCATGGGAACAAATATTAAACTAAATACAGTATGCATCTCAACCAGGGATACGGCACCAGCATGGGAACAAATATTCAAAATTGTCTAATCTTTGTGGTGGGTGAATTTGAAAAGCAGTTTGAAAAGGCTATGCGACATTTTAACTACATTAACCCTGGTAGATACACCTACGTATATAGGGTATGCTATGCACGTGACATCATCATCATACCCAGAAGTTATGCGGGAATGGCTACTGAGTGGCAAAAAACTACTTTCTGGCCTCGACAGCCCATATATCCAAACAGAAAAGTCCTATCTGATTGTATTCAACAATGTTAAACGACGTTAAACTCACTTTGCCACTCGATTTGCCATTGACTATGCATGCACACATTCTTTGGGAATGTTTCACTTTTTATTATATTTTCAAAATTTTGCAAATGTACAATAGCAGATCTGTAAGTTTATGATGCGTTGTGAGCGTGCATGTATTGGCTATTGTTTGTGCTATTTGTCATATACAACGTATATAGAGCATAAGGGGCCCTAGGGCTAATAGGGCACATTAATCACTTAGGGCCTACGTGATTAATGTGCAGTTTGGATTTTATGTAATTGCTCTGAATCTCTTTATCTCTTGCTTTAGCTGAGATTGTCTGTTTTCACAAACTGGCAGCAATACTCCAACTTTGAATCCCTAAGAAGAGTATGAATCTCAGAACCTACTGATATGTGTCCCACATTAAATCATCTGTGCAAGTGTTGACAGAATTAATCAGTCATACTTTCTTCATGAGGAACTGGTCTGTCTTTTAGTGTAATGTTTTCTCCCTATTGCGCATTTGTTTGTGCAAATGTGCAGTGACGCCTGGTATTGCATGATATTGCCTGATGGAGAGGGTGCTGGTGATCTCAGTTCTAATTTAGTACCTTCCATTATTCATTCAAGCAACAGTCTTTTGAGAGTGAGCATGTTTGGCTAAAATGTTACATTGCAAAAATGTTATGTTATGAGCTGGGTTTTTATTGTCTTGCTGTCTGGATGAGAGAACGTGTTTAAAATACTTTTTTGCTGCTGCTCTTGCAGTCAGTTCATGGGGCTTCGTTAACGAGAATGCAATGCACCTGTGGGTCTTAGTGTTCACTGGATGCCTGGTGAATTAAGAAGTTTGAGTGATGTAACATAATGACTGTTTGAACAGTCAAGTGTCTCACCTTATGCAGTAGTTTCGTTACTCACAGACTTTAAATTTGCAATATATATTTCCGTTATAAGCTGTCATAACTTTCTAGTGGGTATAGTGTTCAAACAGCACTTTCCCATTTTCTAAACTCATTATCTGAGTGAGTGGTAATTTTACCACTCACTTGGGAAACGAAAACTCCCAACAAAAGAAAAGTCTGTTAGTGCAGATTAATGTCTGTTAGTTCCCTATTGAGCAACGTCTGTATGGGACAGAAAATAACATTATGGTGCCTTTTTTTCTTTTTTCAAATCACTCGGCTAGAGTTAATTTTAGTACTCGCTCTGTTTGCTTATTACACTAAACTTTAAATTAGCGTTGTGGTAGCCCACGGGACATGTATGGTACACTGCATTAAGGAGTGTGGGAAAATTCCACCAGTGAAATGATAGAAGTAAGTGAAGTAATCACCTGGATATGTGTTCTTTGCAGGCCCGTCTAGAGTTTAAATGGACAGTTATCAGTCAAAAGGGAGATATCCTATCACTCTACACTTGTTTATCTCTATATGTACTGTATGTCTTCATCTTTATACCTGTATCTCTCAACCTCTGTCATTTAGTAGCTCTCTACCCCTCTCTGTTTACCTCTCTACCTCTCTATGCATCTTAGCTTCTTTTCAGCCCTCCAAAGCATCAGAGAAAAGCTGCAATAAATGATGGATACTTTCTGTACGCAGCCATACCTGTAGTGGAGTAATACAATAGACCATAGTCCCATAGAAAGATTCCTGTAATTTCATCCAAACGTTTTACAATTTAAATAACTTTGCCCTCAGTTGATCCTAATGCTTCTTCATAGAATGTTCAATAGTTACCAATAAAGCCCTTTCTATATGGATTTTTGACAAATGTGGTTTGGCATCAAATTGTGAGTGTCAATATGCACAAAATGGATGCAATAATTCCAAATGTTTTGCTTAAACAACTTACATAATACTAAATCCTACTGTACTTAAATTACAGTGACTACTTCATGTCTATAGGTAATTACACATCTCAGTCGATAAAAATGACTAGAATTCCCCAAGGCTCCATTCTGGGGCCTCTTCTGTTCAACATATACATGCTCCCACTGGCTCAGCTTATGCAAAACAACAAAATCTGTTACCATAATTATGCAGATGACACACACATTTACATAACCATATCACATGGGGACTATGGTCCTATCAAGCAAGTGCATTGAACAAATCAACAATTGGATGTGTCAGACTTTTCTTCAATTAAACAAATATAAAACTGACACACACACACACACACGAACAAATGCACACACACACACACACACACACAGAGGGGACTATACAGATGTAAATTAGCTAGAAGCTAAATCTTGTACAAAGCTTTTCTCTTTGCTTGAGATTAAAGTATTTTGTACATGTGATCTGATACAAATTAAATAATTCATTAAATTAAATCAATGTGCTTTTGCCTGCTTTGCCTAGTGTAAAACCTTTAAACAATTTATTGGACAAAATCCAATAGTCAGTGCAGCATAGAGTCAGATATTTGCTTCACCTTTTCTTTTTCTTTTTTTCACTTAATTTTTTTTGAAGGAAAAACAGACAAGAAAACAACAAACAAGACTATACGGAAAGAAAAAGAAAAAAGAAAAGACAAAGACAAAAAGCAAAAGAAACAAGGCTGCATTTTTCATATTACAAAATACATTCAATGAAATCGTATTGCAATATCGCTAGGCTGAGAGAAGAGATTCCACTTTTCCCACTTTTTATAGAATTTATCCTCTTGTAGTCTAAGTATGAATGTTAGTTTTTCCATAGCATACAGTTCCTCAATAATGTCCATCCATTGATCTTTCGTTGGTGGGTCCTGTTGGCACCAGTGTCGTGTGATCGCTTTTCTACTTGTTGCTAAGAGGATTTAGATTAAATATTTATCATGTATTACTCTTCAGGAATATTTCCCAACAGTAGAAAAGAAACAGTCGGAGGTATCTTAGAACACAGAATGGTCTCCAAGGTGGAGTGGATATCCTGCCAGTATTTCTGAATTTTAGGACAAGACTAGAATATATGAGCGTGGCCCGCCCCGCTTCACCTTTTCTAATTACGGGATTTATTTTTAATTGTTCAAACATTACTTCGAGTAGGTCACCTGCTCATTACATTTGAACATTTAAGATGTGCTTTATTTAGTCTGAACTATAGGCAAAAGGGAGATGAGTACAAATGTTAACACGCATTCAGCTCTTGTATATATCCAAGGTGTGCAGTAGAGGCCAGGTATGAATATTAAAATCATCGTTGGTTGGCAGTGTTTGCCGATTGCAAACACATCTGTTAGTACTGTTTACTGGGTAAAGAGCTCTGACTGTGCTCTGTTTATTTGTAAACACCTCTGTCCCTGAATGATATGAAAGGTCATTATTAAATCAACCTGTCTACTGTCTATCTATCTTTCTGTCTGCTTCCCTGTCTGTCTGTATTTTATGTTTCTGTATGTTTCTTCCTGAAGTGTCTCTGGTATAATGTAGGAATCCAACAGGAAACAGCTCACACCTTAGTGTGATAACACAACGCTACGAGTGAATACGCTACAGTATGCCTGTACAAACCAACCTCAAGATATGGAACCCAATACTCAAAACTCCTCTGATGTCATTCAGGCAAAGATAAGCAAAGTGAAATGCTTTCATCTTTGAGAGATAAGTTACCCATTGACCTTTATATGGAGCACGCCTCCTCATGAAAATTGATCAAGTATCAGCGCTTATCAGCTGTGCAGCAGAGATGATGCCTTAAGTATCCTTAAATGTCCCTTTGGGCTGTGTTATTAAAATGTGTGTTTCCCCTTGGAGGCAGCTACAGTGACTGTGCAGTGTTTGTTGAGTTGAGTAGTGTTTGTTGAGTGCAGGGGGTGTGCAACGAAAGCACCTGCCCTTTTGCCCTCTGGACAACAAAGTGCTCTTTTGAAAGTACATTTTTTGTTCATTTTATTTTTGTTTACTACAGTGTACAGTATGTGGCCCATGGTGACATCGATCAATGCTGGATTAAAAGCGTGTAATATATTATTTATGCACCCAAATCTATAAATCCCACACACTATTATGGCAGCCAGCGGTTCCATGCACCGCACAAGGTGCCCTTTTTTCTCTTGAGCACCTGCCCCTCAGGCACGATTTGGTGAAGTCTCCCATGAGATCAAGGGTGCAATAAGCCGATAAGCATATTCATATTCATATTATTTGTTTAACAAACTGTCTGTGTGTGTGTGTGTGTGTGTGT
>NC_137868.1:26450083-26455083 GCF_963924005.1 Protomyctophum bolini | reverse complement strand
ATCTTAAAAATTGAGCTAGTGTTTTATTTAGGAAACAAGTCCTGTTTCTCAAGTCTATGAGGCCAGAAGAAGATTGGTCTCAGCAACATTTATTTATTTATTTATTTTTACAGTACTGTTGTACATGAAGGCATATACACAAACAATGTTTGATACTGCAATATCACAGTGCACTGATATTTGTCACAACCTGTAAAGCCCTCTCTCCCCATATTTGTTCACTCCAGGGAATCAGTCATTGGAAAAGCCATTCTAGGTAAACTCCCATCATACATTTGCACATTGATTACATAGAGATATGAATGTTCACAATCTGAGATCACAAAATGTGCTTTTGTTGTCTGTTGCAAGTGCACTAGACCAAATTGGGAAGGAAATCAGGAATGTGATCTGCTCACTTTCAATATATATAAATATATATAATATATATGGTTGGTAGACCTACAATACGTGTTGCTGACACATGTTACATTTTTATAGTTTTGTCTGTAGCCTAACCTTTTTATGCTGCAGTCTTGGCCTGGTCACCTTTGTAGAATAGATCATTAAAACAGAAGTTCAATTTGTGTGTGTGTGTGTGTGTGTGTGTGTGTGTGTGTGTGTGTGTGTGTGTGTGTGTGTGTGTGTGTGTGTGTGTGTGTGTGTGTGTGTGTGTGTGTGTGTGTGTGTGTGTGTGTGTGTGTGTGTGTGTGTGTGTGTGTGTGTGTGTGTGTGTGTGTGTGTGTGTGTGTGTGTGAGTGTGAGTGTGAGTGAGGCACAAACAGTGACACTTGGTTGTGAAAACCAACCAAAAGCCGTTTTTGTGCTCGGACACAGCCAGCCAGCTTTCGTGCTCAGACACAGCCAGCCAGGGACAGACGTGTGTGTGAGAGACATTTAAAGTGTCCATCTTTCTCATGCTTTAGGACTACCTGGTTTAAATAAATAATTAAATAAATATGATCTGTGTAGTATGCATGTGGATTTTCTTTTAGTCACAGTGACAAAGAGAGAATCCTGTAATCATGTATTAAACATGAATCCGACTGTAATCATGTTTTAAACATGAACATGACAGACATTGGAGAATTTGCCTTTAAATCCAGAGTGGCCAAATAGAAGCATACTAAAATTAGATTTGCTGTGGAGAGGAAAGGCAGCATTGTTGTTGGCTAGCAGCATGAAACAGATGCTTTAAGGAAGTGCTGGTCATGGCAACTGTTCTGTCATTGGACAACAAAACCTGTTTGAAACCTGTTTTTCTTTTCTTTTTTCAATTGGAATATTTCCATCCTCTCGATCTTGGACGTGATTCAGAACTAAAAACATGGCAAAGACTATGGCATCAGGCACTGGCAATGTGCAATATTTACAAGTCAAAGAGGTCAAATAAAGTTTGGAATTAAATGCTATTAACTTTTCCGACATTATGAAAGACAGACAGTATAAAAAAATAAAAATTAATTGTGGAGTGATCAATAGAAGCGATTTAGCGATAAAGCCACCGTGCCCGGTCGGAGCTGCAGTGCGCTCGGAATGTTATATCATTTTTCACATACTCGTTCTTGGATATAATAACATCAGATTAAGGTAAGAAAAAAGTTAATCCGGAATTCTCCTTTAAATTGCAGACAACCGAACTCTTAAAATTAAAAGATCACACACAGTGCCAAGCAACCATCCAAAAAACATTTAAATGAAATGTTCAAAACGCAGTGTGAAGCAACATGTTTTGCTTGTAGATCTGCTACTTTTGCTCTTTTGGTTTTGAATGCTGAAAAGAACAGTTTGGGTCATATGAGGTTTCTCTGCCTACTTTGATTACGTTTCTTCGTCCAAGTCATGGACTGAGGAAGTGGTAGCTTGCTGACTTTTCGAGTTTTGCTTCCCAGTCGATCATGGCCTTCAAGCCATGAACGACGAGCAAAGGAAAAAAAGAAAGAAAGATCTATATCAGCTCTATCTTCGAAAAGAAGCCAAAATCTCAGCACTGTGTAAAATCATTCATTGTTCAGGTAGTGACGTACTGAGGCTCCACGCTTTAATAACTCCATCTCTGGAAGAAAAGCTAGAAAAGCCTAGAACAAACTACTGTATAAACAAAATATAGTTCTGTAAATGGTGAGGTTGCCATTGAGCACACAGCTTTACAGAATGGAACAGCGAGTGATGGAGAAAGCAAGATATTTTTGAGAGAGAAATTTTCTTGCTTGTCAATAATAGATGGATTTAATTTTAGAACGGCCTTGCTTTTTTATTTATTTTGTATTCTATTTGATTTGCTCTTTGTGTGTGTGTGTGTGTGTGTGTGTGTGTGTGTGTGTGTGTGTGTGTGTGTGTGTGTGTGTGTGTGTGTGTGTGTGTGTGCGTGCACGTGTGTGCCATGCGTGCGCACATGCGTCTGTGTGTGTGTGTTCATGAAACGGGGCACAGGTTGCTTGCATGGTCTGCCAGAGACAAAGACACACACACACACACACACACACACACACACAAACTGCAGTCAGTGCTGCTGAGTGACTAGCATTATGACAGTGGTTAGGAAGGAGCTCATCAGACAGCCTTGAGCATTCCAGTCTGTCTCATCATCTCCATCCGTGTGTGTGCGTGTGCGTGTGTGTCTTGTTAATGTGAAGCAGTCAGCTAGTGCCTAGTGGCCTAATGCTGTCTGTCTACCCAGAGGGCAGCTCCAATATGGTAATAGAACCCCTCTATGTCTATGCAGTACAGTATACCGTGTGTGTGTGTGTCTGTGTGTGTGTGTGTGTGTGTGTGTGTGTGTGTGTGTGTCTTTAGAGAGAGGGACTGACATCACTCTGAGGTTAAGCCTACTGTATTAGATCAGCACGATTATCTGTCTCTCCGCATGCATGCATGCATGCACGCACACACACACACACACACACACACGCTGCCATGCACGCACGCACGCACGCACGCACACACACCCATCGAGTAATGGAATACTAGTGATATTGGCCGTTAGCAGTCAAGTAACATACAATTGATGATGCAGCTAGTAAACAGCCGTAGTAAAACAGCATTAGGGGTCGTTTTTACAGTAGGTGCCTCGGTGGACATCACAGCATGTGCTGCATAAAGGTTTATTTCTGTCAAGCTCTTGCTGTTTACCACAGAGAAGACTGGCTATTCAACACTGCTGAAAGCAAAAGAAAAACTGTGGATTTACTCATGAATTAGCTCTGTCCCTGCCAACTTCCAGGGAGAAAAGAAGTTTGAGGACATTTTAAACAGAATTGTGTGTTGGTACCCAGCTGTATACAACCTATTTCACACAGCACAGCTACGGTACAGTATGTACTGTACACCTGCTAGGAGTCTGTTGTAAATGGTCTCAGGTAAAAAGACCAATTTATTTTCAAACTTTTAGAGCATAATCTGTGGTCATTCTGGTCAATAATGGTTATAGATCCCCAAAATGAACATGTAAAAACATTACATTTGTATTTTTAGTCAAAAGTCCCTAAAACCTATGCCAAGTTTACAGTTAACGATAGTTTAGGTAGGCCTACTGTCTATTACCTGGCTGCATGTACCAGTGGTTGTCATATGTCAGTTTACCCTCAGACAATACTTTACTTTCATTGCATTCATGACAAATAATACTCTCCTTTCACATGGACATAACTTACATTCATAACTTTAGAGTTCCAATTCACACGTGTTCTAATAGAAAATACATAACTCGTGCCAAGATACAAAACAAATGGAGTTGGATTGATTGACCAAGGTGGAACAGGAAATTGAAAACAAATGATTAGCACTACTTATGAAGGCTTTCTTTTCTTATTTTTATTTTTTTTCAAAAAAGGAGAATAGACCTTCCAAGGCACGCAACTTACTGCATCATCAACTTATTTATTAGCACGGTGCAATCTCCCAGGCCCCAGCGGTATAGGTACCCTTTTTCCATCTACACCAAATCTCGAAAATACACAATCTACATCATCCAGTGGGGTACAATGGTTAGATACTGATTTGATTTGATCACCATTGCTAGTCACTGGCATTGAGGGACAATCATATTCTTAACCCGGGTTCCCTGCAGGGGCTTTATTGGTGTAGAGGGGAAAACATCTGCAGATAAAGTATAGAGCCCTGATGCTGATGCCCCCGTTCAACTCAGTTCATATAGGGATTTAGTGTTAAAACATTACCAAACAAAGAATACTTAAGTGTCACGTGTAACGTGTGTCATAATTCAATGGGCTAAACATGCCATAGCGGCCAGTAATTTAAATTCCATAAGGTTACAGTAGCCTACCTTTCTTAGGACCATACGGCTGGTCTGGCACAAGGAGCGAGGCACCAGCACCGGTGGTCTGGAACATGAGACACTAATTAGAAACATTAATTAGAAAGGGTGGTGTTCACTGACTTGTGGTCATACTGTAGTAGCAAGCATAAAACTGCCCAGAGGGCCTGTGCCAAATCCACCTGTGTGGTCAATTTATTTTCCATCCAAATGTTATTTGACTATATACAATAGAGGGCATCTTCACCTATTATTATATTGTACCATCTGACACAATCACAGCTTCATATCGATGGACTACAGCAACCCTGTACAGGAAAATATTCGCCCAGGTTCAGCTATGAAAAAATGTGCTGCTATACTGTGACAAACGTCAAGTCCTGAACAGCAGTGAAGGGGATGTCACTAGATCGCCAGTTCGCCACCCTTGAAAGGTTTTCTCTTCAATACTTGTCCCCTGCTGTAGGAGGAAGGAGGAGCAATGTTCAAAAAAAGAAAGAATATATGGACAAACTGGTGCATTACACAAGAAAATAGAGTACATAGAATATACTGTATATACCCCCCCCCCCCCCACACACACACACACACACACACACACACGCGCCATAATCTAAAAAAGCTTAGCAACTACTGAAGCGACCATATTTATATTGATTATATATTTATTTTTTTCGTTTCATTTTTCAGTTGCGTAACTCTACACTGCAGCTGTGGAGGGTTCTTTGCGGCTTGCCCTGTTGTC
>NC_137868.1:26440083-26445083 GCF_963924005.1 Protomyctophum bolini | reverse complement strand
TTTTAGTATGATTTTGTCAAGGTGAAAACAATATTTTAGTATGTTTACGGAAACACACATGTGCAATAATGGTTAAATGTGGTTGTTGAAAGCATATCCATATACTGTAAGTGTCCCATGCATAACTACAGATAATACTATAGGCCTACCAGTAAAACACCCTGAGGGCGAGGTCGAGCTGAATCAACATGTCTGGGAATGCCCATACTATATACGAACCATTTTTGTCTTTTTTAATTGACGTTTTCGGGCCGGGTATGGCGTAAAATGTGTGCTTATTACGACCAGACGGGGCCTCGGGCCAGCCCTGTTAGGGTCCAGTTAGGGCCTGTTGGGAACTGTAGTTTTCGCCAGCTGCAGGGCACGGCTGCACTAATGACTTTGGGACGGGCCCGTCTAGAGTTTGAATGGACAGGTATCAGTCAAAAGGGAGACATCGAAGAGGAAGGATGGGTGGGGAAGGATCAACATATGCCATGTCAGAACAGGTCAGCTATATGGAGATGTAAGGGTTTGATGAGGTCAGATCAACATGGTGTCCGTGAGGTCAGATGTAGAGTTGCTGGCTCCATATATGCAGATCTAGGTGATGATCCGGTCTTCTCCATGTATGGCTATCCAGGGTTTGAAGAGGTCCGTGTTCATATATGGAGACGGCCATATATGGAGTGTGTCACGAGGCGTGATTGACTGACTGACACGAGGCGTGACTGACATGAAATGCAGGTTTTCATAGTAAACAAGATTCTGTTTGGCTATTCACTGGGCATCTTTCAAAAGTGTCTAAGAAACACTTGTGCACCATTGTGCCTGACATATTAACATGTGTTTGTTATTTCCCATACCAAAATCATTGGTACATCATCTGATCTTAGCGGTCTGTTTAAGGTGCCGTAGATTTGTTGTTGATGAAGCTGCAACTCCTGCACAAGGACATCAGTTTGCTCTTGGGAGAAATGACGGTTCCAATGTTTTATTTAGGTCACACGTTCTCACAACACTGGGAGCTGTACTCTCAGATCGCAAATAGCTTGATATGTTGATATGCTGTGTTAGTGTTACACACTATTTTCTACATGCTGAATGGTGAGCAGGCTGTCTGGTTAGTATCCACTTGTCACATATTTTGTTGGGATCAGTCTCTGTGTGTACATGTGTACTGAAATCCATGTAACCCGAGAACCGTTCGCTCCACCGACTTCAGATTCGACACACACGTTCCACACCCCCACAGGGAGTGCAGTGCCCAGTGTCGAGTTGGTCGGACCCACGGTTGTCCAGAACCGCCACAAAAGGCTCCGGGCACTCTAGTATTTTCAATTCTGAGTTGTGTACAATGGACATTAGTAATTTCTGGAAAACCTCTTCCACACACTGCACTGCTAACAGCAATTGTTTCCACTGAATGTTTTAGGGAGGGCTCCATTTACAGACATATTTTGATTTCCTTGAAATCACTGTTTTCAAGAGAAACCTTTATCGTATTGCAAATCTCCCTAGCTTCCTCTTCACCATAGAGTAATGGCAGTGGACTTGGCCATGTGCTTTGATCTAACTGTAACATATTTAATATAGGCCAATGTGATTATTTCTCCTTTATGACCATCCTACTTGTCATACTTGTGCATAATGAATCATACATGTATACATCTGGCCAGGACCTTTTGTCTGTCCTTCTGTAAAAGTCTGAATGTCCTCACATTAAGTTTTGTACTATGGACTACCATCTGTCATGGTCGAGAATTGTGATACTGAAATGCAACTGCATAGACCTTTCCATAGCAGCCAGATTGGCATGAAAGCAGTGTAATGTTGCTTCTTTCACAGGTATTACCAGTGATACTAATTAAGGCTGTGTTCCATTAAGAGCCTTTCCAGTGAGCCAATATGCACAGCCTGCTCTGCTTGACCTGAATGGAATATAGTATAATAATAATTAGTATCATTGGTAAAACCTGTGAAAGAAGTAACATTACACTACTATTTAATCTCAATAATGGCTGCTGTGAAAGGGAGGGGTCTTTGGTTTTTATAGTAATTGTACAGCACAAGAGAACAGAGTCTGCACAATTTATCATGCTCCAAAGGTATTTTTATTTACATTACCAGAATACCACCTATTGGTCATAATCTAAATAAAAATGACGTTGGAGCTGGATCCAGTGTGCAGACCAGCATCTGGCATTTTAACCATGATTTAATGACAATAGGTCATTATATCTGCTACTTTTGCATTTACTTCTATAAAATCCAATAAATGAAAAAGAATACCTACTCAATCATATATTCCTGTAGTTTATTACAAGTCCTGTAGCTGACTTTGAAAAACGAATTAAACTTAACTAATACTGGGGGGTCAAATTATGACAGGCAAAATATGACCCCCCAGTCAAAAAACACTTTATTTGAAATAGATGCTGCATGCTTTCCAAGGAGTGTTTTGGATGAATACAAAATGAATATCAACATCTTAAAACCAAAATGTTGAATTGTGGGTTTGAGCTCACATGCTCTTTTGATGTAAATCTTCTTCTTTTTTTCCTATTCATATCAATTATCAGTAAAAAATGAAGCATATAGTGAAATGGCCCTGGCTGCAAAGAGTAGCAGAGTAACTTTTAAGTTTAACAAATAGCTTGGTGGTACTGTATATTCACTTCTGTCCGACAGCTATCTGTCACGTGCTAGTGTGTATAACACACTAGCACGTGACAGATAGCTGTCGGACAACGCGTTCCTCCTCTTATAGCCTGTGAAAGTTATGACACAACATCATTTTAAACAAAATATGGTCAAAGTGGTTAACAATAAAGGCAGAGCTAAAAAAAAAAAATGTATGAATTAATTAATTATTGATGGAAGATATGCCCGTGTTGAACTCAACTGCCTGAGGCCTTTGGAGATGCTACATTGTAGCGCTGAGCCCTAGACAGTGTGTGTGTGCGTGCGTGTGTGTGTGTGTGTGTGCGTGCGTACGTGCGTGCGTGTGTGTGTGAGTGACACACTGTGACTAAGGGGTCAGTGTTGTTCACTAGAGATGAGCACTGTGGCGAATCCCTTTAGTTTCTCTGCTCTCAGCTTCTTACTGCTTCTTGTTTAGTGACCTTGGAAGACACAAGCTCCCTATTCTCTTCTCTCCCCAATTCTCTCTGTCCTTTTCCAAACGTACCTCTCTTCTTTTAGTTCTTTCCCTTTCTTTTCTATTCTCTTGTTCTTGTCTTCTCTCTTTCTTTGATCTTCTCTCCTATTCTTCTATATTCTGCCTTTTCATTTCCTCTTCCCTCCTTTCTCTTCTAAGTGCTCTTGTTTTGTGACATTGACGACAGCATCTCTCTGTCCTTCAGAGTCTCAAGCCCCATACTTCCTCTCTCCCCCTTGTCTCCATTCCTAGCTCATTACCGTTTCTCCATTACCTTTCCTTTGTTTCTCTCCTTATTCTCTTGTCTGTTGCTTCTCCTCATCTGTGCGCTGTTTCTGTCTTTCATACTCCTTTGTGTATCTGTGTATATATTTCCTCTTCATATTAGGTATACTTGCATGGACTTGGCAAGGCAAGACAAATGAAAGTGCTCCACATAAAGCATAAAAAGGCATTTAAAGTGAAACAAAGAATTAAAGGAGTAACGCAGCACAATTAGCAATACACTTGTATATTCCAGGAGTATTGAATTACGTGAGAACATTTATCCTGACTGTTGTACACAAACCTCTGTTGTCTGTGAGTGCAGGAGCTTTTTTTCTTTTCATTTCATGACTTATAACTACAAGATCTCTGTGCATATCGTGCAGCAGGCATGCTTGTGTGCATGTGTTTAGGCATACAGGCGAGTGTGTGCTACTGTCCACAGTCCACTGTGTCGTGTCACAGTATTTAGCTAATGTTAGCACGTCTTCCATAGCATCCCGAGAGCAGGTTGTCACACATTTTTAGGTTAGGTGCCTTTGCCTTGGGGCTCTTCAGCAGAACAGAACTGGCTAGTGTCATTACTGGAGATCAGACTGCAATCCCCCGTGATTGGGTTCCTTCTTCGTTACCCTGGCCTGCACACTGACTCTCCTTCTCTCTTTTTACCTCTCACCCAGACAGTCTGTCTGTTCATTTATTTTCCTTGCCATACCTCTTTATACTACGTCGCATGACATAGTATAGCCAGTAACGCCTTGTGAGCCTATAGATTCTTTGAGACACACATCCAGGTATTTGGGGCATGGCCAAATTCACCATTGTCTTGGAGGTGCACACATTGTGTTTGTAAGATGGATCGCATGCACCATAAAGTGATACATTGTTCTAGTCCTAGCATAGAGCTATGGTAACGTATTGTAGTGCAGGGAGGGACCTGCATCAAGCACCATTTGATGAATAATAACACCCTGTGTGAAGTGAGCTATTGCCCTTATGGAAAATGTCATAATCTAATTTCATTGAGGTCTGTATGTGAACTAGAGAAATACTGACGTAATGATTCCGTAATCGAGACTGAAATAGATTAATAGACCCGGTAACCAACAGTAATCTAGCACCACTCAAAAATGAAGATGGCACATCCAAATATTTGTTTTTCAAGCCTCCGAGCCACAAAAAGGAGCCAAATCCACGCAAGAAGCACCTGTTGTTTGCCCCTCCAAGTCCAACATGCAACACAATATAAATGATTACTCTCTCTACCACTCTCTTTACCTTTTGCTCCTTGTTCTCTCTCCGTATGTCTGCCACCTCTCTCCTTTTGTCACCCCCCCACCCCACCCCACCCCCACGCTCCTCCAGCCTTCTCCCTCCCTTTCTCTCCTCTCCTAATCCCTTCTCTCCACCCTAATTTAAACTCTTTGAAGCCTTCAATAAGGCTCCATAATAAGCTTCTCCTTCTCTAGGCAAGGCAAGGGAGAAGCCCCCCAGTCGCATTCTGACTGACTGTGTGTGTGTGTGTGTGTGTGTGTGTGTGTGTGTGTGTGTGTGTGTGTGTGTGTGTGTGTGATCCTGTCATTAGGGCCCGCATGTG
>NC_137868.1:26380083-26437583 GCF_963924005.1 Protomyctophum bolini | reverse complement strand
AGTATAGGATTCGCTCTCCTTTCTAGATGCAGCGGTGCGGCTATCTTCCTAGGGATTAAAGTATTGTACTGTGTTACTCTGTCTGGTTCTTTCAGAGGCAAGGCATTGTTTCACATGCGTTTGTCTTCAGGATTCATCCATCCTGGGGTTGCCTGCATGTGTATGAGAAGACACTATTAGTTTCTTGTTTCAACAAGTGGCAATTTGAGAGGGAGTGTGTGTACCTACTGCCAGTATGCCACGCCAGTGCTCCCTCCGTGAGTCGGTGGAGAATGAGACGGAGCGCCCGTCTGCCCCAAAGGAATATAGGCAGGCAGGCAGGCAGGCAGGCAGGCAGGCAGGCAGGCAGGCAGGCAGGCAGGCAGGCAGAGGCAGGCAGGCAGGCAGGCAGGCAGGCAGGCAGGCAGAGGCAGGCAGGCAGGCAGAGGCAGGCAGGCAGAGGCAGGCAGAGGCAGGCAGGCAGGCAGGCAGGCAGGCAGGCAGACAGACCTAGAAAGAGAGCAATTAAGAGAAACCGAGAAGAGTGAACAGAAGGAGAATCAGAGAGACATACACAATGAGAAAGAGAGGTTTAATGAAACTGAGAGAATCCAAGAGAAAATTGCTTAGAAAGCGCTATAGAGAGAAAAGTCAAAAGTGCGAAGTTAAATGTCAGAAAGGCAGACCAAAAAACTGAACAAAGAGACATTACATCTTACTCAACAGATTGTAAGATAATCATCAGAATGTTGTACTGTAGGTCTCTACTGCATAATTGTTTACATGATAACTGAAAATTGGAATCGATTTCCCACCCTTTTTTTGTTAATAACAGGACAAATAATTTAAAACTGAACATGAAAGTCATTACAGACAACTAAAATATAATTACAACAATGAGAAAACTTACAAATTAAGAATATGAATAACTAGAATACACTCTGTCGTGGTGCCAAATTCATAGTGAAATTCAGTTGTCATACTGGCACATGAAGTACAGATACGTATATGTAAGAGGAGAGATATCTAGATTCAAGATTAAAAATAATTAGAAATAGACATAGTATTTCAGTGAATCCTTAAAATGTACAAAAATCTAAAATATAATTAGCTATTGAGTAAGCATCAATATTGCTCTGAAAGCATATACTGTAGATATTTGGTTAAAAAAAACACATTTGAGTGCAATATACCAACTTTAAAAGCATAAATACAATGATCAGAAATAGCTTTCGAGTTGAAAAGTTTTGAAAAGTATTTTTACAGAATTAGTAGAGAAAAATGTAGATAAGCATAATTTCTTGTGTGACATGCATCAAATCCGCAGCTGGGCTTGGGAATCAAACCTGGGACACACTGTCAGGGATCAATGTGATATGCGCCTTAACCACTCGGCCATCTGATGGCTGATGATCAAGTCTTTTTTCAAAGTTGTCTAGCTACGCAAGACTACTATTGTCCTGGCAAAACAGCTCAGTGGTACATAAATTATGACAGGCAATTCCTGCTGTCAAAATATGACCCCCCAGTCAAAAAACACTTTGTTTGAAATAGACACTCATGCTTTCCAAGGTGTGATTTGGGCTGGGAGGAGGAGTAGGACTAAGGCCCTATACGTCCTCTCTGGGGGGGGGGGGGGGTGTTCTACCTGTGAGTGGGGAGTGTTGGCTGATGAATGAATTATCAACATCCTACAGCACATAAAAACAGCAACAACTCCTGTGTCACTCTACTCCAGTACCATTTGTGACCGCTTGCTGACCGAGGCTAAGTCATTGACATGTCATTTTAATTGTCGAGTTGAGAAAACAGGCCTAAAAGGTTCACTTCTGTGGACTCTAACAACATTACACCTAGCTACATGTTTAAGCATTTATTTCATATTTACATGTCGATTTCAGCTCTGACATTTATTTCAGACATGCTCTAGTATGTGAAGAGTCTGCCTGTGCTATTAACTTATTTCCATCCATCCATCCATCTTCAACCGCTTATCCGTAGTCGGGTCGCGGGGGCAACAGCTCCACCAGAGAGCTCCAGACTTCCCTCTCCAGAGCAACATTAGTGACTTCCTCCTGGGGGGTTCCGAGACGTTCCAAGGCCAGTGAGTCGATGTATTTCCTCCAACTGCACCTTGGTCTGCCCCGGGGTCTCCTCCCAGTGGGACGTGCGTCGAGGACCTCCCTAGGGAGGCGCCCAAGAGGCATCCTAACCAGATGCCCGAACCACCTCAGCTGACTCCTTTCCAGGCGAAGGAGCAGCGGTTCTACTCCGAGTATCTCTCGTGTGACTGAACTTCTCACCCTATCTCTAAGGGAGATGCCAGCCACCCGTCGAAGAAAACTCATTAATATTTCATATTAACTTATTTTTGATACAAAAATGAATACATCAGTTTTTCTCTCCTCTCCTGAAAGTATTGCCGCCATGACTGTCTCTGTATCAAAAAGAGTCTAGTGGTGCCATTGATCTTCGGTAACTGTAGAGTGCAGTGCAATTACTGTATGTGCTATCATAAAGAATACCTAATGGAATTTGTTTTTATGTAATTCTTCGTTCAAGTACCGGTATCCTTTGTATGATCAGTTTTGATGAACCAGCAGGCCAAAAGATTTTTTGTTTTTTTATTCTTCACAGAATACAACAACATCTGATTGGTTGTGGATACGATATAGTTATTAGCTGCTGTCTCCAGAAAGGTCAGCAACTCTTGCTGCAACAATCTTAACAGTGCTTTGGACATCAAAGGAGTTTCTATTATATGCTGAGCTATATGTGGAAGATCAAGAGACTTCTGGTTATATATAATGGGTCTATGGGAACCTACCACGGGTCACAGACAAAGTCAGAGAGAGAAGGATGAGGCTGGCAGGGCACTGCGTCAGGCACCCAGAACTTGAGGCAAGTAAATTGACCCTATGGGAGCCAACCCAGGGCAAAGCCAGAAGGGGAAAGAACCTATGTAGACGTGCTGCGGCGTGACAGCTTGGCTGACAACACTGCAGAGCTCAAGTACCTGATGTTGGATAGGAAAATGTGGAGGGCAGCGATCCAGGAATCCCGAGTTGGTGTTGGCTAGACCTCAGTCTCGCAGCAACTGAACTGTCATGTCAATATCAAATAAATAAACATAAACCTAAACCATAACTTAAACAGAATATATTGACTAAAGACACCATCTATTATTTCACAGTCACAAATTATTATTAAACTTTTGGGCAGTCACTAAAGTAACATAATATAATGTGATACATTTATTATCCTTCCATACACCTCTCTATCCTTCCCATTTTGTGGGCTTGACATGGGTGAAGACTCACCTGTCAGCTTGTTAAGGATATAAGCATATCCATAATCTGTTAAATCCATACCTCCATAACTTGGTTTAAATTAAATTACCTAAAGGTATAGTTTTTATTTAGTTTGAAGTTTGGAGAACCGTTTTGACTTTCTGTTCGGCTGCAATTTGAAAGGTTGTGGGAAAGTACAAAGAAAGAAACTGAAAGTATATTTTGGTTTTAAAGTTCTTTGCCTGTATAGGAGAAATACAAATAGGCAGAGGCACGTTCAGAGAGACACTCAGAGATCCAAAGAGAAGCTGAGCCAAAGAGGGACAGGGAGTTGGCGCTAATTGCGGTTTGCCCCTGGTGAGGGTGGAAATGAGATCCTAAAATAACTACTTCCTGGTTCTATTTTCTGCTTAGGTCAGTGGCGGAGGAGTTCACCACACAGTGAGGTGCGATGTGGCTCTGTTGTCTTGACCTACACCTGCTGAGTATCCTTCCCTCTGCCGAAGCATTGAGGTAATAGATGTGTGTGACTGAGAGAAAGCCAAAATTTGTCTATATGAGCAATTAACTGTGTGTGTGTGTGTGTGTGTGTGTGTGTGTGTTTTGTTGAAATGTTGGCTGTTTATCTTTGTTTCGCACGCACGCACGCACGCATGCACGCACGCACGCACACAATCACATACTGTAAACAACATAGACAATCGCTCACACCTTTTCTTGCCAACTGGCACTGCATGCATAGCATTTACACACACACGCACACGCACACGCACACGCGCACACGCACGCGCGCACACACACACACACACACACACACACACACACACACACACACACACATACAGAGACACACAGACACACACATACTCACAAACACACACACACACACACACACACACACACGTGCACACACCACGTACTATAGCCTTTATCTTTTGCAAATGCACATAGCTATACAGCCTACACATGACATGATAAAGAGAATTACCCACACATCATATGCACACAAAGGGAAGTGCATTTGCACACTCTGTATGTCTCTTTTGCACACGCACGCACGCACGCACGCACACAGTCAGCGCATAGGGTTTATGCTGTGTTCACACTGCCAGATACAAAGCTACTACCATTTTCAATGGAAGCCATGGCGACCTGAAGATACAAAGCAACACATGGCATTTGTAGCTGCTACAAAAGTGACAACAGATCACTGTAGAGTCGACAAAGCTACAAATCCAAGTTAAGCTGATATCAACTTCAGCGTTGTGTATCCATTTCCACTCACCTCCACACAGTTCCTGCTTGTAACAGGGGGGAAATAATTATTTATGTCTGCTATATAGTTCCATGATCTTTTTAACCCCAGGCTTTATTTTCCTTTGTGTATTTTTTGTTTGCCCACGCATGCTTGATGACGTCAACGAGCTTGTGTGCAACAATTAAACAGCAGCTCCGCAACAGTTATGCCGCTTGGCTTTGCTCTACTGTATATCTTTGTATCTGCCAACGTGAACGCAGCATTAGATTATAGTGTTGAGTTGAGTCATCAGTGATGTGTGGTACTCTCATCTTTTCCCTTCCCTGCTGTGTCTATAACTGAAGGTCACACACACACACACACACACACACGCACGCACACGCACACAGTGCCACACACACACCCCATCCCGCACGCACGCACACACACAAACGCACACACACACACACACACACACACACACACACACACACACACACACACAGCATGCAGGCACGCCAACACATGCAGACGTACAGTATGCATGCTCATGCAGTTTACCGTAGTAAATACAAGTGTGCACATTTAACAACCAGCTCAGTGACCTTGTGGTTAGAGTGTCCTCCCTGAGACTGGGAGGTCGGGGTGCAATCCGTGGCCGAGTCATACCTGAGACTATAACAATGGTACCCAATTAAAGGCCTCCCTGCTTGGCACACAATATGGACTGGGGGTATATGTCCTTGTGACTCACTGTACTAGCATCATGTCCAGAGGGTGTACTTGTATCATCACACTATGGAAACAGGAGATAGTGTACTGACCTACAGTATGGCCAACAGGACTCGGGAACCGTGGGTTGCCATTGCTGCAGTACTTACTGTACGTGTGCACATACTCATGACATGCTCCATATATGAAGATCACGACACTGACATCATCAGACCCTGGATAGCATATACATGGAGAAGACTGGACCATAGCCAGTACAGAATGTATTCCATAATGTTGATCTGACCCCCCATGCCAAAGCGCCAGTGCTCCACCACAAGCTAGCATGGCAATGATAACGACCCCTGATGCATACAGTATACATCACAAATCTTATTAAGTCTGTCTCTTTCCCCTTGTCATTATCATACAGAAACAGTGAACTGTACTGTGTGTACTGTAGCACACCTGCTTCCTCAACAACGATTATGATAGGCCTATATTACATTAGTCAAGGTTACTATAACAGTGTGTTTGTAAGATGTCCTGTAAAATGTTGCAAGTGCTTATATAACGCCTTACATACGTACAAGGGAATGCTTGTGTGTGAGTATACTGTACAGTGTGTGTGTGTGTGTGTGTGTGTGTGTGTGTGTGTGTGTGTGTGTGTGTGTGTGTGTGTGTGTGTGTGTGTGTGTGTGTGTGTGTGTGTGTGTGTGTGTGTGTGTGTGTGTGTGTGTGTGTGTGTGTGCGCGCAAGTTAAGTGCCAGCATGCTTTTCCTCTTTTTTATGTGTGTGCACACTGCACAGTATGTGTCTGTGTGTGTCTGTAGAGGACCTGGTTTTTCCCCGAGGCTGGTTTGAATCGATAGCGCTTGAAACTGCTGAAATAGCAGCATCTCTCTCTCTCTCTCTCTCTCTCTCTCTCTCACACACACACACACACACACACACACACACACACACACACACACACACACACACTCATATAGAAACACTCGCACACGCACAGAGGGTGACTCACTGGAGCTGAAAACATGAACAAGAATGCTGACTTCTGAAACAAGGCAAAGGGAGAGAGAGAGGGAGAAACAAAGAGAGGGGGAGAGAAACAGGCAGGGAGCAATGACAGGCAGGTGAAAAGAAAGAATGAGAGAGAGAGAGAGAGAGAGAGAGAGAGAGAGAGAGAGAGAGAGAGAGAGAGAGAGTGCGCGTGCGAGAGAGAGAGAAAGAGAGTCAGCTTTCACATTAGACTAATTTCTGCTTAGTTGTGCGGAGTGGTGAGAGTCATTATTGCTGCATTCCAACTGCAGTGTGTGTGTGTGTGTGTGTGTGTGTGTGTGTGTGTGTCTATTTTTTATTTTTTTTATTTTGTGTCATGCTATACTGTTGCTTTGTCTGTCTGTCAGCATTAATGCATATACCTTCCACAAGTGTCGTTGGACAAAGATGATGTGTTTCTAGCTGAATTCAAGTGTTGATGTGGTCCGGGTGGTATAGAGGTAGGTAAAGCACTTGGCCAGCATCACGACGGGAGACTTGGGTTCAATTCATGGGTTGGAACGTTGGATTCCCAGCAGCACTGCCTCTGAACAACACAAGGGGTGCCAGTGTTCGTGGTGGGAATCCAGTGTAAGGGATTGTGTCCTCCTAGTTGCACTGGTAACAGGCAAAACATGTAGGAAGAACATTGAGACTAATGCATTTTCTGACAGTACATTCATAATTTCTGAGCATTGATTAGAATATAGTTAAACATAACCTGGTGCATCATGAATGATGCGACAAGTTGTGAGCCTGTAGATTGGGTATTTTCGTGATTTACATACCAATCTACGACCTGTTATTCCTTGAGAGCTGACTGTATAAGCTGCCTCTGTTTACGTTGCTATGAAATGGAAAGTTGCACTAAAAATCACTATTCCATGTCAAATTACTGTAATGCTCATAAGTAGCATTAATTAACAGGATATATGTAAATCTATAATCTATCTACAGTTTCTATAATGTCACTATTCCATTGTTGGTTAATATAGATATTTTGTTGGGCACTGAGGAGACAACAGCAGCACCTCTCGTTTCACCCAGAAAAACACCCAGACCAGACAAAATACAGCCTTAATCTACTGTCTGCCCCAAGGCTGCTCCCAATATGGCCCACCCTAGAAGAATCAGGTCTCTGGGTCAGATTAACCTTTTGTAATGTCACATTGGCTGGATGTTAAGTTTCTCATCTGTTACAGTAAATTGTACAAGTGCATCCAATTACACTATATACACCACTCTGTACTTGTTTAAGGGTCCATTCTGTAATTGCATTGCAGTGCCTCTGTCAGTGTGTCAGCGAGCGAGTCACCCCATGTCTCCCTGCTTTTATTTACATTGTGATTCATTACCTTTTGAACATTTTCGAATGTTTGAGAACTACTGATTTAGAAGGCCTTTGTAGAATCAGCCCAGGGTCTTAATGGGTTAAAGCCACGGGTGGCATGCTCTGAAAATGTCCTCAGCAGTTTTGCAGAGCTACAGTATACAGGGCTACTGTCCTTGCCTTAGCTAGTGCTTATGCATGGTTCAAACGTGTCCTATAAACATGTGCAATAAGCAGCTCAATGGCTCAGCTCCCTGTTGTGAATGCAGGATGGTTTACATTACAAAGAGCCAGAGTGTCCCTGCATGGACACATCCAGGATGGGGAATTCTGCCACAGAAATGCAGGACAGAAGACCACCCTGTATATAGCCAGTTAATCCAATGCAGTGGTCTGACTGTTGTAGGCGGTGTAGATAATCTCATAGCCACCACAATAATTCAACAGGCCGGAGCAACAAGAGTGCGTGCACAAGAGTGTGTGCGTGTGTGTGCGTGTGTGTGTGTGTGTGTGTGTGTGTGTGTGTGTGTGTGTGTGTGTGTGTGTGTGTGTGTGTATATGTGTGTATGTGTGTAAGTGGTTGATTCTATTAAACATTCACCGGCTCACTCTACTGCTTCTGCTTTATGCCTCCCAATCTGGGTCAAGTCTCTCTCCTCCCTAAACTCCCCCCCCCCTCTCTCTCTCTCTCTCTCTGTCTCTCTCTGTCTCTCTCTGTGTCTCTGTCTCTCTCTCTCTCTCTCTCTCTCTCTCTCTCTCTCTCTCTCTCTCTCTCTCTCTCTCTCTCTCTCTCTCTCTCTCTCTCTTAGGGAATATTTGCATAGTTGCAGTGCTCTCAGGCCTGTGCGCTCATCCAGGATCCAAGTCAAACAAGTGTGTGTGTGTGTGTGTGTGTGTGTGTGTGTGTGTGTGTGTGTGTGTGTGTGTGTGTGTGTGTGTGTGTGTGTGTGTGTGTGTGTGTGTGTGTGTGTGTGCGTGTGCGGCTGTGCGCGTGTCAGTCTGGGGGGCTGTGGGGTCAGTCTGGTACTTGACTCACAAGTGAGTTTTTAAATGCAATCAGACTGGATAACCTGCATTAACCAATCCAATGTGGTCCTTCTTATTGCTACGGTGACATGATTGGTAAGCCTATAGTACCTTGCATTTAGAAGGCCACTTATGATTTCGATATGTAGAGATCTCTGATCGTTTTGACATCGCGAGACTATAGGCTGGTATAACCTTCAACTTTAATTTCAATATTACATTTCATGTAGTGTCAAATCACAGCACGTTGTGTCATACAGACCATCCTATGACAGAGACCCAACCCCACGGGCAATCACTTGGCAACAGCGGCAAGGAGAACTCCCCTTTAATAGGAAGAGACCCATAAAGGGTTCCAGGTTATGCTAGAGCCATCATAACCTGGCTCTATGTGCAGCCATCTGCTTCCACCGGTGAGAGAGAGAGAGAGAGAGAGAGAGAGAGAGAGAGAGAGAGAGAGAGAGAGAGGCATCCATGGAAACCATTGATCCACAGCAACCCATGGAAGCCAGTGAGAGGAGGAAGCTCAAAACTATGAGGGTTGAAACAGGCATGAAGTTAGTAACATGCATAATGGGATGGATGCATACAGGGGGAGAGGGACAGACAGTATATGGGTCGGTGAGGCATGGGGTTTTAAGTCTATACTCTTAAATGTAGGCACAGTCCACTCTTGGAGATTCTAGGAACAATAAATGCGTACTGGGGTCCACTGTGTTCTAATTAAGTTACAAGGCACAGTGAGCTTGTAGGTATGAGGACTGAGGAGGAATATTTTCTGGATTCTGAATTTTACCAGGGAGCCAGTGCAGAGAAGCTAATGTAGGAGAAATATGATCTCTTTTCCTATTTCTTGTCAGTACATATACACAGCAGCATTCTGGACCAGCTGGGAAGTCTTTAGAGACTTCATGGGGCCGCATGATAATAAGGAATTGCTATAATCCCAGCCTGGAGGTAACAAATGTGTGGACTAGATTTTCCTGCATATTTTTAGAGAGATTTTTGCAGTAGTACAGTAGGTGGTGGGAAAGAATTTAGTTTTATATGGGAATTTGACATACTGTACACAGTAATGATCAAAGATAACTCCCAGATTCCTTACAGAGGAATTCCTCGAGGCAGGGTAATGTCATCCACAGTAGCAATATCATTACAAAATGTGTCTGTAAAGTATTTAGGGCCAAACATAATAACTTTAGTAGCTTATACTTCAGATCCAGATCATGTATTTAAAGGTTTCATGACATTCATTTTCATTTTTTGTTTGTTTCTATAGGTTTTAACATGAACTTTGAATATTCAGTGGATTTTCTGCGGCCTGGGGTTTTTTGAAGCCTTTTGAGTTGAAATGAAAACTGCTGGCAAATTCTCATGTCATATATGGGATTTGTGGACTCTTACCTCACAGTCCACAGGCAAATCAGAGCACTTGTTTGAGCTAGAAAACCCCAGACCACAGAAAATCTATACTAAATGTTAAAAGTTCAGGTTTGTTTGGTGCAATTGAGCTCAGAAAACTTTTTTTTAATGTCACGATGCCTTTAAAGACATGCTTGAAGCTTAATTATTGGTTTCATTGTTACATATAATTGGGTAGCATACTACTTGGGGCTGGATAATGTGATGATGATGATGACGACGACGACGATGACATTGTAACTACATTGTAGTTACATTGTAACTACCATGACCAATGCTGTCTTTATTCTGGGTTTGCTTGGTTCATATAGTAAAGGTTTTTAGCCCTGTCTCTTTGCTGGCCCTGGGGCTCACCTTGGAGCAGCTCTGTCTGCTTACTGAAAGTGTGAGTCAGCGACTTTATGAGGAGGCTGCGCTGTATCGCTTTTAGCCAAAGAACAATGCGCACATGCTCTCACTCACACACACACACACACACACACACACACACACACACACACACACACACACACACACACACACAGTCTTACGGCGATGCCTTTCATCATGTCATAACCTATTTGGGTAATAGGTTGAGAAAAGGCCCGTTTAGCAGCTCTACTATATAAAGCCTGTTGCTATACAGGCTACTTGTGGCTGCTATTTTTAAGACAAGATAATGCCTATACAAGCACACCTTGACTTCTCAGTTACTTATCCCTGAGGTATGGGTGCTTGTCCCACCTTCTACAATTCCTGTGCAATCCTTTTGTGGAATTATGTGTTATAATGCTATAATGTCTGATAGTGTGGTGTATAATTGGAATTAACCATTTCAACCATATACTGTACAGTCCCAGCAAGCCAAATGACGTCATGATGATGTTATGGATGAGTCCAGTGACGTTCAGGATATGGGGATAATGTCATTTCCAGGACATCTTCACCAGTTGAAATAATATATAGTTTATTCTGGGCCAGATCTGACTAGTTACGGCGGGGCTCCACCGGGCGTGTTGCGTCTCGGTCGCGTGCGTCAAAAAACTAACCGGGGCAATTTTAATGCAGTCAGGCAACGCGGGCAGTGGAGCCACCCTTCATTGATTAAAAAGGGAACATTCCCTGACGGTGAAGGAGACGTGACGCTGACGCGCCCGGTGGAGCCCCGGTGTTATGATATGACTTAAGTTGATCTGACTCTTTCTGATTCATCACATTCGTCTTACTGAGCAGAATTGATGTTGGTTGAAATCAGGTGATATTCTGGGCCAGATCTGACCAGTCTTGGTTTGACTTGATTTGGCCCCAATCGAGACGTCACTAATTCGTCCAGGTCCCGACCGTGCTTGCTGGGGTAGCATCTCTATTCTGGGGGAACATTCACAAAAGATAGCAGATCTACAAGCTCAAAACATGTCATAGCACGATGAATTGTCCAACAGCTATTTACAGGGAAGTGAATTAGCATAGAAGGGGGAAAGAGCGAGAGCCAACCCTGGTCTTGCTGTATAGAGGATTTAAGTGGCTAATGCATCATCAGTCCATCGAGATTGATTCCTAGTCCATGTAACTTGTGAGTATGTCGAGACCACCTGACCTGGTATTATAGAAGTAAATGATACTCTATGTCTTCATTTCTCAGACAGAATCATCCCCTGTTAATAATGTGAATACAGGGTTTACAGTTTTGTACTGTGATTACCTGTCCTGATTATAATGAGAAATGGGATATTATAATACAAGCCCGTAGATCCTCTCCACTGTTCCTCACCTATCCTGCACTGTAGTTGTGAACAGTGCTTGCCATCGGCCTGCTGATGCTTCTGATGACAGCTGCTGTCTCTCCGAATAGCCCCTGTAACAGTTTGAGAAGAGGTGAGAACATTCACAGCCCGGCTCTGCTTTGCTCTACTCTCAACACCATGTGCTGGTGGAGTGGGAGCTATGGAGGTGATGTGACTAGACCTTTCCATACGCTGTTTGGTAGTGTTACATAAGGAGACTGGTACTTCTGTATACGGTAGGTGCAAATGCAGAGGCAACCCAAAGCGACAGAAACACGTCACGCTGACGAGGCATACAAATATGATGTTCATTATATCCTCTACTCAAAATAAACATCTACATTTTATTTGGCATTTTAGTCTCATGATGTCCATGCCCTGTCTCTTTTCCATTTTTTCCCTCTGAATTGAATCATTATTTCAATTCCCAATTCACCATGTAGTCCCTGTCACTGCTAACCCCATACTGTTTTCTCTGAGGGTGTAGACAACCACTTTGATACACTCTGATACATCGGCAGCTGATTCTTGCGCCTGACGTGTTGCATCGCAACAACACATTGTGAGCTTGTAGATCAGCTATTTTCACTATACCACTAGTTTGGGTCCTGGGGAGAATTTAACTTTTGGGGCTAAAAAGTAGCACAGCCAGTTGTGTTCTGTAGCAGCATGGAGGATTCACGGTGGGATGCAGGAACTTTACTCATGTGCCACACGGACGCCCATTATATGTTTGCATTAACATATTTGTCTGTTGCTGAAGAGAAAACGATGGGAACCATTAACTGAAAATTCTAGAAAGCATCACCATTGTCCCCAATTGTAATGAGACTGTTCTTATGTCACACAATAACAATTTCACATAATAGGCTCTCTAATATCTGAAAAATGCAATTCGGTGGTCAAAGGTCAAGATCAAAGGCTATTATTGCAAATTCATCATACAAGGAAGATATTATTGATCGCAATTTAAAACTTGTATTTCCCTACGTTTTCTATATGTCGTTAGACATTTATTAATGTACATTGACATTTCATGGCTCAACTATGCACAGCTGTAGATTGTCTCTTTTTGTTAGACAAAATGCTAGTTGGTTCTCCCCTGATATTGGTGCATTGGTGCAATCTAGGTACATATCTTTTAACTATACAAATACTGTAGATATAGGTTCTATATTGACTATATTAAAATGATCGTTTTGGTATACTGTACTGTCAGAGAAATTCTGCACCATTGACTACCGCTGCTGCTTTGATATAACAGTGAGTGTATCAAAGCTCACAGAGCCAGGTTCAGCCACGGCTTTTATTCACTTTTATTTTCTTGTGTGCAAGAAAATAATTTCCAGAATAACACTGTCAGCGTAGATGCATACATTAATTTGTCAAAAGCCAAATTAAAACTCATCAATGATTTAAAGAGTCATCCAAAGTGGCATGCTCCACCCCTGCACAGCATGGCTCTGCTCAGCTCATAAAGCACATAATGATCCCTGCTTAAACAGATGACATCATGTAACCCTGAGGAGACGCATCACATTATTATTGTACAACTGCCTAATAATCAGTGGTGGAAAGTAATTTATTCAAGTACTGTGCTTAAGTACAACTTTGAGGTGTTACTTTACTTGATCAGAATTTCCATTTTGATTAGTGCAACCACTCCTATGCGGAGCTACTGTATATGTGTGTCCCTGCATGGCTGGCTGGCTGGGGCCGTCCGTCCGAGCATGAAAATAGCGTTTGGTTGGTTTTCACCACCAAGTGTCACTGTTGCGCAGCCTAACACACGTGCACATACATGGCTTGCCGGAACGGCCCGGCCCCCTGGGCGTGTTTCTGGGGGTCTGGATGTTCCGGGGACCCCCCAGGGACCCCCACACGGTAACTCTGTCATTTCTCAACCGTTTCGGACGCACGGCGGCTCGTGGGAACCGACCGGCACTCTGACCCCCACCACGGAGTTGTTGATTAGCTACTAATACTCTCAGAGACAAATATTGTACTTTGTACTCCACGAAAATGTAAGGCTTATTGAGCTCACAACGAGTTTTTTTTTATAGGCTTACAGGGTTTGACAGATTATCTGATGCCAAAACATTTGTACTATTACTAAGAACAACATTTCTGAATACAGGCCAGGCCAGGGCCAAAAGAAACCTTGATTGATTGATTGATTGATTGAAGTATTTATTAACAGATTGGAGAATTACAGTACATTTCAAGCACAACTCAATACAAAACTGCTGGACGACACCATAAAGCATTACACTTGTTTACAATAGGGTCCACCATGTTCAATTCATCATAACATTTAGAGACCTACAAATATACAGTACTATAGCCAAAAACAGGAAATCACCATAGAGGGGGAAAAAAACATATATATATAGCGAGGGGAAAAGGGGTGGGTGGGGGATTCAGATTTTACAGGGGCCAGTTTCGTCCGCTCATTAGATGCAAAGTAAGTGCAGGTTACAGCCCTCTAATGCATGCATCCCATCAAAAGGTGCTGTTTTCCTGCAGTGTGGAGGAAGAAGGTAGGCCTATAGAGCGTTCTAGTCCCTCCCCCTTTCAGAACAACGAGTGGCCCAGGAAATGAATCCCAATGCATTTTTCCCATAGGCATTTCAAAACGTATTTATTTAAAGACCTTTTAAGCGTTGTACGAAGCCAACTCTTGTGTCTTGTCATGACAACACACACAATATTTTGGAACAAACAAATAATTACAAAGAAGAAAAACAACAAAAAAAGTGTTGTAACCTGCCGTTTTTTTCTACTTTCTAATTCTTTGTTTGGCCCGAAAAATTGTGTTTGTTGTCATGATTTGTCACGACAAGAGTTGGCTTCGTACGACGCTTAAAAGGTCTTTAAATAAATACGTTTTGAAATGCCTATGGGAAAAATGCATTGAGATTCATTTCCTGGGCCACTCTTTGTTCTGAAAGGGGGAGGGACTACGACGCTCTATAGAGGGTATATGCATGCATAAAGTGAGTGGCAAAGTGAGTTTAACATTGCTTAATCAGATAGGACTTTTCTGTTTGGATGAATCTATAGGCTGTCAAGGCCAGAAAGTAGTTTCAAACCCCTCCTGCAGTTGCAGAGTGAACACTCCCTATATAATCACAGCACCAGAGTCTGCTTGATCGTGCAGCTGTATCCCCTCAAACCTCCGCCGCACGAAGGTGTTTTGCGTAGAGAACAGCAGACCTTCAGGACCTGCATGGTCACATCCACGATTCGATGTGAGCTTGTATGTCAGCTGTTCTCGGTGCACAATACCGTTGCGGGGTGAAGTATAAATGTCTCCCGAGCTAGAGTGTCTCATCAGCCAACACACAAGAGGAGGTTGAATGGACAAAAACCAGCGCTCGCCAAAACAACAGCTTTGGGGATCTGTTGGGAACTGATTACTGTACGTGAAACCGGCATCTGCATGTGCAGTCTCAATGTTTGTAAACCAAAACATCCGTCTATACGTAGAGGAGAGAAGGTAAATGGTAATGGAGAGGGTGTTCAGGTAGAGGAGAGGAGGTAAATGGTAATGGAGAGGGTGTTCAGGTAGAGGAGAGGAGGTAAATGGTAATGGAGAGGGTGTTCAGGTAGAGGAGAGGAGGTAAATGGTAATGGAGAGGGTGTTCAGGTAGAGGAGAGAGGAGGTAAATGGTAATGGAGAGGGTGTTCAGGTAGAGGAGAGGAGGTAAATGGTAATGGAGAGGGTGTTCAGGTAGAGGAGAGAGGAGGTAAATGGTAATGGAGAGGGTGTTCAGGTAGAGGAGCGAAGGTAAAGGGAGAGGGTGGAGGAAAGGATAGGGGAGAGTGTCAGTGAGAACAGCAGAGAAAGATGATTATAGAAGCATGATATTAAAGGGACACTTCACTAGATATTTTAGTATTTCAAAGTGTCCATGTCATGGACACTGCATGGGCTCACTTCCTTCCTGGACTACAATTTCCATAATGCTTTGGTGCACTGCTCCTCCTTGTGGATAGGGGGAGGGCTGTCTATGTTGACATCATGGACACGTTGAAATATATATATATTGAAAAATATCTAAAAACACATATTACCCACATAAAAACCCCAGGTGTTTCTTCTCTCCCAAACATCCTTAAAAGAAGTGTCCCTTTAACCTATTATTATGTATAGTACTTGACAAATAGTGAAAATAGACGATCTTCAAGCTCACAGACGACCATGGTGCACTGCACAACACCATGTTGTGACCTAGTAAGATCTGCTATTTTCACTATTTAAAAATAAATAAATAAATACATGTTTTATACATTTTTGCCATAATGGCATAGGGATGCCAGGGTTACCACTTAAAGCCTTATATGGTTGACTGGAGTCCCTCTGGGCTTTTCTGCTTTCTGTTATTGTGGGGAAAGCTTTAGCTGAAAATAGCCGATCAACAAGCTCACAACGTGTGAGCTGTGAGCTTGTCGGTCAGCTATTTTCAGTACGGGTGCTGGAGTCTAAGTGGTTTTAGAGGAGACATTGTCATTTCCCTGCAGAAATCTTCTCTGATGACCAGCATTCCAGTGCAGTGTGGGATGTGAGATGACTGAACCGCAGCTGGTATGTTAATATCATCTTGTCTCTCTGTCTCTCCACAGACACAGAAACACTTACAGCGCGTCAGATGAGCTCATTTGTAGGCCATTTGGGTTTCGGCTTGACAACTTAACCCCAGCTGTCATATGGTTATCATCTTGACCCAACCACCACCACATTCCACCCGCCACTCTAACACACACGCGCACGCACACACACACACACACACACACACACACACACACACACACACACACACACACACACACACACACACACACACACGTCTCACACACACCCTGCATTAATTTGACATGCCAAGAAAGGGAATAGTGCGATCTGCTTGAGTAGGTCCCTGGACATGAATCTAAAGGCAGCCGAGAGCATGCAGAGCAATCAAGTGATAAGGCTTATTATCTGTGTGCAGCTATATTCTAAGACTTATTATCTAAGCAGGAGTTAAATGACTTTCAGGTCCTCACAGGCCTGGTGGCCTGGTTTGACTTGCCGGGAGAGGGAGTGGAGGAAGTGATGGAGCGAGCAAGACATATAGGAGGAGAGACAGCAACAGGGAGTGGAGGAGAGGAAGCTCTACTCTAGAGAGACAGAAAGAGGATACGGTGGGGAGAGAGGGAGTACAATAGAGGGCAAAAGAAGGAAGTAGTTGATGAGGTAGAACGCAGACAGCAGAGAGCAGACAGGTGGAGAGGGAAGGGAAGAAAGAAACAGCAAAATGGAAGGAGCAGGAAAGCAATAAAGAGAAGAGGAGAAAGAGAGGAAGAGAAGCATGGGAGGGATGATTCATATGTAGGCAGCGGCTTACACTCCCATTACAACAGCTGTAAAAACCAGTGTTCTGGTTGGGGAATATCCTTAAAGTTGAGCTCTGGCTTTGCAGTGTTGCAATGTCATTGCCAAGGAGTGTCAGGTGGGGGTTTCTTTTACGATGCAACCTGCTGCTGTTGCAGTGACGCTGAATGAGCTGCTACAGCAGGTGGGATTAATGCTTTGTAGCAGGGGGATGTAATGTTAGATGCAAGTCTATCAGTTCAGCATACTAAGAAATATTACGTGAAACATATTTATCGGGAGGGTATTGGAGAACTGTATTTGTTCAGAATTGACTTTGACATCTAGCCTCTGAAATGGTCACTCCCTGTAAGCACAAACCTTACAGCTTCACAAATGAGAGAGCAGGGACAGTATAATCTCTCCCCCAAGGGAAATCTAGAATCAGAGCCTATGCTGGGGTGAAGGTGAGGTGATGAAATGCATGAAGGGTGAGCAGCAGCAATAACTTTAGCAGCAATGGTTGCAGTCTGAGCAGTGGAGCAGCAGCGCAGGCAGAGTGAACATCTTAAATATAGGCTGCCCTGTTACAGACTGGATGTGTGTTGCAGTGAGAAGAGTTCATCATGTGTCTAGCCGCGCAACTCGAGTTGTCTGCCTGAAGTAGCTCGCAGGCCTCGCTCCATTTCTAGGTGGCTAATTCCAGAATGGCTGTGAATACATTATATTGTACTCCTTTTGTCTTGACTTAAAAGTAATGTAAGCTATAAGTAGGCTAAGTTTGAACTTAGTGTGAGGTGGTGCAACTGGCTCCAACTTCTCCAAGGACTCTCAGGGTTCCTTGAGGGAGTTCTGAATTGACCCGTACAAGTCCATTTGTAATGTATACTGTCAGAGTTAAGGGGGGTTCTTGAAGTTTAAACAGTTTGAGAACCACTGAAAGTAGAGCACTGGCTCTCTGTGTGGGGTCATTTAAGGGTTTCCAGTATACAGTACAGTATACAGTAGGGTGCAGCTAAATTATCAATGGGAACCAAATGGACTCTCAATCGTCCATTCTGTTCCATTTGTACACTTTCAGAGTTGGAGATGTTACAGTGTAACCCATGATAAAGACTTAGGCTACATGGCCTAATCAATATCAAACAGGAGAACATTGAAATGAAAAAAGTTGAGACCACTTATAGCTAGAGTTTCAGAAGTTACATTACTCACTCCTCTTTCACGGTAAGCTACAGTGGCCTAAACGTTTAATTACATATTTCCCTCACATTATACTGTACATTAGAGACAGGTAGTTGTTTTCTCTATTGTTAGACAAACAAAGCAGAGAGAAGCTATACATTCCAGTTTGGTTGGTTAAGATTACTCTTTATTATGAAGTGCCACAAAATGCTTTGTGTTCATTGTGCTTACATTGTCTGAATACTGGCTCAAAAAAAGATCCAGGAGATCCTCTCTTCACATTGGAGAGACAGACCTTCTGGGATAAGGTGTGTCGGATATCGCTATACAGCAGTAAAAATGTCTCAATCCAAAGGATTCTTTACAAAGCCTCTTGCAATAAATGATTATTTAGTAATTCATCGTCATTCTTTAACTTGGAAATACAAAAAAAGGAGAGAGGTCAAGCTAGTACAAGGTTTTTAATTCTTCTCTACCTGAATTCTAGTTAGGTTCATTGTGCTACTTTCTTTAAGGTGGAGATGACTAGAATGGAAGTGCTTAGAGAGAGCAGATGTGGACTTCTTCCAAGGGACAGACAGATTGACAGATAGACACACACCTTAACCTTCCTGCGTAACAACAACTCTAGAATGCAACAAAACTTAAACCCCATATGGTTGACCGGAGTCCCTCAGGGCTCTATACTAGTGTATTTTCTGTTTTATTTTATTATGGGGAAGGTTTTCGCTGAAAATAGCCCATAGGCAAGCTATTTTCTGTGAATGTTTTCTCCACAATACGGATGCTGGAGTTTAAGTGGTTATAAACCGTTTGAAAGGAGGGTGAAGTATCAGTCGGAGTCCTTAATATTCAGCCCTCGTCTGCGTCGCTTTGGGAAAGATAAACAAAACTAGAAATCTCTGATCAAAGCTGGAGACTAACTAACTAACTCAGCATTCTATTATTGCACTTTGCTACGTGTGGTGATGCAATCTGTGCTGTTAAATCTGCAATGTGATGGCAAATGTTTACTGCATCACGTTCTTCAAGAAGCATAGCCTATATGTCTGAAATGAGATATAATGTTTTTAGGTCTCCTGCAATTTGCAGTGTCTGAAATGTGTAGGGTGGTAAGAGTATGTTTTGTCCTTGCCAGACTTAAGCTTCTAATATTTAATAGGCTAATATAGTGGTTGTTTTTAAAGACAGCATTTACACTTTGTAGAGAATACAGATTTTTTTGTGACTTTACTATATAACTTGATGTCTCTCTGTGCTCAGTCATTGCAGTCAACCATTGCATGAGGTGTACATAAAATGTCAATATTTGTCGGTATGACCTTAAATTGTGCTGGATATCAATCAGCTCTTCCTCTAATGGAGTAATCCTATGCCTGAAGAAGCAGTGTGATTATCAACACTCCTATGTCAAACAGAGGAGTCCATCTGAATACTAACCACATTTATTTTCTATTCCTGAAAGCTGAGCGTTTATCAGGACAGCACGGATACTCTCTCTAGGTATTTTCACTTAACTATATAATCTCAGGCATCGCTGCGTGTATGTGTGCGTGTGTCTGTCTATCTGTGTGTGTGCACGTGCATGTGCTTAAGCGTTTATGTACACATATATGTGTGTACACATGTATTTGTACATGTCTGTGCATATGTCGTGTGTATATGTTGACACTTAAGTTTTGTGCATGTCTCCATGTCTGTCCCTTGCAAAGCTCCACTGATCTGTAAAAAAGGATTTTGAGATGCAGAGAGCTGGGTTCAACAGTTCTATGCTACTCGACCTGCTAGGACAGAGGTTGCCCTATCTAGTAGCTATCCAGGAGCCTAACCAGATTACAGTTACGCTTATTTTCCGGTTCAGTGACAAAATAATGTCATGCAACATTTCACTCAACAAAAGCAATGTATTTTCAAAAACAATTCACTTGACAATATGTTATTTTTGTCAAGCGACACAACACTTTGTCACCGAAGCAAGAAACAAGCTTTATTTTATCTGCAGTCAAATTAGAACTTATTAGAGTTATTTCAGTTTTTCTCGGATAGAGATAGAACTGCCCTATTGCAGACATATTTGAGCTAGGGATACAGACCACAGGTAAGGGATGCAGTCAGACTACCGCCCTACTCATAAGCACAATAGGCAGAGTTAAACTTCAACATGCCACATAATGAAAGCATACTGTAACAACATTTGCTAAGTAGTCTGGGTGCCATCACTTTCAGGTGTTATGTCTTTCATTTCACAGCCTTCAGCTTGATTGCAGTCAATAACTTTACTTTAATGTTTGTTGGTGTCAGCACTAGGACAAGATGCTCCCGTGGGGTTGTTTTTGCCTGTTATTGGCCTACACACAAGCTGGCCATTGCAACATCTATTACGTTTCTATAAATTGCAGTCATAAAAAGCCAATATTTTTGGCATCTGTCTTTGGAATTTTTAACTCGATGGATTTCTGTGTCATTAAGAATCAAGAATCATAATGGCTAAGCATCTCTACTGATTACAGGTTAATGATCTGTCACTATTCATGTTGTGGCTAATGGAGCATATTAGGTCTCAGAGTTGTAGAGGCTGTCCTACAGTAGGCCTCAGTCCTAGCAGGCAGCTGATCCCAGGTCTCAGAGTTGTAGAGGCTGTCCTACAGTAGGCCTCAGTCCTAGCAGGCAGCTGATCCCAGGTCTCTAGCCTATGTCCTACGTTAGTTCTACTCACTAAGAGGCAGGCAGTGCATAACAAGAGAGGAAAGACAGAATTTTTTCTTTTTGTTTCTCTAACACTACATTGGCATTTTCCCTGATGTCTGTAATATTAGTATTCTTCTGTTTATGACTATAGGTGAAGTAAAACATACCTGATTTTTAAACTGCTATACAGTAGTAGGTAATACTTCATCATAAAATACCATGCATTAAGTAATTATTGCTTTTCAAGAGTCCTACGGAGGCTCCAAGAGAAAAAATATTGCCCTCCGGTGCTATCTATAGGATTTTGGCAAAAAATCATATGTTTTTTATGATGTTGGCATAGATTTCAGTATTTCTTTTGCATGCAATAATGTTAATAAGAAAAAGGTAAAGAACATAATTTAAAAAAACTAATTGTACAAAATAAAAGTGACATATGCTTTGGCCTGTAGTGATAGAAAATAGGTTGGCAAACATACATACTCAGAAATTAAAGTGCAAAGAATATATTCAACAATATTAAATTAGAATCAAATCAGGTTTGAAAAAACGAATTCAAACCAAATAAAATATTTAAAAACTAAACAAATCAATACATTTAAATACAGATAGGTAAATAAATAAATAAATATATTTCAGAAAATAAATATTAAATAATTTGTTTTACCTCAGTAGTGGAGAGAATATGGTCACTTGGTGCAGCAAAACATTATTATTATCATTATTATTAATATAATTATTACTACTATTATTCCCCCACCCCCCCCCAAAAAAACTCTTTCCATTGTATTTTAGTCCAGGGCACAACTCATTCTTTGTAGCCTTATTATTGTCTTCATTATCGCTGTATCATCAATGCCTCAAAATATGATGCCATATCTGGTGCCGCAACCGCAAGGAAGCTGTGTTAGTATTATTTCTATCCAGGATTGATAGAGGAAGAGGAAGAAGAAGTTTATTTTTTTCTTCGGAAGTGCATGCGTAGATCAGTTTAATCCTTAAGTGGGCAAATCTCAAGGAGTAAAATTGTGCTATCTTTATTATGTTCATCATCAATAGGCTCCAAGGAAAATCTAGATGGGTTGGGGAAGTCCGGGAGGTTTATCGAGAGAGTATACGGTCATAGTTTGACCAAAAATAGATTGTTCATGTCTACAGTTTAGTCTGTAAGGGTAATGGCAATCTGTCTCTTTTGTCTGTAGTTTGATGTATGTATATCAATCTGAGGGAGGGTCATTCATCTAGGGAGCCCAGGGGAGAGAAGGGGCCTTTGAAGCAAGCTGACTCATAGTGCTTGTTAAGGTAACTCTTGAGCGCGAAGGTCTTGTTGCAGCGTTTGCACTTAAAGTGTTTGAAGGCTGAGTGGGTCTGCATGTGGGCGCGCAGGTTTGACCGGTCTGCGAAGGCTTTCCCACAGTGGGCGCACCCAAACGGCTTCTCCCCAGTGTGCGAGCGCATGTGGCCCTGCAAAAGCCACGGTCGACTGAACGCTTTCCCGCACACATCACATTTGTGTTTGAGGTCGTGGGTAAGCAGGTGCATGGCCATGGCGGGCATAGACACATACACCTTCCCGCAGGTATGACATTTCTTTGCCATCTTGCTGTCCAGTGAGCGGTGTGTCTGCTTGTGCCTGCTCAGGTTGGAGGATGTAGCGTAGGTCTTGCCACACTCGTTGCAGGTGTGCCTCTGGATGGTCCTGGGGCTGCCGATGGCTTTCCTCCTGGAGCGGCCATCGGTGATGAAGAAGGCGTCAACCGTGTAACCCTCGCTCACCGCAGCGTCTCCGTTAATGTAACCGTCTGTGATTTCTGACCCAGGGCTGTCGGGGGACTCTGAGTCAGGCGCCCCATAGTCACTGTGGAGACCGTCATAGAGGGGGTCTGGAGAAGGAACCTTGATCCCACTGTCACTTTCACCATCATACACAACCGGGCTGATGTAATCACTGATGTAGCCAGCTGTAGAGAGTGAGAAACATAGCAGTGTGAGTCTATATACAACTTCAAACAGTTCTTTGCTATTCCTGGTGTGACCTATAGAAGCCCTAAAACACTGTGGGCCGGGGCCCACTGGTGGGCCATGATGATATTGCAAGTGGGTTTTGATTTATTGATTGAATACTTTATTAACCATTTGCAAAAACGTACAGAGGAACAATAATGCTAAAGGGATAACACAAAAGGTCCTGAGGGCTTGTTTCCATTGTGGTCCTATGTATTAAATTCAGCAAGACATACAGTACAAGAAAATGAAATGAAAGAAAAAGCTACTACTAGAAGCAGTGAAAGTATATTTGTAGAAGAACAGTGGGGGCTCATTTCTTTTGGCAAGCTAGAAGACTTGGTGGTAGGGCATTCCACACTTCTGGTGGCATAATAGTAGAATTAATTCATCCCCATGTTTGTGCCAAATCTGGTGTTGTGCCTGTAGGCGTTTCTCACTCTTTTGAAGTGGTTTGTTTGAGGTACATGGGCACTGGTCCCTTGGGTATCTTGAAAATCAGGCCCATTACAATTTGCTGTACAGTACGCTGTCCTCTACCCTGAGCCATCCCACCCATAGCCATAGCACAATGAGCAGGCGTTAGGTGAGTCCTAGGTGTGAGGTGACAGGTCTAGTAGGAGTCTGATTAGTTTGTTTTGAGGTCTATAGTTTTCATTTTAGTGCATTTGAGGTACTAGAGTACCATGAGGAGATCCTGCCCAAAAATCATATTCTTTGATTGACTTTGACACACATGCTCTGAGAATGCACGTGGCCCGCCACCCATTTGACCACAGTGCTCCGCGATCACTTTTGAGATTTTTATTTTCAGAAACGTTTGAGAACCCCTGTTAGTCCTAACGTAACAATATAATGTACATTATGTAATATCCATTTAATAACACTTTAATCTCATTACTTAATTACTCATTTGCTTGCTTGATTGATTGATTGAAAAATTTCTGAAGATAGGCCTATATACTTCTATAAGCGCACCTAAAGCACACCACTGATACTTTCCCATGTGCAATCTTTTCCATCTTTCCACGTTATATGTATTAATGTGACCAAGATTAGAAAATATATAGTGATATAGTTGAATATATTGAGTTGTTTCTATGCCTTTTCTATTGTATACTCTAGATTTAACACTTTAATTCTACCAGTCTATAACTTTCAATATCCAGTACTAGAATTAATTTTGAAATCAACGAGAGCTTACACAGTATGTTCCCTCAAAACTATCACTAACCACACCTAGCCAACCACACCCCTAACCACACCTACACCTAGCCTAACCACACCCCTAACCACACCCACACCTATACCTAACCCTAAACCCTTGACTCCAAGCCCAACCCTAAACTGAGGTAACATAGGGCTGAGAAAACGTGACCCCAAATAAATGGTACCATACCAGTCTTTGAGGTCGTGGGTAAGGTTGGTTTGACTTCAACCAACCTGAAAAGGCTCTGTATGATTATTTGCAGAAAACATACAATATTACAGATATAAGGTACAAAAAGGACCCGCACACTGTCGGAAACTTTGCTAGACCTTCATCAGGACCTTTGTCTGTTCTAAGTCTAACGAATAATAGATCTAGCTAAACGCTACCAGTCACAATTTCTGTTCAATTATGTTTATCAACATAAATCATAAATCCCTCTAGTGTGGTTTCATTCAAATAATATTGTAAACAAAACAACAGACAGATAGGCCTAACATACAGTATGCATAATATATTAGTCCTGCTACTGTTATGAAGATTCAAACAACAACATGTTCACTTAAAATACCTTCTGGTTAGAAATGTCTCCTTTTCATTTCCTTGGCAGATTTTGAAGTTATAGTCAATATGCTGTCTGATTACAGGCCTATATGCACACAAAGCATAAAAACCACCACACTCAGGTAACACTTTGAAATGTTGACTTGATTGTGCTTTGAAGTGGCTTTGTGTGGTCTTGATTTCAGTATCGCTGATCCAAGGAAATGTGGAACATCAATATATCCTAATCCTTTTTATCCTATAGTCTAACAAAGACTGGCTACTGTCCCTTAAGCATTTAGAAAGGTCTACCAGTTATTCTCATGGCTGCCACTTTCAGGTCATTTGGTTCAGTTAAGAACCTTTCTAATGAAAAAATACTTTTAAACTACAGTCCCAAACTGCTAGTTGAAGGAGAGGAAATTACAATAGAAAGATTTGGTTGACTATCTACAACTGGAGGGAGGGGGAGAGAGAAATCCGTATTTTTCTTAATCTAAACATAAAAACATTACTGGTCAGTCAGAAAAAATGATGCAGTGGCTGACCAGTCATTTTGCAGAATTACCACGGAGCGTCGCAGTCCCACCCCCTTTCAGAATGACGAGGGCCCAGGAAATAATTCAAGAAATAGAGTCCGCAACACTGGTAAGGAATAACTCAGTTCTTCAGGAATGGGTTAGGGTTTCCTGAAGAAGATCCCAGTGATCGAAACGTTGAATTAATAAACCAGTGGAGCTGAGTTATTCCTTACCAGTGTTGCGAACTCTATTTCTTTCTCTTGTACTGCCATTTGTCCAGCACCTGGGCTAGAGTGGATGTGTGTCTGTCCGTCCGTCCGTCCGTCCGTCCGTCTGTCTGTCTGTGTGTAATCCACGTAACTCGAGAACCATTCGCCCCACCGACTTCAAATTCAACACACACGTTCCACACCACGGCAGGGGGTGCAGTGGCTGGTGTCGAGTCGGTCGGACCAACCGTTGTCCAGAACCGCCTCAAAAAGGCCTCTGCCCGAGCTCTGGACAGGGCCCCTGCCCAGGGTCCATATATTGACCTGGCCTATTTTGACATCATTCTGACGTCTACATATATTTCATATTTGGGCATGCCTGACAAAGACCTCCATATATGGGCATAAAAGGGACGCAGACAGAATATCTGGGTGGGGCATGCATTTCAAACTTGCATCGTTCCAAGTAGATCAGCTGTAGAGGCCCCACAGGCAACCGCTCTAGTGACAATAAACACAATGTTTTGGGCCGATCAAATAATTAAGAAAAACAAAACAACAAGAGTTGGCTTTGTCCGTGGCGTAAATGTCTTTAAATAAATACTTTTTGAAAAGTCTATGGGGAAAATGAACAGAGAATTATTTCCTGGGCCCTCGTCGGGGGCGGGACTGCAACGCTCCATAGTCATTCTGCACAATGACTTCTCACATTCATTGTAACTTAAAACGCATTATTATACAATTCATACATAGAGAGGCTGGTCCAATTCCATAATTCCCATAAGCATTTAGTTGCTTAGTGCTACGGAGGAAATTATACACAGACAAAGTAACTGGGAGTTGATCCCACACCAGATAATGTAGCATGCTACTATTTTTCAGTCAGTTTTTGCTTTGCAGTATTTTGATTCTGGAGAGATGGGAAACTGAGAGCAGCTAAGGACACGCAATGGAATCAAACCATTATTTTCTCTGGGTAAAGACATGATATAGTCTTAATTTCAGCAGAGACAGGGTATTATGTAGGAACCTTCTTAATCTTCCAATATTCCAATACACATGGGCCTACACAAATTGGCTATATATGTGCATGCATTTGAGGAGTGTAGTCCTACATATGTATAAATTGGAACAGATGCCAACGGTGGAGTATAAATTAATTGGGAACACATTCGCAGTTATGGTAGAAGTCTGCATCTTCATAAATCATTGATTGAACATTTCACATGGCTTCATATCATGCATGGTCCTTACATTTTGCCAGTAACTTATGTGTTGCTGTTTTCTTGGCTAGGTCTCTCTCTCTCAAGTGCAGAGCTTGCAAAAACATTTCCTCTGCAAAAGATAAAATGAGTGCAGGCTGACCCTGGTCTTGAGCCTGCTGATTTAGCATGCTAAAATGAGAAGCAGCACCATGGACAGATCCTGTGCGGTGCAGGCCTGTGGCATTTCAGTACAAGGACAGGGTCTCACCTGATGCTTGAGGCTTAGTTTGTTCACTTGTCAGTGTGGTGAGTTTACCATGACTCACATAAATAATTTCATGGGCAAATAGAAGTTATATGGAACCCATTCTGAATCACCTGGGCATTTTAGAGGCACAGTTACAGCCTCCCATAATGCTATAGATCTGCTTCTCCTCCTGCCGTGGTAGCATTAAAGGTTGTGAACACTATCATTGCAGTCTGTTGACAGAAAACAGACAGTTCATGCAAACAACAGGGAAACCAAAAAATGGAAAAGATCAGATTTACCGGCAAATAATACTGAATTAGTGAATACAAACATAACATGTTTCGTTTTATTTTCCATGTGGCACATGGTCTTCTACTCTGTGGTTTTAAATAGTCTATTTTGTAGCATAATGCTGTGTGTTTTCCCTCCCTTCCAGTCACCTGCTCAATCTACAATGGTAATGAAACTATAGGTGTTCAGTCACCCTGATGTGCCGCTTTTTTAACTATTGCTATGCATTAGCCATAGGGTTTCTTTTTTCCCCTCAAGAGTACCCTATGTGCAATTTAATATAGAATATAATATTAATTAAACTAATATTATTCAAGCTATATTGATAGTGGTTTTCCAGGTGTTCATAAGCATTAAGCACTGCACTGAAAAATGCTAAGCTCAGGATGGGGGAAATCTGTGGGAGAAAGAATTCTCCCCAATGTAGTTGCGAACGCAGTGAGCACTTACTATGAGACCTAGCAGATCATGTCTGTCTGTGTGTCCATGTGTGTGTCCGTGTGTCCCCCCTTTGTGCCCATATATGGAGCTGATTGTGATTTATGCAACACACTCCATATTTGGACGTATAGCTGCTTTGGGGACTCCTTATATGGTTATGGCTAAGTTAAAAACTTAACTTAAAAATAACTTAACTTAAATATGTACGAGCTGCGTTCGCTTCCCGCGTTTGCGCGTCTTACTGGTTGTTATGCCAATTTAGTCCTCCCCAGTCCCCACACACATTTCTGTGTTTTGTCACTGCTGTTGTATACTGGCTCACCTGCCAGTGAGGAGCCCCCACCGGGAGGACATAGAGCTTTCGTCGCACATGCTGACCAACATTCCCTGCTGACAGGTGCCGCCTCAGCCTGTTGGAGTGCATGCAGTGACAAATATATGGGCCAACCGCCGTTGATTGGAACCTGCAGACTCTGCGGTGGTGGGCAGGCACTTTACCACTGCACCACCCGAGCACCCTATTCTTCTTTTTTTATTACCAGTGGGGATATATTTTGTCCCTGCTTCTCTTCAGAATGAATGCAATACTTGCATTTCCTTATTTTTATTTTTTAATTGAAAATTTGCAAAAAAATATAGCGGATCTACAAGCTCACAACATGTCGCAATGTGAAATGCTGTGAGCAAGATCACTCTGGCTAAGATCACACTTAGGCTAAATTATCATCCAAACAGTTTAGTGGGTTTGTCTTTGTTGAAACATGAATACATAGTAGTTGTAAACTGTGTGACACTAAGACATGGCAATTACTTTTCAGTGCAATATATGTATATTGTTTCTAAATGTAAATAGAAAATCTTTTATTCATATTTTTTTCTCAATTAAAGTATACTGTATGTGATTTCAACATCCTTTTATACTGAAGGTTTCAAATAGATATACACTAGTGACTTTGAATAAGGAAGAAAGTATATCAATTATTTAACTGCATGGGGTCTGCATGCATTTCTAGGCCTATATATGCAGTGGTATTCCCCTTTAAGCCACAGGAACTCCTCTCTATTATTTGCCCAGTCTCCAGGGGAATTTAAGGAAGGCTAAAGCAACAAGCTCAACCACATACAGTTCATCTTTATAGGCTACTCGATCTCATCTGAATAGACTATACACACTGCATCATCATAGCACGCAACGTACTGAACACGGGTGGGATATAAATTATTCCAAACAAACGCCGGTTCATTCAACCAGTAACTTGTCCCTGTATACCGTGTTGTGTAGTGCCTTGTGAAGGCAGAAACTGTACTGTGGTAGACGCATTAACGCCACATGTGACGGACTCAAACAAAGGCGACCAGCACTGGCATTGTTGGTGTCGTATAGGTGCTGCTGAGGTGGCACATCCCGTGTCAAATCAAGCAAAGCTTGTTAATCTCAGCATTATAAATACATCACTGGCCTATTCCTTACGAGGGGAGAGATTAAGCACGGAATGCCCATTACCCAAGATGATGCGCAACAATGTGCCAATGACATTGAGGTTGAAGTGGTGCGGTAGCCTAATTTACATGGCAATGGCATCTAGTTTCTTCGTGCATTATTGCATAATGTGACGCACGCACTTGTAGGGCGTGGGGAAGTTCACACTACAGCACAGGTCACAATGAATAAAGGCTAAATAATAAACGATTAATTTCAATTAAGAATAGGCTGCATGTCTTTTAAAAAATGATACTTAATAGCCTATAAGCCTTCTTATAGAAAACCAACAAGCCGAGAAAAGCCTATGCCCGTGAGCCCTCCAGGGGAACAGATTGAAAGTGGTGAATTAAACCAAAATTCTGTTTTAAACAATGAAATATAGCCATACACTTCACACCATACACGAGTCTATTGCGTGCAACTGTTACGCCAAGTCATCATTGAGAACATTTGCAAACGTGGCAAAATGGAGACGCGCTTTCGGGGCAAAGATGAACGACTGAAATCCTGGGAAATGTGGCCTTTTCTAGTATCAATTATGTTTTGTTGTTATTATTAATCTTCAGTGTAGGCCGCTTAACAGTATAAAGAAATGAATCGGCAGCGATCAACAGTTATTGTGTCTACAAGAAACGAGAGTAATCATCTGGCAGAAATGTGCCAACATGGCAAAAATGGGACACGCATGTCTGCACGAAGCAACGAATATTGTGGTGAGGTTCCTTTTATTAAGTCGTCCTAAATAATATCTAAAAATCACATACACTAGTCTATATGGTGTTTATAGCCCAACACCAAAAAGCCTATGTATTTGTATTTTATAACTAAATAATCCCCCACATATTGATCATCATAAAACACAATAATCTACATTGAAAAGACATCGGTACCGCACGCATCTGAAGTGCATTGTGGGGGTAAGTGATCTAGTTAATTTAGAATGCGTTATGCAACACTAACGGCTGCACTAATTGGTGATTAATCATATCATTTTCCTAAAGTGTGCAGTAGGCTATATCGGCTATAAACCATAGACTATTCTCATGATTGGCATAACCCACATAATATACTGATGAACAAATCAGACTTGTAAACGGGACAACGCCGGAATCAATGAACAGGGTTTGGGCTTGTCTTTCTTTTCATCCTAACACTATCTGTCCATTTGTTCTGTTATCTCTGCTGATCTCTTGCATATGATCCAAAATCGATAAAACCCGGAACGCGCTTGATGGAAGCTGATTTCTCAAGTGACTTTTGACTTGATTTTGGGCGATTATGTCCAAGTAGCCCGAGCTAAAGGTCACATACTAGTTACCAAGTCAAACCAACTCTTATTTTCTACAAGTTCGCTAATCACTGTGAATGTATTATATATAGACCTATATTTTGCAATAGCATAAGCCTATACAAGTGCAAGCCTAATTAATTCAGATCAACGTCTTCAGATCTTTTGGCTTTAAAGCCCATAATACTGCATGCCCAGAGAGACCGCAGAAGTTGTGCATGAACAAAAGCAACACTGCAGCTTGAAACAAGTGTTGAATATTTCTGAACAGGTGTGTAATATAGCGTTCCGCACGCGCGCGTGCTTCCTCCAATATCTTTGTTGTATAATTACTCTTTAGTAGGTGACTCACCTCCCCTCAACGGTGCTACAACAATATTCACCCACGGAACTATATATATACAATAATGGACCCTCTTTCAGCACCTTGGATTTAATAGAAATTACCCATGGCTAATTGTATCATAAAATCACATTTTAATATACTGCGTGGTGTGTGTGTGTGTGTGTGTGTGTGTGTGTGTGTGTGTGTGTGCGTGCGTGTGTGTGTGCGTGTGTGTGTGTGTGTGTGTGTGTGTGTGTGTGTGTGTGCGTGCGCGTGTGTGTGTGCGCGTGTGTGTGTGTGTGTGTGTGTGGACAGCGTAGCCTATACCGCATGTAGCAGGCTACCTACCTTTGTCGTGTAAACGCAAGGTGAGGTCTGTCCTGGTCCGGTAGACGTTCTCCAGATCCGCGGAGAAATCATCCAATTTTACCTTCTTCACCAGGAAAGACCTTGGCATGGTGCTGCAACTATGACTGCCCCACGACACACACTCACACACAAACACACACACTCACAAACACCGCCGACTGCCACACGCCTGGCCAGCGCGATAATGTGTTCCTTCCACGCCAAAAAAACTATAAAAGAACTAATAAAACCCCACAACGAAGCGGTGCAGATTGTCTTCGTTCAAAAGGCTTCAGGTGTTCTCGGGGGAAGAGTGGATTAAATCCGCCAAAGTCACCGGAGGTTTAATCGATGTGAATCCGTTCTTCTCTTCGAGGCGAGTCCTCTTGCAGAGCGAAATGCAACTTCAGCACCGGACAGCTCCCCACCGCTCCGCGCTCTCTCGCAGACTCACTCTGGCCAATAAGCCAGGCTAGACTGGGACAGGCTTGTGCAGTGAGGGAAAGGAAGGCACCCTTCACCCTCGTTCTCCGCTTGCCAAAAAAGGAGGAGATGTAGGAAAGAAAGAAAGAAAGAAGTGCCTGTTTGAAATATTTATCTTCAAAAACGTTGGCCACTTGTCCGACGTTAATCAATTGTCAGGTATCGATAGTTCCAATTCCTTTCAATTTCGATCATGGAAACACTTGAAGACTCCGTCTCTCTCTCTCTCTCTCTCTCTCTCTCTCTCTCTCTCTCTCTCTCTCTCTCTCTCTCTCTCTCTCTCTCTCTCTCTCTCTCTCTCACACACACACACACACACACACTCTCGCTCTCTCTCTCTCTCTCTCTCTCTCTCTCTCTCTCTCTCTCTCTTGCTCTCTATCTCTCTCTATCTCTCTACCTCCGCGAGCCGTTCTCGTGAGTGTGCCGTCTCGCGATCAGCTGTTGGCATTTATACGGTGCAGTGAAAGAGAGAGAGAGGGACGAAGGCTTGGATAGACATAGGGATGGAGGGAGTGCTTAATTTAATCCATCCCACATCCCCGGGGAGAGGCGACTGGCCCGGATGATTTATTGAAGCTGTTATCCCCCTCCCTCGCTTTCTCATTCTCCCTCCTTTCTCCTTTCCTCCGTTCTCCCTTTCTCCTCTTTTTTTGTGAGGCGAGGCGCCATGTTTTGGGGAGATAAGAATGGAAATTATTGTTATATTATTTTTTTATTTCCCCCCCCCTTTTTTAAGCAGCACTCATCGATTTGATTCAGCTATAGGCCTATAGCAGCATGTAACACACGATTTTAAATAATGTCCCATTCTCATCCTGATTTTTCTGTGCGGGATGGCTTTTTCTTCTCCTTTCTTTTTACTGGCTAAGCATATTCCATCTTTGTTTTATATGATGACATGGATTTTATGAGGAATATTAACTAGTATGCTAAGAGACTCGTAATTATCATTAATGTGGCCCTGGAGGCAAATGGGTGTTTTACTGACTAGTGATTAAAAGGGAAGTGGAGGAATATCTTGTCACTATAGGGTCACACGGGGTTCAACTCAAGTATAGCCTAATTGTTCTTTCATATCTTTCTCTTGTTATTTATTTTGTATACCACTGCTCCATGCAGATGACAAGACTTCAGTTGACAATAATTGTACAGTCTGAAATCGGTAGCCAAAGAATGCCACCCATTCTTAGGATGTGTAATCTGAGATGTATTCGTTTCCATCTACTACTACTACTGGACACCACCTGACAGTGCAGTCTCTCCAATTATTGCCACAATATTTTATTCAAATGTGACAGCTCCACTCCACCTGAGACCAATAAACGGTGCATACTTCAAGATACATTTCTTGAATTTGTTGTCGTTACATTTGTCCACCTGAGTTCAAATTCCGTGCATGTGTGCGTATAGGTGTGTAGGTCATCATCGCCAAGAAGCATTCTGTTTTCCCGTAGTTTCGGCAGTGTTTGTGTGTGTGTGTGTGTGTGTGTGTGTGAGAGAGAGAGTTGCTACTAGTCCATCTGTTGTCCTTAATCAGAGAAGAGCAGATGAGTTCCATTACCTGGAGACAAGCTCAGGGAGGTCCAATTAAACACACACACACACACACACACACACACACACACACACACACACACACACACACACACACACACACACACACACACACACACTCTTATGCTCTAACATGCAACCTTAACACATGCAGTGCTATTCCATCATTAGCTGTCGTGCACACATAAAACCTGCCTGCATGCTTCATTCACATGCAGGTATACATGGTATTCTCAAAACTGTCACATGCACAAATATGTATGTGTGTGTGTGTGTGTGTGTGTGTGTGTGCGCGCGCGCGCACACACACACACACACACACACACACACACAAAAGGTGCTTTATACATAATTGCCATGGCTTTGCATGCATCCTTAGTTGCATTGACACTTACACACATGCATACTCACCTTACTGTAAGGTGTTTCACACATAATTACCATGACGTTACTGGCCAGGGTTTATTTATTGTTTCTCCTCAATTTCGTACAGTAAAGGAGCTTATTCTGAACACAGATCTGCATAACTATAACCACATCCTCAGTCTTTTTACAAAACACTAGGCCTACACACAATGTTTTGCAAAACACTAAACATATTTCTTTACATTCAACACAGAAATTTAAGTCACTGCTTTATTAATCGTGCATTTCCCCGTCAGTGTGTTGGTTGCTCGGGGAGTCGGGCACGAGTTTGTTGGTCGGGCACCAGTGTGTACGTTGGCCGGGCATATGGAGCCCAGGTCTCGTGACATCATGAGACATCTAGCCTGGGTTCCAGCCTGATTCGCTGCGTTCTGTGGATCTGAAAATGTCATTGCACTATACTCAGTTTGGACAGAGGCTGCTTGACTCGCAATTCATAACGTCGACTGTTACGCAGCCACGTTGTTGCTGATATGTAATCAGCCAGCACCACTCTGTCCATGCTTCTCCCTGTTGAAACAAATAGCGCCATTCGAGACTTGAGAGTAAAAACCCGGTTAAACCATTCAGTAGTATACTGTCAGATACAGTAGTACAAAAAAATGACAACGCTGTGTGGAGTGAGTTCAGTGAATGATAAGGGGACATTGCAGGACAACAACAGTAGCTGCGCAGTGCGTAATGATAGAACATCAAACTGGTGAAGCCACGGTTCCATTTCAACCTTCATATGTCCCGCCTACCTGTGGAGAATAGGAGACTGTCCAGACTGAGTAGCGCAGTGACATTTTCAGATCCACTGAACGCAGCGAATCAGGCTGGAACCCAGGCTATGTGACATCATATGTTGATCCTTCCCCATTTATCCTTCCTCTTTGATGTCTCCCTTTTGACTTATACCTGTCCATTCAAATTTCAAACTCTAGACGGGCCTGTCCCAAAGTTATTAGTGCAGCCGTGCCCGGCAGCCGGCGCAAACTACAGCGTTCTACAGAGTTCTCAACAGGCCCACCTGTCCATTCAAACTTTAGACGGGCCTGCTCCAAAGTAATTTGTGCAGCCACACCTGGCAGCCGAGTTCTCAACAGGCCCAGAAATGAAGGCCTGGCACTACCTGGGCCCACATCAAACCCTGTACAGTCAAGAGAATGACCCTGTTACCACTCTTAGATCTCCATATACTGTATGGAGCTGACCTGTTCTGACATTCTATAATGTTGACCTGACCTCATCAAACCCTGTACACTCAAAACATGCTCCTTATATGGCGAGTACAGAATTCATTCCATTGATATGACCCCCATGCCAAAGCGCCAGCGCTCGCCCAGCAGTCTGCCGTCAATGAGGCGGATACGTCTTACTGGTTATTATTATTTCATTTACTATTATTATTTCTAAATATAAAAACATACATAAATGCTATTCTTTTATTGTTTCATAAATAAATAAATAAATAAAAACTTGAGAAAGTAGTTAAAATAGCAGATCAAGCTGGGATTTATCTGAATAATTAATCATGTATTTTTGTAAGTTTTGGTCCCGGGGAGACTTTGAGAACTTAATAAGCGGTATAGCCTACCGGTAGGCTTATATAAAGGTAGCGAGTGTAACAGGTGATTGTAACTGTCTACATAAACAAATAGATTCATGTGTATGACGGCAGTATGGCTCCAATGTGAAGCTTGGACTTCATGTTGCCAGCCTGTGACGTCTGTCATCTAAAACGTCTGTCCTCTATAACACTGTGTTATTGTTGGCTGAGTGAATGCTGAGTGCCCTTGGGCACACCCATGGTGGGTGTGACTTTTGTGCTCTGACTCTCCCTCTCTCTTGCCAGATCTATGCACCCTGTCTGTGTGTGTGTGTGTGTGTGTGTGTGTGTGTGTGTGTGTGTGTGTGTGTGTGTGTGTGTGTGTGTGTGTGTGTGTGTGTGTGTGTGTGTGTACTGTAAATGTGTGTGTGCGTTCACCGCACCCAACATTTACAAAGACACATGCCTTTGGAAAATATCTTGTAATTACAGCCTTCATTTCCCATAGGGAGCAAAAGATATTGCAGCCTTTAGATTATTTGGGTTAATAGACAAATGGGCATGAAGAGCAGTCAACAACGTGGTGGGTGAGGCGTATAGTAGCAACAGACTTTTGGTATTTTCCAGACAGGAGATTGTCAGTGGGTGTGTTGCAGATGAATTCAATCATGACCTTTACCATGGCCTTTATAAGAGCAGTTCGCTGCACACTGTCATGAAAGAAAAGCCTCGCAAACATAACTTCTCCCAAGAGCAAAGCGATGTCCTTGTGCATTGGTGCAGAGTTATTACAGCACCGCAAAAGCAGATGATGTAAAATGATCTTGGGAGGAAATAACAAATGCATTAAATGCAGTGCAGTGTGCTACTGCAAGTACATCTCAGTGTATAAGGCTCATTTCATACAGTAGTCACTTACTGTATGTGGACAGTCTGAAAGGTGCAACTCCAAAGCAGATCCTTAACAGATGTCCAACTGGCAGGTCCACATGCATTTGTTTTGTAAGTGCATATACTGTCTGCATGACCTGTTCATGAGAATTTTTTAATAAGCACATTAGAAAAACATCCAGCTTGAGGGAACCTACCAAGGTTAAACAGACATGCCTAACATAAATTGGGTTTGAATGATTTTGGAGATGAATCTGGGGAAAACACGCAACTGCCCCTCTGGAAAATTGTCAACTGACCCGTCTGCTGCATGTCTCACGCCATTGTGCGGCTGCGCCTCCCCCAAAATAGGGCCCTATGACATGTATACAGGAAACATTGAGAAGAGAAGGACTGATTCCACATAAGGTACGAATGAACCCAATCAAGTATGCCTACATGGAAGTGGTGTATACATACTTTCTAATCCTTTGTGCATGCATGTGGGTGCGGGTCACGTTAAGCTGAGGTTACAGTGATAGATTTCAGGTTTGCTTTAATTGATGTAATCTAGAGAGGGCTGACACATGTGTTCTACACCCATCCTGGAGGTGCTGCCCAGCTGCATTGTGTGTGTGTGTGTGTGTGTGTGTGTGTGTGTGTGTGTGTGTGTGTGTGTGTGTGTGTGTGTGTGTGTGTGTGTGCGTGTGCGCACGTGTGCAGCAAGGCACTGCAGCTGGTGTGCCCTTCCTTAACTGACACACAGACACACATAATTTTGCTTAATTTATAGGCCATCGTATGACGGTGTTTCTCAGGGAAAAAGCAGATCTCCAACCCCACAATGTGTCGCTTCCACAACGTGATGTGAGCTTGAATATCGTCCAATTGTGGTATATGCGACGCCATGGTACATAGAAGTATAAACTGGGCCGTACACACCAGTTAACAGATGGAGGCTATAGGGGACGTTGCAGCCTGTCCGCATTGAGCTGATGAGGGATGGAAGTAACTATGGAGGGAACGAGGACGGATGGAGTGCTTCCTCTGTTGCTGCAGTCCATCATGAATGCAAGGGCTTTGCATTGTGCTTGCTCGTGCATAAAGGACTCACTTAGTTGCAGAGCAGAGTACCGGACATGTCCCAGGTGTGAAGTTGTGTAGAAGTGTGAAGCAGAACATTGCTGAAAAAGAGTTAGGTATAGACTTCATGACAGGAGGGGCGAAATCCGCCCGAAGCATTGACGAAGTCGTCGACCTCCTTCATGAAACATTTCCTGAATAGAGGATGAAAAAAGAACATGCATGAACTGTATCATAGCGGCTTGTACTGTCTGTCGCATTAATACATTGGCTCAATCTAATTCCCGCAGGCATGTAAACAAAACGTTACAGAATTCAACATAAACACAAACAAGGGGTCTGACGAACAAGGATTGATAGGTCATAAGATGTGTATACTACAGTATATCCCATATTCAGCTCCTCTCTCTCTCTCTCTCTCTCTCTCTCTCTCACACAGGTGTTGTCACAGGTTTGAGTGCTGTGGCTACTGTTTATTAATGGCAAGAGAAGTGTGGTTTTACTGCTTTTATGAAAGCAGTAAAGGAGAATCAAAGACCAAAAAATGTATCGCTGTCTCCTTCTCTCTGTGTGTCTTTCACTCTTACCCCCCCCCCCCACCCCCTCTGTCTTTTCTGAAGGTGAGCCCTGTTCTGTTTCGTCCTAAAGCTGTTCTGTCGCAGTAACACTAAATATTGCTGAGCAGCCCTTCTCATCAGGCACGCACGCACGCACGCACGCACGCACGCACGCACGCACGCACGCACGCACGCGCACATGCACATGCACATGCACACACACACACGCACACACACGCACACACACACGCACACACACACACGCACACGCACACACACACACACACACACACACACACACACACACACACACACACACACACACACACACACACACACACACACACACAGAAATGCTGGGCTATGGGAGAAATGTGGCCTGTTTCTTTCCCGTTTTTGATGACTCCCACTGTACTGGTGAAACAGAATGCAGCGTACATTAGCACAGGATAGAATGTCCCAACCAAAACAGAGAAGAGCTGTTAGAGAGGAAAGGGGAAGGGAAGGGATAGGGGGAAGAAGAGAGAGGGAAAAGGGGAGACGGCAGGTTATGGAAGGACAGGGGAGGAGAGGAGGGATGAGGAAAAGGAAGAGAAGCAGGCTACAGGACAGGCGATGAGAGGAGACAAGTGGAGGACAATGCATAAGAGCCAATGAAGTGTCATGCATGGCCTCACTGCATCTGCACAAGGAAACTTCTGATTTCAGCCCTGAGAATGGATATTTTCAAAGCAAAAGTTCATGGGAAACCTTTGATCTTTCGGATGACAGATGCAAATGAATAATTCCAAATCGTGTATGAATTTTGCCATCTTGGCATTCCTGAACACACACACACACACACACACACACACACACACACACACACACACACACACACACACACACACACACACACACACACACACATCCAGTGAACAATGCATATACAAAAAGTGCCACACACACATCCCCTCATGTGTCACTCTGCTACTGCTCACTCAACCTAAAATGCTCTCTCTCTCTCTCTCTCTCTCTCTCTCTCTGCTCCCATCTCTCTTCCTCTTCATCTCTGTTTCATGCGGTAATTGTATGAATCAGGAAAGATTGCATTTACCCAGACAGCTGAGTGGTGAGATGGCAGGGTAATAAATGGCCTGATAACCAAGACTACTCTGATCCTTCTCAGCGCAGATATAGGAACAAAAAAAATCATTACCTGCCTTAGACAGGCCTATCCAGGGGTGTCACATATGATGAAGGGAGACATATTTCTGAAGCAGCCGAGGTAGAAAGAAAGACATAAAAAAGAAAGAGGCCAAAAATAGAGGGAGGGAGGGAGGGGGAGAGGGGGGGTCAGGTCAGTGAAAAAGGAGAGAGAAATTGATGCGAGTGCAAGTGAGATGTATGTATGTGGTAACATTGGTGATATCTTTATTTGTTCCACAAATCCCCCCAGTTATACTGCTGGGAGTTTTGGAGCGTGGAGAGTGAAGACTGAAACGCCAATTAGTTGAAGCTCTGTTGCTGAAGTAATGAGGTGCCATTGTATTGTCCCTCCCTGCTGCCGTATGCTGTTTTAGCCTGTTTATGGTGTATACTGTATCTGCAAGTTTCACACAGACGAGGAAGGAATGAAGGAAGGACCAGTGTCTTACTGATTCACTCCTCATGCATATGGGCATATTTGACATATAACTATATACTTCAATCATTATTCTTAACCACTTAATCAAAAAAAGTGACAAAAAAGTGAATATAGCTCATCTACGATCCTAATAAATACCCCAACAACCACTAAAGGGACACAGTTATAATGACGTGCGTGCATGCGTGCATGCGTGCGTGCGTGCGTGCGTGCGTGCGTGTGTGTATTACCTCCAAAGACCCCACTTTGAGAACCAATGGCTTTGATAACTAAAAATACATCACATGGATGCACCTGTGACGTATCTTCAGTGATGTATCCTGAGGTCTTACTCCTATTCTCACCAGGCCCAGGACCTGTGCATTGCACCAGACTCCCAGCACCAGGCCCAGGACCTGTGCATTGCACCAGACTCCCAGCACCAGGCCCAGGACCTGTGCATTGCACCAGACTCCCAGCACCAGGCCCAGGACCTGTGCATTGCACCAGACTCCCAGCACCAGGCCCAGGACCTGTGCATTGCACCAGACTCCCAGCACCAGGCCCAGGACCTGTGCATTGCACCAGACTCCCAGCACCAGGAGTGGTGGATTATAATGGCCCTCGTATAATTCAAACCGAATGAGCATTGTGTAATTCACAGGGCCAGTTAGTTCATTGTGAAATGTGAATATCTAAAAAGCTTCAGGAGTTTGTGACAGTGTGAATGAGTCAATTTACAATCTGCCTCCAAAGGACAGCTCAGTTATTATTATTTGTTTTTTTTGTTTTTTCTTAAACCCTCTGTAGTGAGTAAACTTGACTGGGGTCGGCTCTGTACTTTGTCTGCTCTTTTTCAAACCCTGTCTACACCAAATCTCTTTGCCAATAATACTTGTAGAACTGCTATTTTTGGCAAATGTTTTAGAAAAGGGATGCTAGAGTTCAAAAACCATATCATTCAGATTTGTTTCCCCTCACTGAATTCAGAGTTGTGTGTGAGATAGAGCAAATACAATACATCTTTACACTGACACATTTGTCAGCTTGTATTCACCTAGCAGTCTTGGCAGCAGCAGTCCCTTGTTTCATCCTTTCATCTCGTAAAATCCGATCTGCAAGCTCACAATGCATTGCATTGCAACGCTTTGTGAGCTTAATAGATCTTCTATTTGTGGCACGCAACACCATCAAACGATAATCGTATAAATCAGACTTCACAGTGGCAAACCTGACAGTGTGCTGTAAGAAAATCACATTAGATGTTGTGCTTGTTTGGAATCTCAGCACTTTCAGAAGTGAAATACACAAATATAAGCATGTTAATGAACATGACTGAACATGGTGTTATTGGAGTGATACATTTTTAGTTTGCCGTTGTTTACAGGCAGCACCAGTTATGTATGGGTATGCAGTGATGGGCAAGCTACTTGGAAAATGTAGTAAGCTACACTACCAGTTACTCTCTATTAAATATAGCTAAACTACAACAAAGCTATCCCCAGATAATTATAGCAAGCTACACTATAAGCTACATGGCAAAAGTAGCTAGCTACATGGACACTACTTTTTTTTTAAATATTTTTTATCAACTTCATGATCAAGTTTCCACCGAACAAATAGCCTAATAGGCAGGCAAAAATGCTGAGTTTGGTTGTTTATTAAAAAACAAACTGGAAACAAGCCCTCTGTCTGGCTTTTGGTGTCAACTTTTTCACATTTACTTGTATTAATGTACCTTGCGGTGTGGCTGATTCTTGTGTTCAGTGTTGGGAAAGTTCTTTTTTTTATTAACTATAGTTCAGTTCACAGTAAAAAAAAATTAAAGGAACTAATTCAGTTCATAATTCAACATTTTGAACTAAAGTTCATGGTTCCAAAAAATGAACGATTTTAGTTATTTTTTGTTATTTTTTTTAAATTATTATTATTGCCACAGCCTATTTGCGCACCAGCTGAGAGACAGGGATTTAGACTAGAGAATGCGGGTGGTCTCTCAAGACAGCCTGTTGCCTCGGGGAGGCACTGTTTTACCGAATATTTGAGGATGGGATTCTCAGATTGAGAGAATGCTGACAGGCACTTAAATGAGATGTTAATGTCCTGTAGGTAGACTTAGAAATAAAACTAGTGTGACTAATCAATACAAGTGGCTCTTATTTTGATGGGGCAGTTTCTGCACAAGAAGTCCGTTTGACTTGTAAACAAGCTACGATGAATGAGCTGTCAAAGTATAGTCCTAAACCATGTTAGCGATCAAATTTACAATATGAAAACTTTCACTTAGACAATAATGTAGGTTACACACACTGGAATTAAACATGGAACCTGCAGGGAGCATTAGGTGAGTAATTAATTGTGTTGTGCTAAGTAGTGTAATATGATGGTCAGTTGGTACCTTTTTTGGCCACTAGTGGCGCTAGTGAGCAATTTAATGCATAATTTGCATAATTAATTATGCAAATTAGTAATTACATTCCTTGAATTCCATAGATATAATTAGCATAATAATAAATAATAAATATCCATAAATATAAATATCCATAAATATAATTAGCATATAATAGTTTATAATTAAATAATAATAAAAACTAATAATAGGTTATTTATAAAATGCATGATGTGTGTGTGATTAGCTGATCTCATCTCTCTCTCTCCCTGCTTCTCCTTGTGACATGCCTCCCCAAAAGCCAGCAGAGATGCTGACTCGAAGGTGTGAAAAACAAACAAATGTAAATTTGTTTGTTTGTCCCTGGGGCTGAGGTGGGGGGATGGGCTCCCAGTCTTTGTGGATTGCCATGGGCCAGACATGCAAATTAGATAAACAAGGGGGGGATGGGCTCTAACCAGGTGCCAGGTGCGACATGCAAATTAAATGAAGCGGGGGTGGGGTGGGGGATGGGTTCTAACCAGGTGCCAGGTGCGACATGCAAATTAAATGAAAGCGCGGGGGTGGGGTGGGGGGATGGGCTCCCCCCTTTGTGGAATGCCAGGTGCCAGACATGCAAATTAGATAAACACAGAGGTGGGGGCTCCACTCTTTGAAGTGAATTGTATGCATAAATTAATCAAGTTAGTATTTAAATTCCATGGATTCCTTAAATTCCCTACATACATTGACAGTGGGGGTGTGATTCCACCTAGTGGTCAATCTCTATATATATATAAATATTTACACTGCAATACCTACTATGCCCTGATGTGATCTCAGTCATCTAGGGCAATGTTTTTCAATCAATAGTCTGGGGACCACCAATGGTCCTTGAATGTAATTCTTGTGAAAAATCAATGATACCCCCCTAGTGTTCAATCTCTATATAAATATTTACACTGCAATACCATTTATGCCCTGATGTGATCTCAGTCATCTAGGGAAATGTTTTTCAATCATTGGTCTGGGGACCACCAGTGGTCCTTGAATGTAATTCTTGGGTAAGTCAAGGATATCCCCCCTAGTGGTCAATTTCTATATACATATTTACAACTGCAATACCATTTATGCCCTGATTTCAGTCACCTAGTGCAAATGTCTTCAAGCATTGGTCCGGGGGCTACCGATGGTCTTTGAGAGGGTTCAGGTGACCCTCCCCCCAGCTAAATCATGGAGAGTTGGTAACCAAATAGTCTCCTTATAGATCATTAACTCTATACTCAATTTTTTGTGTTTTTGAATTTTTATGTTTCATGTTGTCCAAATGGGGTTGGGTATTGTAAATCTTGTATTATTTTTGGTGTTTTGGGTTGTGTCTTTGAATTTTGCATGCTTCATGTGGTACTAGGTGTTTGGGTTATTGTCTGTCTTGTATTATTTTTGGTGTTTTGTGTTGGGATCTTTGAATTTTTTATGTTTCATGTTGTCCAAATGGGGTTGGGTATTGTAAATCTTGTATTATTTTTTGTGTTTTGTGTTGTGTCTTTGAATTTTGCATGCTTCATGTGGTACTAGGTGTTTGGGTTATTGTCTGTCTTGTATTATTTTTGGTGTTTTGTGTTGGGATCTTTGAATTTTTTATGTTTCATGTTGTCCAAATGGGGTTGGGTATTGTAAATCTTGTATTATTTTTGGTGTTTTGGGTTGTGTCTTTGAATTTTGCATGCTTCATGTGGTACTAGGTGTTTGGGTTATTGTCTGTCTTGTATTATTTTTGGTGTTTTGTGTTGGGATCTTTGAATTTTTTATGTTTCATGTTGTCCAAAGGGGGTTGGGTATTGTAAATCTTGTATTATTTTTTGTGTTTTGTGTTGTGTCTTTGAATTTTGCATGCTTCATGTGGTACTAGGTGTTTGGGTTATTGTCTGTCTTGTATTATTTTTGGTGTTTTGTGTTGGGATCTTTGAATTTTTTATGTTTCATGTTGTCCAAATGGGGTTGGGTATTGTAAATCTTGTATTATTTTTTGTGTTTTGTGTTGTGTCTTTGAATTTGCATGCTTCATGTGGTACTAGGTGTTTGGGTTATTGTCTGTCTTGTATTATTTTTGGTGTTTTGTGTTGGGATCTTTGAATTTTTTATGTTTCATGTTGTCCAAATGGGGTTGGGTATTGTAAATCTTGTATTATTTTTTGTGTTTTGTGTTGTGTCTTTGAATTTTGCATGCTTCATGTGGTACTAGGTGTTTGGGTTATTGTCTGTCTTGTATTATTTTTGGTGTTTTGTGTTGGGATCTTTGAATTTTTTATGTTTCATGTTGTCCAAATGGGGTTGGGTATTGTAAATCTTGTATTATTTTTTGTGTTTTGTGTTGTGTCTTTGAATTTTGCATGCTTCATGTGGTACTAGGTGTTTGGGTTATTGTCTGTCTTGTATTATTTTTGGTGTTTTGTGTTGGGATCTTTGATTTTTTTATGTTTCATGGTGTCCAAATGGGGTTGGGTATTGTAAATCTTGTATTATTTTTGTGTTTTGTGTTGTGTCTTTGAATTTTGCATGCTTCATGTGGTACTAGGTGTTTGGGTTATTGTCTGTCTTGTATTATTTTTGGTGTTTTGTGTTGGGATCTTTGAATTTTTTATGTTTCATGTTGTCCAAATGGGGTTGGGTATTGTAAATCTTGTATTATTTTTTGTGTTTTGTGTTGTGTCTTTGAATTTTGCATGCTTCATGTGGTACTAGGTGTTTGGGTTATTGTCTGTCTTGTATTATTTTTGGTGTTTTGTGTTGGGATCTTTGAATTTTTTATGTTTCATGTTGTCCAAATGGGGTTGGGTATTGTAAATCTTGTATTATTTTTTGTGTTTTGTGTTGTGTCTTTGAATTTGCATGCTTCATGTGGTACTAGGTGTTTGGGTTATTGTCTGTCTTGTATCATTTTTGGTGTTTTGTGTTGGGATATTTGAATTTTTTATGTTTCATGTTGTCCAAATGGGGTTGGGTATTGTAAATCTTATATTATTTTTTGTGTTTTGTGTTGTGTCTTTGAATTTTGCATGCTTCATGTGGTACTAGGTGTTTGGGTTATTGTCTGTCTTGTATCATTTTTGGTGTTTTGTGTTGGGATATTTGAATTTTTTATGTTTCATGTTGTCCAAATGGGGTTGGGTATTGTAAATCTTGTATTATTTTTTGTGTTTTGTGTTGTGTCTTTGAATTTGCATGCTTCATGTGGTAATAGGTGTTTGGGTTATTGTCTGTCTTGTATTATTTTTGGTGTTTTGTGTTGGGATCTTTGAATTTTTTATGTTTCATGTTGTCCAAATGGGGTTGGGTATTGTAAATCTTGTATTATTTTTTGTGTTTTGTGTTGGGATCTTTGAATTTGCATGCTTCATGTGGTAATAGGTGTTTGGGTTATTGTCTGTCTTGTATCATTTTTGGTGTTTTGTGTTGGGATATTTGAATTTTTTATGTTTCATGTTGTCCAAATGGGGTTGGGTATTGTAAATCTTGTATTATTTTTTGTGTTTTGTGTTGTGTCTTTGAATTTTGCATGCTTCATGTGGTACTAGGTGTTTGGGTTATTGTCTGTCTTGTATTATTTTTGGTGTTTTGTGTGGGGATCTTTGAATTTTTTATGTTTCATGTTGTCCAAATGGGGTTGGGTATTGTAAATCTTGTGTTATTTTTTGTGTTTTGTGTTGTGTCTTTGAATTTTGCATGCTTCATGTGGTACTAGGTGTTTGGGTTATTGTCTGTCTTGTATTATTTTTGGTGTTTTGTGTTGGGATCTTTGAATTTTTTATGTTTCATGTTGTCCAAATGGGGTTGGGTATTGTAAATCTTGTATTATTTTTTGTGTTTTGTGTTGTGTCTTTGAATTTTGCATGCTTCATGTGGTACTAGGTGTTTGGGTTATTGTCTGTCTTGTATTATTTTTGGTGTTTTGTGTTGGGATCTTTGAATTTTTTATGTTTCATGTTGTCCAAATGGGGTTGGGTATTGTAAATCTTGTATTTTTTTTGTGTTTTGTGTTGTGTCTTTGAATTTTGCATGCTTCATGTGGTACTAGGTGTTTGGGTTATTGTCTGTCTTGTATTATTTTTGGTGTTTTGTGTTGGGATCTTTGAATTTTTTATGTTTCATGTTGTCCAAATGGGGTTGGGTATTGTAAATCTTGTATTATTTTTTGTGTTTTGTGTTGTGTCTTTGAATTTGCATGCTTCATGTGGTACTAGGTGTTTGGGTTATTGTCTGTCTTGTATTATTTTTGGTGTTTTGTGTTGGGATCTTTGAATTTTTTATGTTTCATGTTGTCCAAATGGGGTTGGGTATTGTAAATCTTGTATTATTTTTTGTGTTTTGTGTTGGGATCTTTGAATTTGCATGCTTCATGTGGTAATAGGTGTTTGGGTTATTGTCTGTCTTGTATCATTTTTGGTGTTTTGTGTTGGGATATTTGAATTTTTTATGTTTCATGTTGTCCAAATGGGGTTGGGTATTGTAAATCTTGTATTATTTTTTGTGTTTTGTGTTGTGTCTTTGAATTTTGCATGCTTCATGTGGTACTAGGTGTTTGGGTTATTGTCTGTCTTGTATTATTTTTGGTGTTTTGTGTGGGGATCTTTGAATTTTTTATGTTTCATGTTGTCCAAATGGGGTTGGGTATTGTAAATCTTGTGTTATTTTTTGTGTTTTGTGTTGTGTCTTTGAATTTTGCATGCTTCATGTGGTACTAGGTGTTTGGGTTATTGTCTGTCTTGTATTATTTTTGGTGTTTTGTGTTGGGATCTTTGAATTTTTTATGTTTCATGTTGTCCAAATGGGGTTGGGTATTGTAAATCTTGTATTATTTTTTGTGTTTTGTGTTGTGTCTTTGAATTTTGCATGCTTCATGTGGTACTAGGTGTTTGGGTTATTGTCTGTCTTGTATTATTTTTGGTGTTTTGTGTTGGGATCTTTGAATTTTTTATGTTTCATGTTGTCCAAATGGGGTTGGGTATTGTAAATCTTGTATTTTTTTTGTGTTTTGTGTTGTGTCTTTGAATTTTGCATGCTTCATGTGGTACTAGGTGTTTGGGTTATTGTCTGTCTTGTATTATTTTTGGTGTTTTGTGTTGGGATCTTTGAATTTTTTATGTTTCATGTTGTCCAAATGGGGTTGGGTATTGTAAATCTTGTATTATTTTTTGTGTTTTGTGTTGTGTCTTTGAATTTGCATGCTTCATGTGGTACTAGGTGTTTGGGTTATTGTCTGTCTTGTATTATTTTTGGTGTTTTGTGTTGGGATCTTTGAATTTTTTATGTTTCATGTTGTCCAAATGGGGTTGGGTATTGTAAATCTTGTATTATTTTTTGTGTTTTTGTGTTGTGTCTTTGAATTTGCATGCTTCATGTGGTACTAGGTGTTTGGGTTATTGTCTGTCTTGTATCATTTTTTGGTGTTTTGTGTTGGGATCTTTGAATTTTTTATGTTTCATGTTGTCCAAATGGGTTGGGTATTGTAAATCTTGTATTATTTTTGGTGTTTTGGGTTGTGTCTTTGAATTTTGCATGCTTCATGTGGTACTAGGTGTTTGGGTCATTGTCTGTCTTGTATTATTTTTGGTGTTTTGTGTTGGGATCTTGGAATTTTTTATGTTTCATGTTGTCCAAATGGGTTGGGTATTGTAAATCTTGTATTATTTTTTGTGTTTTGTGTTGTGTCTTTGAATTTTGCATGCTTCATGTGGTACTAGGTGTTTGGGTTATTGTCTGTCTTGTATTATTTTTGGTGTTTTGTGTTGGGATCTTTGAATTTTTATGTTTCATGTTGTCCAAATGGGTTGGGTATTGTAAATCTTGTATTATTTTTTGTGTTTTGTGTTGTGTCTTTGAATTTTGTATGTTTCATGTGGTACTTCAAAATATTATATTAATACAACAGGCCGCCTGTTTGTATTAATAATATTTTGAAGTACCACATGAAACATACAAAATTCAAAGACACAACACAAAACACAAAAAATAATACAAGATTTACAATACCCAACCCATTTGGACAACATGAAACATAAAAATTCAAAGATCCCAACACAAAACACCAAAAATAATACAAGACAGACAATAACCCAAACACCTAGTACCACATGAAGCATGCAAAATTCAAAGACACAACACAAAACACAAAAAATAATACAAGATTTACAATACCCAACCCATTTGGACAACATGAAACATAAAAAATTCCAAGATCCCAACACAAAACACCAAAAATAATACAAGACAGACAATGACCCAAACACCTAGTACCACATGAAGCATGCAAAATTCAAAGACACAACCCAAAACACCAAAAATAATACAAGATTTACAATACCCAACCCATTTGGACAACATGAAACATAAAAAATTCAAAGATCCCAACACAAAACACCAAAAAATGATACAAGACAGACAATAACCCAAACACCTAGTACCACATGAAGCATGCAAATTCAAAGACACAACACAAAAACACAAAAAATAATACAAGATTTACAATACCCAACCCCATTTGGACAACATGAAACATAAAAAATTCAAAGATCCCAACACAAAACACCAAAAATAATACAAGACAGACAATAACCCAAACACCTAGTACCACATGAAGCATGCAAATTCAAAGACACAACACAAAACACAAAAAATAATACAAGATTTACAATACCCAACCCCATTTGGACAACATGAAACATAAAAAATTCAAAGATCCCAACACAAAACACCAAAAATAATACAAGACAGACAATAACCCAAACACCTAGTACCACATGAAGCATGCAAAATTCAAAGACACAACACAAAACACAAAAAAAATACAAGATTTACAATACCCAACCCCATTTGGACAACATGAAACATAAAAAATTCAAAGATCCCAACACAAAACACCAAAAATAATACAAGACAGACAATAACCCAAACACCTAGTACCACATGAAGCATGCAAAATTCAAAGACACAACACAAAACACAAAAAATAATACAAGATTTACAATACCCAACCCCATTTGGACAACATGAAACATAAAAAATTCAAAGATCCCAACACAAAACACCAAAAATAATACAAGACAGACAATAACCCAAACACCTAGTACCACATGAAGCATGCAAAATTCAAAGACACAACACAAAACACAAAAAATAACACAAGATTTACAATACCCAACCCCATTTGGACAACATGAAACATAAAAAATTCAAAGATCCCCACACAAAACACCAAAAATAATACAAGACAGACAATAACCCAAACACCTAGTACCACATGAAGCATGCAAAATTCAAAGACACAACACAAAACACAAAAAATAATACAAGATTTACAATACCCAACCCCATTTGGACAACATGAAACATAAAAAATTCAAATATCCCAACACAAAACACCAAAAATGATACAAGACAGACAATAACCCAAACACCTATTACCACATGAAGCATGCAAATTCAAAGATCCCAACACAAAACACAAAAAATAATACAAGATTTACAATACCCAACCCCATTTGGACAACATGAAACATAAAAAATTCAAAGATCCCAACACAAAACACCAAAAATGATACAAGACAGACAATAACCCAAACACCTATTACCACATGAAGCATGCAAATTCAAAGATCCCAACACAAAACACAAAAAATAATACAAGATTTACAATACCCAACCCCATTTGGACAACATGAAACATAAAAAATTCAAAGATCCCAACACAAAACACCAAAAATAATACAAGACAGACAATAACCCAAACACCTAGTACCACATGAAGCATGCAAAATTCAAAGACACAACACAAAACACAAAAAAAATACAAGATTTACAATACCCAACCCCATTTGGACAACATGAAACATAAAAAATTCAAAGATCCCAACACAAAACACCAAAAATAATACAAGACAGACAATAACCCAAACACCTAGTACCACATGAAGCATGCAAAATTCAAAGACACAACACAAAACACAAAAAATAATACAAGATTTACAATACCCAACCCCATTTGGACAACATGAAACATAAAAAATTCAAAGATCCCAACACAAAACACCAAAAATAATACAAGACAGACAATAACCCAAACACCTAGTACCACATGAAGCATGCAAAATTCAAAGACACAACACAAAACACAAAAAATAACACAAGATTTACAATACCCAACCCCATTTGGACAACATGAAACATAAAAAATTCAAAGATCCCCACACAAAACACCAAAAATAATACAAGACAGACAATAACCCAAACACCTAGTACCACATGAAGCATGCAAAATTCAAAGACACAACACAAAACACAAAAAATAATACAAGATTTACAATACCCAACCCCATTTGGACAACATGAAACATAAAAAATTCAAATATCCCAACACAAAACACCAAAAATGATACAAGACAGACAATAACCCAAACACCTATTACCACATGAAGCATGCAAATTCAAAGATCCCAACACAAAACACAAAAAATAATACAAGATTTACAATACCCAACCCCATTTGGACAACATGAAACATAAAAAATTCAAAGATCCCAACACAAAACACCAAAAATAATACAAGACAGACAATAACCCAAACACCTATTACCACATGAAGCATGCAAATTCAAAGACACAACACAAAACACAAAAAATAATACAAGATTTACAATACCCAACCCCATTTGGACAACATGAAACATAAAAAATTCAAATATCCCAACACAAAACACCAAAAATGATACAAGACAGACAATAACCCAAACACCTAGTACCACATGAAGCATGCAAAATTCAAAGACACAACACAAAACACAAAAAATAATATAAGATTTACAATACCCAACCCCATTTGGACAACATGAAACATAAAAAATTCAAATATCCCAACACAAAACACCAAAAATGATACAAGACAGACAATAACCCAAACACCTAGTACCACATGAAGCATGCAAATTCAAAGACACAACACAAAACACAAAAAATAATACAAGATTTACAATACCCAACCCCATTTGGACAACATGAAACATAAAAAATTCAAAGATCCCAACACAAAACACCAAAAATAATACAAGACAGACAATAACCCAAACACCTAGTACCACATGAAGCATGCAAAATTCAAAGACACAACACAAAACACAAAAAATAATACAAGATTTACAATACCCAACCCCATTTGGACAACATGAAACATAAAAAATTCAAAGATCCCAACACAAAACACCAAAAATAATACAAGACAGACAATAACCCAAACACCTAGTACCACATGAAGCATGCAAAATTCAAAGACACAACACAAAACACAAAAATAATACAAGATTTACAATACCCAACCCCATTTGGACACCATGAAACATAAAAAAATCAAAGATCCCAACACAAAACACCAAAAATAATACAAGACAGACAATAACCCAAACACCTAGTACCACATGAAGCATGCAAAATTCAAAGACACAACACAAAACACAAAAAATAATACAAGATTTACAATACCCAACCCCATTTGGACAACATGAAACATAAAAAATTCAAAGATCCCAACACAAAACACCAAAAATAATACAAGACAGACAATAACCCAAACACCTAGTACCACATGAAGCATGCAAAATTCAAAGACACAACACAAAACACAAAAAATAATACAAGATTTACAATACCCAACCCCATTTGGACAACATGAAACATAAAAAATTCAAAGATCCCAACACAAAACACCAAAAATAATACAAGACAGACAATAACCCAAACACCTAGTACCACATGAAGCATGCAAATTCAAAGACACAACACAAAACACAAAAAATAATACAAGATTTACAATACCCAACCCCATTTGGACAACATGAAACATAAAAAATTCAAAGATCCCAACACAAAACACCAAAAATAATACAAGACAGACAATAACCCAAACACCTAGTACCACATGAAGCATGCAAAATTCAAAGACACAACACAAAACACAAAAAATAATACAAGATTTACAATACCCAACCCCCTTTGGACAACATGAAACATAAAAAATTCAAAGATCCCAACACAAAACACCAAAAATAATACAAGACAGACAATAACCCAAACACCTAGTACCACATGAAGCATGCAAAATTCAAAGACACAACCCAAAACACCAAAAATAATACAAGATTTACAATACCCAACCCCATTTGGACAACATGAAACATAAAAAATTCAAAGATCCCAACACAAAACACCAAAAATAATACAAGACAGACAATAACCCAAACACCTAGTACCACATGAAGCATGCAAAATTCAAAGACACAACACAAAACACAAAAAATAATACAAGATTTACAATACCCAACCCCATTTGGACAACATGAAACATAAAAAATTCAAAGATCCCAACACAAAACACCAAAAATAATACAAGACAGACAATAACCCAAACACCTAGTACCACATGAAGCATGCAAAATTCAAAGACACAACCCAAAACACCAAAAATAATACAAGATTTACAATACCCAACCCCATTTGGACAACATGAAACATAAAAATTCAAAAACACAAAAAATTGAGTATAGAGTTAATGATCTATAAGGAGACTATTTGGTTACCAACTCTCCATGATTTAGCTGGGGGGAGGGTCACCTGAACCCTCTCAAAGACCATCGGTAGCCCCCGGACCAATGCTTGAAGACATTTGCACTAGGTGACTGAAATCAGGGCATAAATGGTATTGCAGTTGTAAATATGTATATAGAAATTGACCACTAGGGGGGATATCCTTGACTTACCCAAGAATTACATTCAAGGACCACTGGTGGTCCCCAGACCAATGATTGAAAAACATTTCCCTAGATGACTGAGATCACATCAGGGCATAAATGGTATTGCAGTGTAAATATTTATATAGAGATTGAACACTAGGGGGGTATCATTGATTTTTCACAAGAATTACATTCAAGGACCATTGGTGGTCCCCAGACTATTGATTGAAAAACATTGCCCTAGATGACTGAGATCACATCAGGGCATAGTAGGTATTGCAGTGTAAATATTTATATATATATAGAGATTGACCACTAGGTGGAATCACACCCCCACTGTCAATGTATGTAGGGAATTTAAGGAATCCATGGAATTTAAATACTAACTTGATTAATTTATGCATACAATTCACTTCAAAGAGTGGAGCCCCCACCTCTGTGTTTATCTAATTTGCATGTCTGGCACCTGGCATTCCACAAAGGGGGGAGCCCATCCCCCCACCCCACCCCCGCGCTTTCATTTAATTTGCATGTCGCACCTGGCACCTGGTTAGAACCCATCCCCCACCCCACCCCCGCTTCATTTAATTTGCATGTCGCACCTGGCACCTGGTTAGAGCCCATCCCCCCCTTGTTTATCTAATTTGCATGTCTGGCCCATGGCAATCCACAAAGACTGGGAGCCCATCCCCCCACCTCAGCCCCAGGGACAAACAAACAAATTTACATTTGTTTGTTTTTCACACCTTCGAGTCAGCATCTCTGCTGGCTTTTGGGGAGGCATGTCACAAGGAGAAGCAGGGAGAGAGAGAGATGAGATCAGCTAATCACACACACATCATGCATTTTATAAATAACCTATTATTAGTTTTTATTATTATTTAATTATAAACTATTATATGCTAATTATATTTATGGATATTTATATTTATGGATATTTATTATTTATTATTATGCTAATTATATCTATGGAATTCAAGGAATGTAATTACTAATTTGCATAATTAATTATGCAAATTATGCATTAAATTGCTCACTAGCGCCACTAGTGGCCAAAAAAGGTACCAACTGACCATCATATTACACTACTGTGCTAGAGATAAAAGGACAGCTGCTGCGTGGGATCCTCTTGCTGCTTAACAACATAACTGTTTGTGTCAGACTCTTCTTATCTAAACCAACCAATCATGGATTTCTTTCCAGGGATTTTTTCCCCCCACAAAACTTTATTTAACAGTCAATTTGTAACTTTGTAGCTTTTGTTGAAAGCTACGTCACTACTTGGGTCTAAAAATAGCTACACTACAAAAAACGCTACTTGGTTCAAAAGGAGTGAAGCTACCATCAAGCTACTGATAAATGTAGTAAGCTATGTAGCTTCGCTACTTGTAGCTAGCTACTGCCCAACACTGTGGGTATGTTTGGCTATGTGACATTGTTGCACTTGCAAACACTTGAACTGTGACAGTCTTTCACCCAACGTTGAAATATTCTTGCTCAGTGCTGCTTGTAAAAGGGCAATATAAGTCTGAGCACTTCTAGGAACAAGCAACACATATTTTCTGTGGAATTTAACGAATGAAAGAATCTACAGTTGTAAGGAGATGTTTCACATAGTCACGATTGTACAGTACCTACAGTATAGTAACATTTTTCTATCTCGACACGATCATCTGCACAAACTGTAATGCTCTTTGAGCATATACACACACACACACACACACACACACACACACACACACACACACACACACACACACACACACACACACACACACACACACATTCATGTAGCCCCCAGGCTGTTCTTTAGCAGCAGTCGACGCCTGATGTTCAATCAGTAGGATAACAGGATAGGATATTATTCTAACGTTCTAATGCTTTGTCAATACAGCTAGATCAACTTTATTCACCCCTCCAAGGGAGGTTATATGGACTTTGAATGACCCTGATGTGTGCTGTTGTACTTTTTACAGTAAGACTGTTATTGTAATATGAAATGTCTTCCATCTTCTATCATATGCTCCAAGGTCATTTTATATGATGGTCCAACAGGAAAAAGGAAAGAGGGAGATGAATTCAAGCACAAATGCAATCTCAAAGCAACATAATGGACCACATTCAAATGGCAGCCATTTTGCTCTTCCTATAGCCAACAACATACTTGGAAATCATACCCTGGAGTGAAGGGCGTAGTTTTACAAAATTAGATTCTTCATATTTTTTATTGAAACTTCTCCATTTCTGTTTAAATAAAATGTGTTTTTACATTCCTATAATATTTAACAAATGTCTTTGTAAATCTACTTCACTTTCCGTGCCTTCATTGTATCAATGCATGTTCCCACTACACTAGAGGACACAGCTACTATACAGATGACCTTACTGACAGAGGGTAATGTGAAGCTGCATGCAACTTGTGTAGCTAACTGCTCTGCTTTTCACCAACCACAATATAATGTTACAATAAACACTAGTGTCTAAAGTTGCGTTAAAGGTGTTTTTATAATGTTGCACTGCCAAAGAACATGGACTGTAGGGCAGCCCCTATAGACTAGACACTATTCCTTTTTATTTGATAAAGTGTGTGCATGCTCATGCCTCATGGTGCAGTATGCTGAGTTTGCATGTAAACCAAGGTCACTGCTGTATTCTAAAGAGGGTCATATATAGGGATATATGAATTATCTAAAACTAGAAAAAGTCTCCACCAGGATGATAGGAAATGTTTGGCAAAATGTTTAGGTGTGTGTGTGTGTGTGTGTGTGTGTGTGTGTGTGTGTGTGTGTGTGTGTGTGTGTGTGTGTGTGTGTGTGTGTGTGTGTGTGTGTGTGATGCGACTTGGCCTGTTGTAGCGCGACCATGACTCTGATTTGAAAACAAGTGGCATTGCGTTGGGGAGTTGTGGCGATGTGTACCAAGCGGGCTACTCCTGAAAAGTTTAGAAGCCAATCGTAGCCAATCAGGTTGGATTATGGGAAATCAAACAAATTCCATTCCTTGGTCTCTAGGGAGTGTGCATACAAAGTTTTACACAGATCCATGCAGTTAGAGGTAAAAACACTAATCAGCCAGTTATAGCGCCACCATGAGGCTGAGTTGAAAAGGTTCCAGTGGCATTTGGGAATGTGCGTGCACAATTTCACGGAAATCACATGATGTGTTCATGATTTGCGGCATTTTGTTGAGCACTCTTGCGAACTTTGGAAGCCAATCTTAACCAATCAGGATGGAGTCTGAAAATTTTGAAAGACCTGTTTCGTTGAATGGCTCTAGAGAGACTGACCAGCTCAGTGGCCTTCGTGGTTAGAGTGTCCACCCTAAGATTGTCAGGAGGATAATCAGGAGTTGTAGTAGCCATGGGTAATCTAGGGATTTTAGGCGGTGGATATTGCTCTTGTCTTCATGTCTTTATGTATGTAAATTGTCTTGTTCTTTGTGTTATGTCAAATGTGTGTATATGTGTTCTGCATACTTGGCTGCTGGGTCGCAACTTCGCAAGACAAATTTCAGTGTAAACTGACAATAAAGTACTAACAATGAATTGAAGATCTACAAGCTCATTGTGCGTTATGTGAGCTTGTAGATTGGATGCTTTTGCACGACACTGTCACAAAGTATTAAATAGGGCAGTGATACTCAACCTCAGGCCCGCGGGCCACATCAGGCCCGCGGGACCATTATGACTGGCCCACCAATGAAAATCTAAAAAAAAGAAGAAAAGAAAATCTGGAAAATGAAATAAAAAAATCTGAATGAAGTTATCTTTAATTACATTATTATAAGTAATACTATTAGAGTTGTACTATTACTCGAATGAAAATAAAAGCTTGGGGGGGGGGGGGGGAGATGCAATGCAAATGAAAGACATATACTGTGTATCCCTATTCCCTGACATAATTTTATAGCTAAACGGACAGAATTCTATTTTATTTGAATGATGAAACCCAGCTGCCATTAATAGTTGGAAATGGAAATGGAAATTGCGGAAATTGCGGAAATGGAAATTGCGGAAATTGCGGAAATTGTAATTGCGGAAATTGCGGAAATGGTGGAAATTGCGGAAATGGTAATTGCGGAAATTGCGGAAATGGTGCAAATGGAAATTGCGGAAATGGAAATTGAGGAAATTGCGGAAATGGAAAATGCGGAAATTGCGGAAATTGCGGAAATGGTAATTGCGGAAATTGCGGAAATTGCTCTTCACTTATAGCTATCTATTTTCAGGTAGATTGTTTTATTTTACTCAGTCAGCCATATCACTACTCATTTTTTTTCATGAAAAAGGTCATAGCTGGGTAATCTATTTTCAGGCAAATTGTGTTTATTGTATTTTATTTTACTCAGCCATAACAATTTATTTTCTGTTAACCAACTTGCTGGCTGGCAGGCAGGCAGACAGCTACTCATAGACAGGCAGACAGACAGACAGCTACTCATGGAGAATTGGACAGGCAGGCAGTCAGACAGCTACTCATAGACAGGCAGACAGACAGCTACTCATGGAGAATTGGACAGGCAGGCAGACAGCTACTCATGGACAATTGGACAGGCAGGAAGGCAGACAGCTACTCATAGACAGACAGACAGCTACTCATGGACAATTGGACAGGCAGGAAGGCAGACAGCTACTCATAGACAGACAGACAGACAGCTACTCATAGACAATTGGGCAGGCAGGCAGACAGCTACTCATAGACAGACAGACAGCTACTCATGGACAATTGGACAGGCAGGAAGGCAGACAACTACTCATAGACAGGCAGACAGACAGACAGCTACTCATGGACAATTAGGCAGGCAGGCAGACAGCTACTCATAGACAGGCAGACAGACAGCTACTCATGGACAATTAGGCAGGCAGGCAGACAGCTACTCAGACAGACAGCTACTGTACTTTGATACATTTTGCGAAAATAAAGCAATTGAAAGAGAGAAGTTATCAAGTATCATTAATGTCGTAACTTTATCTACTGGCCCCTGGCCCCTTGCCATTTTTGTAATGTGGCCCACAGGTAAATCTATTTGAGTATCCCTGAAATAGGGCATTAATCTATCTATGTAAAATATTAAATATGGAGATACAAGGTTTTCTGTC
>NC_137868.1:26288963-26379883 GCF_963924005.1 Protomyctophum bolini | reverse complement strand
AATCAGCGTTGGCCACATAATAACCACATAATAACCAAATGACTGCAGGTCAGCCGGGAGAACGAATCAGTCACACTGGCTGGTCTCTGTTGGACACTGTTTCCAGTCATTACAGTGTGTGTGTGTGTGTGTGTGTGTGTGTGTGTGTGTGTGTGTGTGTGTGTGTGTGTGTGTGTGTGTGTGTGTGTGTGTGTGTGTGTGTGTGCGCGCGCGCCACAAGGACATTTAGTGTTGGTCACTGAGGGAGTTTGTTGACCTTTTGACCACAGCCTTGACCTCCTGACCTCAGCCTGACCTCTCTGTCTGGCTCAGACAGCTGAGCAGGGCCTCATTGGCCGAAGCCCCTGACTGATGGTTCCTGTTGGCTTAGAGCTCAGACCTCTGGCTGTCCACAGCAGGGCCAAATGGGCCTTGATAAGACCAACTCAACATGATCATCACGTGTACTTCAATCTGGACCATATGGAGCTACATGGCACACAGGCACCAGTGTTGCTGCCAACTGTCCAAATGCTTGGCAGCATGACAAAGTTATCACCTCTTTAGATGCTTACAGTACGTCTATGTATACAGTCATATAGTGTGACTGTTGACTGTATACATACAAAAGATACAAAATCTTTGCTAGCATATAGTTTCACCATTTTGACCTCACCTTTCTGAGCGATTAATACAAATACAGTAAATCCTCTTTGTTGACCCGCCATAGCCCTACCAAAGGGTCCCTACTGGATATTATCTATTCTATCTATTATTTATCCTTATGATAAAATATTGTATTTCTAAATTGTCAGGAGATGTCAAAGACTCACATAGTGCTGGGAGTATTTTCCTGTCAATTTCAGGATTCATAAATATTGATTTCTATGTGCACATATAAATCTACAATATAAAGTATAGTGCTGCTGGCTGTGCTTGTATGTAAAAATGGTACGGCAACTCTAGTTAGTTTAGTTGCCTAGAGCATTTCATTAGCAGTTTACTTTTCTAATTGTAGTGTGTTGTAAAATTATCCTTACCTACATAACCCTATACCTAATGATTTCCGAAGTTTATTATCCTTACCTACATAACCCTATACCTAATGATTTCAGAAGTTTATTATCCTTACCTACATAACCCTATACCTAATGATTTCAGAAGTTTAAATTAGCCTTACCTACATAACCCTATACCTAATGATTTCAGAAGTTTAAATTATCCTTACCTACATAACCCTATACCTAATGATTTCAGAAGTTTATTAGCCTTACCTACATAACCCTATACCTAATGATTTCAGAAGTTTAGCCTTACCTACATAACCCTATACCTAATGATTTCAGAAGTTTAAATTATCCTTACCTACATAACCCTATACCTAATGATTTCAGAAGTTTACCTACATAACCCTATACCTAATGATTTCAGAAGTTTACCTTACCTACATAACCCTATACCTAATGATTTCAGAAGTTTACCTACATAACCCTATACCTAATGATTTCAGAAGTTTTGAGGACAAACATCAAATACAAGAGTTGTACTTTTTTGTGTGGTGCAACCAAGACAGCTATGGCTGGGTCTGTCCGAGCACGAAAATAGCTTTTGGTTGGTTTTCACAACCAAGTGTCGCTGTTGCGCAGCCTAACACACACACACACACACACACACACACACACACACACACACACACACACACACACACACACACACACACACACACACACACACACACACACGATGATTTGGGGTGTTACAGTACAGTACAGTACAGTACAGTAGAGGGCCTACCTGGCGACCCCCACATGGTAACTGTGTCATTTTTCAACCGTTTCGGATGTGGGGCAGCTCGCCAGAACCGGGCTGGCATCCTGGCCACGTTCTTGCGGAGTTGCACCACTCACTTCACACGGGTGATTTTGAACAATCATTTCTTGGGCACAGCTAGACCAGGTTAGACTGAGAATACAAAATTGATTACATGATGTATCCTATAGTTAGATTAGATTAGAAATGATAATAAATAACTCTATATAGTTGTAATAAATAACTCTATATATACTCTATATCCTGGAAAGTGTTTTCTTTTGTGACACATGAACCCATGTCCAATTTGTGATGTGTGGAAACGATCAGTATCCATGCCTGTACGTGCAGTGATCAGTTGATGTTTGGGGCGCACAGACGAACATCCATCTAGCTGTCACAGAGTCCATAGGGACTATGGAAGCACACACACACACACACACACACACACACACACACACACACACACACACACACACACACACACACACACACAGCTAGACACCTTATCTCTGTCTCGCAGACTATTTGGTAGTTCATTAGATACAGAGGGTTAACAGACAGACATGGAGACAAAGAGTTGCTATATGCTAATGGTCTTTGATTCTCCCCTCACTGATGTAGTAAAATCTATTCTTGTCCTTTATCTTTCTTCCGTCTCTGCCCTCCAATTCTTTATGTGATCATCTACTCCATTTAAAAGGGGAACCTTGTTAGAACTCAATTTGTGTAAACACAGTTTGATATAATTACACAACTATTTACGCCAGTGCTTCTCCAACTTTTTATCTTGAGAGCCAAAAGAGAAATGTAATGTCACCCCGGGACACAAACTACTGAAAATAGCCAAACTAAATCCAAAACGCATTGACCCGTTGTCACAAGTAATTCTGCTATATACAAAAATAAATAAATATAAATATATATATCTGATCTGATTGAGGGTAGCTACTGGGACGTAAGTCTGGACTTGATCACCTCGGCTGGGTCGCCTGAGTGAGGGGTATGCTGTTCGAGAGACCCGAAACCCCGATGACCTTGGGAGACCCGGATACATCACTGAGGATACGTCCCAGGTGCATCCATGCAATGTTTTTTGTTATTCTATTTAGTTCTTCTATTTATAGTGACTCATAGGAATAGACTATGTGACAACCAGGTATAGTCTGGTGACCACCGGAGAGACGGGTGACAGTCGGAATGTAGACAGCACCCGGGTGAGCAGTATGGGTTAGCGCCCCAGCCTGTGTCCTCCGTAAGGAGGAAGCCCAACAAACCCTCAGTGAGGCAATTTACAATTTACAATTTAGGCATTTAGCAGACGCTCTTAATCCAGAGCGACTTACATTAAGCAAGAACAAAAAAAGCATGGGAATACATCACATAAAGACATTTATCATGAAACATGCGTAAGCTAAGAAAGTAACAGTGGAATATCTATAATGAAACTATACATATAAGCTATACATCTATACTACTAATATGCTACACATATGTACTATAACGTGCTATGACTACATACAATGCACTTATGCTGTCTACATAACATGCTATAAGTCTGTATCAAATGCTATCTAAGTCTACAGAATTGCTATCTAAGGGGGTGGGGTAAGTGCTATGGCCTTTAGGAAGGCTCGGGTGGAGTCTGCTCAGTGAGGCCTTTAGGAAGGCTCGGGTGGAGTCTGCTCAGTGAGGCCTTTAGGAAGGCTCGGGTGGAGTCTGCTCAGTGAGGCCTTTAGGAAGGCTCGGTGGAGTCTGCTCAGTGAGGCCTTTAGGAAGGCTCGGGTGGAGTCTGCTCAGTGAGGCCTTTAGGAAGGCTCGGGTGGAGTCTGCTCAGTGAGGCCTTTAGGAAGGCTCGGGTGGAGTCTGCTCAGTGAGGCCTTTAGGAAGGCTCGGGTGGAGTCTGCTCAGTGAGGCCTTTAGGAAGGCTCGGGTGGAGTCTGCTCAGTGAGGCCTTTAGGAAGGCTCGGGTGGAGTCTGCTCAGTGAGGCCTTTAGGAAGGCTCGGGTGGAGTCTGCTCAGTGAGGCCTTTAGGAAGGCTCGGGTGGAGTCTGCGGAACCATTGCCCACCATTGGAACCATTGCCCACCATGAAGTGTCTGGTGCTATGGGACTCTGGTGCTATGGGACTCTGGTGCTATGGGACTCTGGTGCTATGGGACTCTGGTGCAACGCACTACGCACAGGTCCTTGGCCTGGTGAGACGTAGGAGCGGCCCGGACAGGAGGCATCCATGCAATGTTGAGTATTATATATAGTATGAGTATATATTAATAGAGACGGCACCCAGAGGAAACCCTGAGGCGAAATGGACATAGTGGCCGAATTTAGTATTGCAGTTTGGACCCAAACACATGAACGCGCTGGTCCGTTGACTATCACACATGAACGCTGTTTCATACGTGAACGCACGTGAACGCGTGCAATGATAGTCAACGGCAGCGCGTTCATGTGTTTGGGTTCAATCCATCCCAGAATGCACTCTGTTCGGTTCAATCCATCCCAGAATGCACTCTGTTCCTACCCGGAAGGAGGAGTGAAATCGCCTCATGCGCTTTTGAGCAACTTAATGCAAGTGGATGCGAGGAGAAATCCGGTGCCGTTTCTATTAATATATACTCTAAGGACATAATGTGTCCTCCAGCATAATTGCATAGACTGTTTGACTGGCTATTATGGAATGTTGAACTTGTATTTCAATGTGTGCATATCGTTATTGCAGTAATTGAGTGGTTATGGATCAAAGTGTTAATACGACTGGCATAATATGTGCTTAGTATATGCAATTTGGTTAGTCATTTAAACCCCACTATAGCACGGCAATGCCAGTCTGTCCATCCGTCCCTCATTTTAGTTACCCCAGACGTTCCTCGAGTGCCACCCACAGGTCAAAATGTAAAATGTACACACAATGTATACACAATATTTCATAATCTAACCTAAGAGCTTGGAACCCAAGAGGTGAGACAGTTGACGTTCAATGACAACAACAGCATCAAATGGACAGCAGACAGTCAGTACTGTCAGTTAACCACTTAAACCCCATGTGGTTAAGCGGAGACCCTCAGGGCTCTGTGTCGTGCTGTGAGCTTGCTTGTCGATCTGCTATTTTCAGCGAAAGCTTTCGCCACAATATTGGATGCTGGGGTTTAAGTGGTTTAAACAATAAAATAAAACAGCGATCAACAGAGGAAAGGCAGGATTTGAATGGTCACATATAGATTTTTGTTTTTAATTATTGGAAGTTTATTTTATTTCCAACAATAGAAATGTCTACTTTTTCCAAATCAATTTGGACATATGGAGCAGCAGGGCTTCAAGTTGCTAGTAGCCTTGTTTTGTTACTATATAGAAAGTTGTTTAGGTATACTCAGTTCAGAGGTAGCCTACTAAAAATGTACCTCTGAACTGAGTACCTGAAAATGAGTGCCATGATTTGTTTCCACCCTAAAACATCATCATCAAGTATTATTATGTAAGGAGGAAGATTTTCCCCTACCAGTTCATTAGCCTGGTTTGCCTGGTGGGTGCGGTGATGGGTGGTGATCCACCTAAACTGAAGCCGCACCCACAGCTGTTGTTGTATGATAAAGGGGGAGGGGTTAGGGGAGGGGATGATAGTGTGATGTCACTATATCACTACTTTTTTTATTGGCACGTTTGACTGTCAAGGTTTCAGCCTCCAGGAAGAAACCCTATACAAAGGGAAGACATCATTGCACATAACAACCACACAAAGGGGTCACCTCATAAACGCATGGAAAACTGGAAATACAAAAATCGCAGCACTGTGTAGAAGGTTTCATTGTATTTAAATGAGTGAGTTGCTTTCAATAGAAAGTCAATCCTAACAGACCATAGAGGTCATATTCAATGACAGCACATTGGCCAGCTGCTGTTAAACACGTGCACCCACACTTATACGCTTGCATACACACATGCTTCACCCCAGAAACATAGGAGGTGTAGGAGAATTGGTGGGATTAGAGTTTTAACAACAGGGTAGGATAGGACATAGTCTCATGCGCACATTCACTCACACACACGCACGCACGCACACGCACACACTCATGCGTGCATGTGTGTGTCCTTTCAGAGAGAACAATGCTGTGCCCTTTCATTCTCATGTAGATGAATGACAGAGGAATCACTTCACTAGCACACACACACACACACACACACACACACACACACACACACACACACACACACACACACACACACACACACACACACACACACACACACACACACACACACACACAAATAATCGCAGTAGAGCAGTTTTCAGTTGGTAAATAATAATAAATTAAATAATAAATCAGTATGCAAGGTAATGAATGGAACTGTTCAGGATGTTGCATGTTGACATACTTTGTGTGACTGCTGCAGTTAAAAGATCATATTGCAATTCAACATGCATGTCCCTCTCTCATAAAATGTGATTTTAATAATGTATACTGTAGTGTAAAACTCCAAAGTTTTTGTAAAATGGTTAAAGAATATTTTGTCCTGTGTGTTATAATTCACTTTATGTCAAACTTTAGTTGCCAAGTTTATAATAATGGCAATTTGTATATATTGCAATATATATAGCAGTTAATGTGGTTAAAGAGCTGGTTATGATGGATTCGTTTTTTTTTCTTTCCTGGAAATAGAAAGGAGAGGTCACACAGCTCGTTCATAGCGATTCCGAGCTGTGCGACCTCTCCTTTTCTCCCATGGTCAGCACCTCTCCACTATTGGTGTGCGCTCCTACCTTTTTCTTAGTTTTTTCCTGGAGACATGCATTGCTCGACCCACTCTTCCATCGTTAAGCGATAAGCGTCCATGGTGATCGACGTTCATCTTCTAATGGATATCACCTTGTCCTTGACCTACAGTTTTACAGTTAGCTTTGAATGATATAGAATGTATATAGACATTAGACTTCATGGCTATTGTACTGTATATGGTTATTATACCACTGCTATCAATCAATCAGATGGGTGAGTTATTTCACCGCGGCTTAATTTGATATACAGTAAGTAACACAGCTGTACCTAATAAAATGGGTGTGTTAGATTTAGTTGTGTCAAGTCCAAGCATTGAATTTAATGAATTGCCAAATATATTATTATGTGTTGCTTTAATAGGCTACAGTGTATCAAGGTCAGCCTTGCAATTTGTCCTATATATCCTTAATTTGTTTTTACATCGTGGGTTGGGGCTGAGAGCCATTACACAAACACAATACATTACAGATAGCATTGGCATTTTTAGGCTGCTGATTTCACGTCTAGGACTAAATATGAATGTGTATTATTATATATTTTATTAGGATTTCAGACTTTGTCAGACTGCACTGTTCATGCAACCAACTGCATTTCAATTTTCAACGTGCCTATGGTGTCTGCATGGATCTGTTAATATGATTACCGTATAATAAGGAAAAGTCTTGATGGTTCATGAATGTACAGTATAGGGCCGGCCTACTGTAATATTGTAATGTTAATGGTATGCGGTTTGGCATTGGTACCACTATTGATTTAGCAAAACAATGGGGTAATTCCAAGTGGAAGCCACATCAACGTAATACCTACCCACATATTTCTAAACACATGCACATTTTGATCAGCTTCAGGCTTTTGTTACATAATTGCCTCTGCTGCAGCTCCACAAAATCCTCAGTGAGTGTCAAAGACGCATCAACACCACAAAAGAATGTTCCAATTGAGCTTCTGACTTCAGCCATTCTTCAGCCACGTCTTCACACTGTATTTTAATTGATTATAAAACCAAATCTCCTTCATGGCATTGATTCTCTGTACACAAATGGAACAACGTATGGGGCCCTTGTGATGATAACTGAACATGAATATTTCAATTACAACATACATATTTTTTAATGAATTTATTATTTTCTCTTTTTCACTATCATCCCATGGGTCTGTTGTTTATGTTTAACACCCCTGGCCTAGGCAGTGATTGAAAGGTTGTTTGCTAATCAGCTTTCAACATGGGAACCAAGGAAATACAGAAAAACACTACGTCCATAATGTAGGCCTACTGTATGATTAGTCTTCATCGTCTTCTGCCAAGAAAGTGTGGGCAACAGTAGGAAACATAAAAGTTGACATTTTGATTATTTAAATTCTGTTTAGTAAACTGGGAGTGTAAATGAGCAATGTGAAATGGTGATTTGTTTTATGTCATGCTCTACAAGTTATGCAGTATGTTTGCCAGTGAGGCGGAAGTCATTAAGCTGAAATTGTAGCACTGTGTGTGAGAAACAGAGAAAGACAGAATGGCGTGTCAGCCAGCACTGAGCTAGCTAAACCTACTGTAGGTAAAGGTTATAGGGAACACATCTGGAAGAAACATATGCTATTGTAAATTATTGATGTTATTACATTACTTTGCGCATACTTGTGTACAAAGCAGTGGAAGTATGTACTGTATACTGTAGAAAGTGACACTGATGCTTCTCTGTGTGCATAAGAGGTGTGGAGACATGTGACTCTGTCTTTCTCTTTGTCTGTCTGTCTGTCTGTCTGTCTGTCTGTCTGTCTGTCTGTCTGTCTGTCTGTCTCTCTCTCTCTCTCTCACACACACACACACACACACACACACACACACACACACACACACACACACACACACACACACACACACACACACACACACTGACAGACACACACACATACAGTACACACGCACACACGCACACGCACACACACACACGCACGCACAGTCGCACACACACTGACAGACACACAGCACACACACACACACACACACACACACACTGCAGACACACACACACACACACACACACACACACACACACACAGACGCACGCACGCACGCACACACACACACACACACACACACACACACACACACACACACACACACACACACACACACACACACTTGTCCTCCTCCAAGCCTGTAACAGAGACAAGAACACAGGTGTGAGATGTAGACAGTGATTACTTTGAGTAATGAACACTTACATCGTGTGTGTGTGTGTGTGTGTGTGTGTGTGTGTGTGTGTGTGTGTGTGTGTGTGTGTGTGTGTGTGTGTGTGTGTGTGTGCGCGCGCGTGTGTGTGACAGAACGATCTGGGCCAGTGCTTGAGGGGGTTGTTAGAGAGTGTGTGTGTGTGTGTGTGTCTGTGTGTGTGTGTGTGTGTGTGTGTGTGTGTGTGTGTGCGTGTGCACGTACGTGCGTGCGTGACTGCGCGACTGCGCGTGTATGTGTGTGTTTTGGAGGCCCCCCTCTGTGTCGCAACATGCTCATATACACTCTCCTATACTCCAGATGGTGTAGGTGACTCATACACACATACACACAGACTGGCAGACAGACATATAGCAAGCGGTAGAGATGTAAATGATTGCATATCGGCGACAGGATTTGATTAATTACTCCTGATACATGGCGTGCGTGCGAGTGTGCGCGCAAGTGTGTGTGTGTGTGTGTGTGTGTGTGTGTGTGTGTGTGTGTGTGTGTGTGTGTGTGTGTGTGTGTGTGTGTGTGTGTGTGTGTGTGTGTGTGTGTGTGTGTGTGTGTGTGTGTGTGTGTGTGTGTTGAACTACCAACGCTGCTTATCTCAACAACCCAACACTTTAAAAGATGAAATGCTTTCAGAGCTGAAAGCTGTTGCAAATCTGGACCAGTTTGCTTCAGAATATTAACAGAAACTTCTACTGCCCTACAAGGGCTAGCAGCAGCAACAACCTTTAGCATTTTGAGAAGGTCATACAATGTAAGAAAGGAAGTAGGGCCTATATAAGGATAATAATGAGGATATAAGGAGGGGGGGGGGGGGGTCCCATTCAAATATGATTATTTCAGGGGGTCAGGGTCTGAAAGGTTTGAGAACCAATGTTCTAGGGGACTATATACAGTGAACTCATCTGCAATATTAAAAATATATATTTGCACCTGATATATACATAATATATAACATAAGCATTTTCCTTTCAGCACAATAATGCATGATGGTATAGGGTTTGCGATAGTGAATAATGATCGTATCAGAATCAGAATAACCTTTATTGTCACATCTCTTGTTTACAAACCTGTGTAAAACAGTAGGCTTAGAGTCCAAAAGGGAAGGAAGGATCTAAACAAAAATTTACAGGTGCTGAACAAAAATGCGTACAGTGAAGAAGGAAGGAAGTCCACACAGTGACCTGTAGCTCCCAGAAGCACTTTGTTAGCAGAGGTTACAACGATTCCAACCGTGTGGGTCTTCGTCAGGTGACCTATAGCTTGTTCCTACCTGTAGCACCACTTTCAGTAAGGATAATGATATGGGAATGACATACCAGAATGACATGCCGAAAATTTGCCGGTTGAAGGATCAAGGATAACTCCCAGATTCCTTATAGTGGTGCTGGAGGCCAGTAATACCAAGCAATATCAATAGATGTTTTTCTATAAGGTGAAGAACTATCAACAATAAACAATGAATGTATTCCTTAATAAGGCAAACAAATGCCTTGCCCTGCCTCCGCCCTGCCTGCAGAGTACACTGCATGGGAACTGTAAGGATGAAATAAAATAAAACACCAACTGTGGAACTGGACAAATTATTGAAAATATTATGACATTATCATTTTCTATACTTTCCATTCTGTTTAATTGGAAACACTGATAAGGGTGGCCATGTGATGAATCAAACAATGGTGTGTTTTACAGCCCCCTTCAGCTGTGTAACAGCTGGCCCCGAAACAGTGACTGCAACTACACCCAGGGTCCCACATGGTGCTGTGTGCGTATTATGGACAGACAGGGCAATTACACTGGCTTTCACAGGCACACACAAACACTATACATACACTTCTAATAGCCCTGTGATTCCTACTACCTTGGGAGTCCATTTGGGAGACACAGAATCGCAGACATGTGTGCGCACATGTGTCAGGCGAGCATGCATGTACGCAAACTGCGCACGCACGCACGCTCGCGCACACACACACACACACACACACACACACACACACACACACACACACACACACACACACACACACACACACACACACACACACACACACACCCCTATATGTCTCAGCTGTAATCCCGCCTGGACCATCTAACATGGTAATATATGGTGTGATTAACTGTGGTAATTAACATGTGTAACACATGACCACCTGATACTGTGAATCAACCAAGCAATCAATCTGTCTCACTGTTTCTCACTTTCCCCCTCCAACCTATATCTGGTCTGAACCTGTCTCCCTCTTTCCATTATGCCTATAGGGCAGTCGGGCAGAGCACTGGGCATGGTTTTATGGTTCCACTGAAAAAGCATGCCATTAAATTTCCCCAAAGAGATTTACAAAGATATGTATATCAATAATTTTACGCCTAGAATGAAGCCATCCTGGATGGCTTAATTCTAGGCTTAAAATAATTGGTGAATCATGCCCATACAAACTTTGATTCTGTAAAAAAAATAAAAATAAAGACAAAGGGTATTTAACACAATAGAGAGATGTGCCATATGCGCACGCACAATGATTCCATTCACCTCTCTCTCTCTCTGCACCCTCTCTCTCTCTCGCTCTCTTCTCTCTCCTCACATGACCATAACCATGAAATGGAAAGCAAAATACAGCACGATATAGTTTCACATGCCACGCATAGACTTGTTGGTGTAGGCTACTGCGCAATGGCATTTGGCCTGGGTCCTTATTGGTAGGTTAATATCCATATAGTTTCTCTGTAGTGGTTCCACAATTAACCAATTGTTCAAGCTTCACACTCCAATACAAATGAATTTGAATAAAGGTTGTACACATCAGTGAAATTAACCTCTGGGAAAATCCCTAATTGAGAGTTGTATATAGGCCTAGCAAGCCACCACAGATCATAGGCTGCATGGCTAACAACAGCGGGCTTGGGCACTACCCTACCATCTCTCTCTATATCATTTGATAAAGGCATATTAAAAACATGACTTGTACACCCAATGAAAATATAAACTTCACGGAATATATACCACTTCGAATTATAACAATCGGTTGAAGATTATCTGACTAACAAGTAAAATCTCAACTTCTTTGCAACGGGCCATTGCGCTGAGCAACGGGCAACGGGCCATTGCGCTGAGCACTGGCAGTGTTTTACCTATATACTTGTGAGGACCTCTGCTTGGATTCATGCAGGTGAGTGGGGCACCGACGATCTGCAAGTTCACAACGCGCTGCATGTGGACGCAACACTTGGAGCTTGTAGATCCGCGGCTTGCCAAGCCGTGTATATCCATGGATATCCAAGCCGTGTATATCCACGGATATCGTGACAATTACCTAAACATGAGAGAGATGTGCCATATGTGCGAACGCACGATGATACCATTCACCTCTCTCTCTCTCTCTCTCTCTCTCTCTCTCTCTCTCTCTCTGCACCCTCTCTCTCTCTCTCTCCTCACATGACCATGACCAATGGAAAGCAAAATACAGCACGATATAGTTTCACATGCGGCTATGCACACACCACGCATAGACTTGTTGGTGCAGGCTATCTGACCACTATACAACAGGGACCTATAGAAAATGACTTTCCCACTCAACTCCTGTCAATCAGGGTCTGTTTTAAAGAAGAGATTGCTAAGGAGTCCTCAGTGTTCCATCTTGCAAAAATGCTGTTTGTGGATCATCAGTCTATCTGTCTGTTCGCTTTATGCCGCTGCACCTTGTCAGTGCGGAGAGCGCTCTCCGTGGTGCTGAAACCTTTTTGTATTCCACTATTCCAGGAATTTCCAGAATTGTAACGTGTGAGAGATGGGATCTGCCCGTGCCCTTAGACAATATCACGGACCTTGCAAATAGACCACACAGTTAAGTCAACTTGATCAATTGACAAACAGCTGGACTGGAAGTAAGGTTTTATACACATGACATTTGTATTTATTAAATGTATTTATTAAACCGTTATGTCGGTTTATTGTAATTGTTTATGTAAACTGTAAAAAGTGTCCTGTAAGTCCATATGGCCCGGGCTTCTTTGGAAGCATGACACATAAAGAATCAATCATCATCATCATCATCATCATCATGGACATGTATATATCATATCATTTTTCAATACATTTTCTTTACAGAATCACAGAAGGTTTTATGGTCATGGATCCTGGATGGCTTGATTCTAGGCTTAAAAATCTATGATCTATGAAAAGATCTCTATGGGAAAAATGAATGGGCGATATTTCAGTGGAACCAGAAAACCACGCCCACTGCTATGCCCTTTACCTTCTTATCAGCTGTGTTACTGTTGTTGTCTCCACCAGGCCGAAGGCATGGGGGAGAGTATGTTTTGCACTCTGTCCGTCCGTCAGTCCGTCTGTGTACAGCTAATCTCCGGCGCGGTCGACAGCAAACTTTGCACACACACTCCCTGGATGCCAACGACGAACCCCTGTCCCAAATTGTCCAGAGCGGCCTGTTAAAAACTAATAAATGAAAAAAAGAAACAGTTGAGCTTATTGAGCTTAAGGACACCATTCAAAGTAATAGGGTGACAGAAAAGAAGATATACTGTAGGGCGGATACATTGAGTTGAAGGAAGAGTTGTTGGAGAAGTGGCCATGTTCTATTCGGTTCCTCAAGCTTTATACACACCTCTTTAAAATCATACCCACCTGCTCAACCTACTTAACATTATACACATACATTAGCACTTACCCCACCCCCTTAGATAGCAATTCTAGTAGTCATAGCACGTCATAGTACATATGTGTAGCATAGTAGTATAGATGTATAGCTTATATGTATAGTTTCATTATAGATATTCCACTGTTACTTTCTTAGCTACGCATGTTTCATGATAAATGTCTTTATGTGATGTATTCCCATGTTTTTGTTCTTGCTTAATGTAAGTCGCTCTGGATTAAGAGCGTCTGCTAAATGCCTAAATTGTAAATTGTAAATTGTACATTAGAGCCACCTCCCTAACATTTTACCCAACTCCATAACATCACCTCACTTGTATGCATCGACATCAATAGTACACTACCGCCTCAGCAGTTTACTTTATATAATGTGCAAGTTCACCAGTTCTGATTGGGCTGCTGAAAGCCATAGGAATGAAGCAAAAGGCCGAGCAGCTTTCTACGTGAGAATTTGCTGGTTCAGTTTTTCCAGTAGTGTGGGTGGGATGTGGTGTAAAGATAGTACTGAAGGTAGCAGGACTTTCAGCTTGTGTCTGTGGGAGGTTTGGGAGCTCCTCAGGACACCTGCTATGTTGCTGTAAAGAACGGAACAGCCTGCAGCCCGATAATGACTCCAATGAATAGCTACATGATTACACCTCTTTCAGGACAATCTTTCTCCCTTTCTCCTATTCGTTTTTGTCCGTTTCGCACTTTTGCCTTTCCTGTTATTCCCCTCTGTCTTTCTCTCCCTCTCCCTTTCTCTCCCTACTGCTATTGACTGGCCCCGAGTTCATTACCCACGAGGCTTTGCTGGACACACACACACACACACACACACACACACACACACACACACACACACACACACACACACACACACACACACACACACACACACAAATTGAACAGCCATTGGCTGCCAAAGTAACAACACGAAGAAAGAAAGAGCTGGGGTTATACAGATGAATAGAGTGCTGATTCAAATATAATCCTACATAATCAATATAATCTTCTCTCCTCCATCTTTCATGTTTCATGTTCAGTAATTCTGTTCTATTCAGTTCAGTTCTGTTCTGTTGGAGGTTGAGCTTGTAGCAATATATGGTTCAATGTATTTATTGAATTATCAATAACAATTCAATTAAATAACACCTGTTGTAGTGTTTCTGTCATTCATCAGAATGTGTTCACTAACCATGTATTTAGCCATTTCTCTTTCAGTGTGACAATGTGGTCCATATGACCTTGTGTAAACCTCTCATAGCCCTGATCTTCTCTCCTACACTGTATACATTGACTGACCTTCTAACGTCTTCCTGTGCCATTCACTAATGCATGCACGTACACACACACTGTAGATACACGCTCTCTCACTCTCTCATACGTGCGCACACAGAAACACAGATACACTCCTGATGCATACAAACACACACACGTACGTGCAATGTGCATGATATGAGACTTTTATCACTGCATGCTTAAGCACTTAATATATTCCAGGACACTATTAGCTCCTGTCACCGATGCTAGTACACTATTAGTGCTTAATGCTAATGCAGTAACAGCCAGTGAGAGTCCTGAGCTAGCCCACCCATCCAGGATTATGTGGAGCTCGATAATCTGTTGTTAGCTAGCGGCAAAGATGTAATGCACACCTCCAAACTAATCTGAGTGTTGTGTGACAGCTATACAGGGGACACCTCCCCCCCCAGAATTATGGTGACACAACAGACTACTTTATGGAATTAATTTTACAGACCTGGGTTATCAGTTGATGTGTCAGAAAATGTTCTACACACTAGTACAAATTGGGTGGAAGTATACAATTTCTTTCCATTTCTATGGGCTCAGTAAGAGGCTAGCCATCTACAAGAGGGTGGCAAAGCTATAAAAAGCATAATGCCCGTGGCCGTGACATGTTTCTTTTGCATATGGCTACTGTTCAATATTTGCATAGCATACAAATGCCTAGGGATAATGTTAATGCAAGTCAAACCATGAACAACTCAGTCTGGTCCAAGAAAAAACTAACACCACTTTTAATAGAAACATTGCTGTATTCAGCTTGTTGTTTTCTGTTCTGATGTGATCTGTGTTCTGTTCCATTCCGTTCTGTCCAATTAAATTCTGCTATACGTTCTCTTCTCTCTTGCTAAGCTGTCCTTGTCTTGACGTGATTGATTCGTTCAAAAGAGGTGCAGTTTGCTTCCACAATTCATAACACCCATGGAGACGAGTGGAGCAACAGACAGAGAAAGAGAGAGACAGCAGCAGGCAACAGATAGTCAAATTATACATTTCACAGACGCCTTATATACGTTGTTGTACATGCTCTTTCACTACAAAATAGCATATCTACAAGCTCACGACGCATTGTATTGTGGTGTGCTGTGAGCTTGAAGATGAACTCTTTCGAAGTAGGCATTACAGTAGGCCTAATATCCTTGGCTTTCTCTAGTTATCCACCTGTGATAAGGACAAGGTGGAAGGAAAACTGAAAAGTGTGATAGGAGGTGACTCGAAAGGGAGCAAGAAGGAGAAAGAAAGTGAAAGGAGGTGAGAGAAGGAGGGGATAGGAGAGGGTTGATGGGCATGGGAGGAAGGGCTGGAGCAAAGAAGGGTAGGGGGTGGAGGAGAGGAATGGAAAGATAATGTACTGTAGGCTGATTAATGTCAAAGGCGGCTGGGTCCTGAATACTTATGAAGCAGATGTCAATGGAGCTTTACCCCGCAAGGTTACACAGCGAGGGAGGGGTATAGGAGAACCAATAAAGGCCACAAAAGACAATAAAATAAATAACGAGATGTCATCGTATCATATCCCTGATTTCACTCATGTGCCGTTATGGGACCAGAACCCTGTCACTGCAGAGTGCAGACAGACACATGACAATAGAACATACACTCTGTATTGATGGTGGAGTGTTGAGCTTTCACCTCTGACCTCGAGCCCCCAGGTGCCCTATACCCCGACCCCACTTGGGGACCGCCGTGACCTGACTGAGCCTCAAGACATTTCTAATGATCACTGGGTTGATGATAGGTCTCTGCGCCTGCAGAGTCAGCAATAAAGCCCAGACTCTTGGAGAGTATGTGAGTTTATGTGAAGTTCTGTCTAATATGTCTTAAGAAGCCATATTACAATAAGCGAATTGCTCGCTAATGTTTGTTTACATAACCAGGGTTATGTTATAACCTACAGTTTTCTAGCCAATTATCCTTCCCCACATACTGTATTTTGGTTTGGGTTAGGGTTAGACATGTTTCTGCCGTTGTTGGATCCAATACTGGTGAGTTAAATATTATTAATGTGGGTTATAATAAGCTCCGGCTTCAGGCCATACAGTAACTTGTCTGGCTTGTTGCCTTTATTCTGTATGTTCAGCTGTATGTATGATCATGACTGAGATAAATAAACAAACTAACAAACTAACACTGACCAAAATCACCCTACTCATGGCCCTGTGTGTGTGTGTGTGTGTGTGTGTGTGTGTGTGTGTGTGTGTGTGTGTGTGTGTGTGTGTGTGTGTGTGTGTGTGTGTGTGTGTGTGTGTGTGTGTGTGTGTGTGTGTGTGTGTGTGTGTGTGTGTGTGTGTGTGTGTGTGTGTGTGTGTGTGTGTGTGTGTGTGTGTGTGTGTGCGTGCGCGTGCGTGCGTGCGTGCGTGCGTGCGTGCGTGCGTGCGTGCGTGCGTGCATGCATGCATGCATGCATGCATGTGTGTGTGTGTTATCAGCAGTGTCCCAGTGTGCTCGCCGAGGGCCAGTCTATTTAGTGTTCATAACAAAGCCTTTTACTGAGGCTCCAATCAGGATTAAACCCTTATCAGCACACACAGACCACAGGACACCGCCAAGGAGTAAGTGTGTGTGTGTGTGTGTGTGTACTGTATGCATTTTAGGGACACGTGATGTGGTAGATATGAAACTCTGAAACAACATTAAATCTGGATTCTAAATTGGCATCTCTCCCATGGGTAGGATAATTATCTTCTAGTGTGTGTGTGTGTGTGTGTGTGTGTGTGTGCGCGCGGACGCACACATGCATGCGACATGCGTGCATGAGTGAGTGTGTGGAGTGCATCTTATTGTCTTATCCTAATTGATCCCTCAACATGATGAGGTGGAGAGGCGTATATGTAAACAAAGGAGAAAGATGGAAGAGAGATGAAGAGGGAAAGATATTTTGAATTAGAAAGAAAGAAAGAAAGACAGACAGAAATTAGTAGGCTATATTTTTTTTACCCGTATAGGATTTTGAATCTATTCAGAAAATAAGGTCTTTGGATAACATCAAACTTAAATGGTTTCTCCTGCAACATAAATTCCAAGGAGGCCACACAAAAAAGTTTTACTCCTCTACACAAGATTTAACGACCTTGAACCTCAAACCTATTGAATACAGTAATTAATACATTTTAAGCTGTCTAATGCCCCCCTCCTTTTTTTGAACAAAATCTAAATGTAAAAAGTGTCTTTATTTGTGAGATGACCTTGTTGAACAAAAGGTGTGAATATTATAAGCCTTTGTTTGCTACAGAGCTTAATTAGTTGGATTCCACGGCTGAGGTAACTCGTGGGTTGCCATAGATGTCATCCCTGTATAGCACTAATATCGTTGCTGTCGGGAGGAAACCACCTAACTCAATTTTGGAGGTTTTTGATAAATCACTGCTTATGAACAGAATGAACACCCTTTACGTCTGTGTATTGTTTCGAAAATGTTGAACCAATGAAAAGTAGTAAAAAGCACTTGGGACAAAACCTTTTAACTCCATTGGAGCCTCAAACTGTCTTCTAAAACAGCTAACGCCACCACCTCTCCCCCGCTCATGGAAGTAATTGGCAATATATAAAGTCACAACACCAACTTTGATGAGGCTTTGTTTTCAAAATATAAGGTTTTCTTCACTTCCTGAATTTTTTTGATTTTAGATTTCCTGATAAATGAACATTTTGGAGTTAAGTGGTTTCTTCCCAACAGCAGAGATATGATTGTTGGTTTGTTATTGAGGAGTGCATGTCAGAGACACAACACAAGAGAGTCAATAAAGCTGCCTGTGGCTGGCTGGGGATCCAATAACAATCTTAGTTCAAATAAAATAAAATAAAAGTCTTTGTTCCTTTGTGGGCCAAAGCTCAAAGGTCTAAGATCCCTTTAGGTATATATGCTATACAGTAGGTCTTTATTATTATGATAACACAGCATCTCATTATGCAGATTAGGCGTATTAATATGCATGAGCTATGCAGCCGCCAGGGAGGGGCCTACAGCAGACACAACAATGAGCCGGCAGATTTAAAGTATAGACTTGAATGTATGAATAAGAAATGTTAGTCCCCAGAGGATGATTAACACCTGTCTGTCTGCTTACTGGGCCTACTATGATGAAGATACTACGTGTACATAGTACTGTATACCTCATTTTTAAGAGACAAAAAAAGTGCAAGTAGTGAAGATTCCTTTAGATCATCTTTTGCTATTTAATGGAACATTGGGGATGTGGATTTTATGTTTTGTATTTTTTGAATGAACTGGGTTTATGAATAAATAAACAGTAAATAATTTACACCTGTCACTCTTGCACGTGTCTGTCTGTCTGTCTGTCTGTCTGTCTGTCTGTCTGTCTGTCTGTCTGTCTGTCTGTCTGTCTGTCTGTCTGTCTGTCTGTCTGTCTGTCTGTCTGTCTGTCTGTCTGTCTGTCTGTCTGTCTGTCCTCTCTTCCTTTGTCTGTAAGGGAGGAAAACAGTGTTTCAATTCTAAAATAACTGTCTATTTGAAATGCTACAAATGGGGCCTGCACTAGTAGTAATCAAGTTGTAAATTTAGAACTTTAGATTCCATTTATCTAAACTATAATACCAAGTAATAGACAATACTTTTGATGGTACCACGACCATGCTAATGTCCGGGTTCGACTACAGTTGGTGACCAGTCAATAATTCTTACTGGCCCTCCCAATCTAAGCAGTCTAGAACTGGCCCTGCACAATATGGCCAACAATGATAAAATAAATATAATCTTTGAATGAATATTAGATTCCAAAGGCCACTTCTAGCTACAACCATAATATGCTCTACTGCTGTAAGTTAGCAGCCTATCCTAAAGCAGTGATACTCAACCTCAGGCCCGCGGGCCACATCAGGCCCGCGGGACCATTATGACTGGCCCACCAATGAAAATCTAAAAAAAAGAAGAAAAGAAAATCTGGAAAATGAAATAAAAATAAATAAATCTGAATGAAGTTATCTTTAATTACATTATTATAAGTAATACTATTAGAGTTGTACTATTACTCGAACGAAAATAAAAGCTTGGGGGGAGATGCAATGCAAATGAAAGACATATACTGTGTATCCCTATTCCCTGACATAATTTTATAGCTAAACGGACAGAATTCTATTTTATTTGAATGATGAAACCCAGCTGCCATTAATAGTTGGAAATGGAAATGGAAATTGCGGAAATGGAAATGGTAATTGCGGAAATTGCGGAAATGGTGGAAATGGAAATTGCGGAAATTGCGGAAATGGAAGTTGAGGAAATTGCGGAAATGGAAATTGCGGAAATTGCGGAAATTGCGGAAATGGAAATTGCGGAAATTGCGGAAATGGTAATTGCGGAAATTGCGGAAATTGCTCTTCACTTATAGCTATCTATTTTCAGGTAGATTGTTTTATTTTACTCAGTCAGCCATATCACTACTCATTTTTTTCATGAAAAAGGTCATAGCTGGGTAATCTATTTTCAGGCAAATTGTGTTCATTGTATTTTATTTTACTCAGCCATAACAATTTATTTTCTGTTAACCAACTTGCTGGCTGGCAGGCAGGCAGACAGCTACTCATAGACAGGCAGACAGACAGACAGCTACTCATGGAGAATTGGACAGGCAGGCAGTCAGACAGCTACTCATAGACAGGCAGACAGACAGCTACTCATGGAGAATTGGACAGGCAGGCAGACAGCTACTCATGGACAATTGGACAGGCAGGAAGGTAGACAGCTACTCATAGACAGACAGACAGACAGCTACTCATAGACAATTGGGCAGGCAGGCAGACAGCTACTCATAGACAGACAGACAGCTACTCATGGACAATTGGACAGGCAGGAAGGCAGACAGCTACTCATAGACAGGCAGACAGACAGCTACTCATGGACAATTAGGCAGGCAGGCAGACAGCTACTCATAGACAGGCAGACAGACAGCTACTCATGGACAATTAGGCAGGCAGGCAGACAGCTACTCAGACAGGCAGACAGACAGCTACTCATGGACAATTGGACAGGCAGGCAGGCAGACAGACAGCTACTCATAGACAGGCAGGCAGACAGCTACTCATAGACAGGCAGACAGTAAGACAGCTACTCATTGACAGACAGACAAATAACTACTCATGGACAGACAGACAGACAGGCAGGCAGGCAGGCAGGCAGGCAAAGAGCTACTCATGTTATGTTATTATGTTATTATAACAGCTACTCATGTTATGTGCAATAATTTGTGCAGTTATGGAAACAGCTCTTTGTGTTTATGCAAGAAAATGTAACACATTTATTTATTTACATATTGTGTGCATGCACATTGTACTTTGATACATTTTGCGAAAATAAAGCAATTGAAAGAGAGAAGTTATCAAGTATCATTAATGTCGTAATTTTATCTACTGGCCCCTGGCCCCTTGCCATTTTTGTAATGTGGCCCACAGGTAAATCTATTTGAGTATCCCTGGCCTAAAGCACTTATTTTTAAATAATGAGAAAGTGAACATGTTGTGAAGATACATGTGACATTAAGATTATTAGGCTATAATAGAATACATTCACAGCATGGTGGCCAAACCTCACTATGACGTTAATCATTAATGACTTGAATTCATGAATAAATATATTTCTCCATGGATAATATAGTTCCCACTGTCCTCCTCGGCTCCTCTTGTGTTATGTGCCTATAGTTTACATTGGAGGCAGTATACGTGAACTGTATTTTGGGTAAGAAAATAGAAAGTTAGAAAACAAACTATTACTATTACGTGGCTAATACTGTAAACGTCATTTTCTGAAGAATACACTTTTGCTCCTTAACCCTATTCATTAAGACATCTGCAAACGTGCATGTATACAGCTGTTGTGTAAAACAAAACACCTCCCAAAGCACAATGTTTCCCTGAAATATGCTCACTGGGTTACTAGTTATTATCTCTACAACATACAATAGGCTACAGTACAGCATCTTCAAGATGAATGCACCAAAACGGTGCAGTTTTGTGTTAAATATCTAAAGATCAAATATATTGCCGTAGCCTACATTTCACGAATAAGTGGTTTGTGAGTTATGTTTGCAATAAAATGCATCTAAGTAATTGTGAACACCTGGATGTCGTGAAATCACATCTAAATGTAACATGGTTAGATTAAAACTGAGACCATAAATACTGTAGTTCAGCTATATCCATTATAGAATAATGGGTATGATAATAAATCACAAACAGCCCCTGCACCTGCTTTCCCTTTTTATTGCATGTCTCACAAGGCCTGGCCTGCAAAACTGGAGATATTTCAACAAGTAGTGTCAAATCCTAATGCAGTCATTTCTTTGGGCTATATGATTTGTACACACCAGCATGAAAGTCAAACTCACAAACATCAACATATTCAAAATGTTCTAGAGCTGATTTCAAGTCCATTACTGTTGTGCTTCACAAACGTATTGAATATGAGGTATGGTATTCAACATGAAGAACAGAGATAATATTGACTCTATAGGTAAGAAGAATAGAGTTTGCACACAGCTTGTTTAAAGTTGTATTGGTCGTCAACGTCTTATTCGATTTCATCAGGACATATACACATAGTACAGAATATTTTCCTATTATAACATGCCCAGAATAGGGCAAATATAGCGTTCAAGTTAATTGTTGATAGAACGTGATAATAGCAGCCATTCTGCCAAACTGAAAAATACTATAACAACTGTCGCTCACTGTTATTTGGTGTAGTTGATGTTACAGGATTTGGATATAAATTGAACATTTCCTCTACTTTGCATAGCCTGACCTACAAATTATAGCATGACACTCCTGAATCCTGAATCCTACATTTTCACTTTGAAAACATAGTTCCAGAACATATTTTTAATGGGTGTGGTTAGCGATTCTGTGACTGGAGCCAGACTAACAAATTACTATTATGTGTGCAAAATTGTAATTTGCATATGCATAATTTCGTAAGTGCTTTAGCTAGGTGTTTTTTTCTTCCTGCAGTGTAATTAGGCAAATCTCTACCAATTGCATATAATTAATTAGTTAGTCATAGAGGTGTAGGTGTGTAACTATTGATGAATTCAGTATATTAAAGTACCAATTTGCGTTTAAAACCGTTGCATAACTTTTAAAGAGCCAACAAACACTCTCAATGAAGAAAGAAACAAGGTTACTAGTTCTACACAACAGAATACTACCAAAAAACAACTTCCTACAGTATGTGCATGCATGCATACGTGCGTGCCATAGACTGTATAAATGAATGGATAGCATCACGCCCATAGACTCTACTAGGCAATAAATTAAGCCTATTTTGCAGCAATTTAATATCCGCCATCTTTCTATACCAGGCCCAGAAATGCAACCGGAAATGAATGCTATATCATGATGATTTAATAAAGACTTTAAACTAGCGATTGAAAACATAAAGTGTTTATGAAAAGGTTTACTAAGATAATAAAATCAAGTATAAAGTTTGCCCAAAACGTCATTGAGTCCCATTGAGATTATAATCTCTTGCAAACAGTAGAAGGTGAAATAGCGACATCTGCAGGGCCATTAATAGGAACAGCAGCTTCAATGAGAACCTTTATTCATTCTAGATGGGAACCCGGAAGTGACTACATTTCCAGCAAACGAAGCTAGCCCCTTGGTGCGTGCATGTGTGGTACATGTGCATGCTGTTTGTGCTTATTTGTTCTAATGAGCATCTGTTGGTACAGACGTGATAACCACGGTAACACCCGGGGTGGTGTCCTGCACATGCTCAGTGGTGCGTCAAGGCTCGTCTGAGGTCAACATCTGGGCTGGGACCTGAGCAGAATAACAGGTCAGATCCTCGTGTCAGTGCTGTCATGTAAAAACATTGCATCCCTAATTCGATTAATAGGATTTATTTATTTTAAAATAAATTTGTGAATATAATTGATCAATAGTACATTTACAAATGTACTAAAGCTCTGAAAATTTGCATTTGTTGAACGGACACTGATTTCATGTGAACCAAAAGCAATATGCTGCTCTGTGGTCCGTCAGCTGGTACTGTACACAACTTTTGCAAATTCGTGATAATTTGTGAAAATGTTTTAACAATAATGAATCAAGAATCAGCTTCACATCACAGGTTTACAGTGATTGCAATTTGCTACCACATAGCTGTCTGGCTATCTGGCTGTATCACTGCCGGTATGGGAACTGCCCCAACGATGCAAAGCCCTAGATCAGGGGTTCTCAGCGTTTTTGGCTGGGGACCCCCGGGAAAGCTTTGGCCATGTCTCGCGACACCCGTTTATGCATGTACTATTTATTTATTTGATTTAATAATCTGGCGAACCCCCAGGTTGAGAACCCCTGCCCTAGATGGTGGTGCGGGTTGCCCAGTGCATGGTGAGAAGTGAGCTATTTTCTCCCTCCCTGTATGAGTAGCGATACATAGTCAAAGTTCACCATATCATCACCATCCAAGCCATAATCTGTGAACGGCCTGACAAGCTCTAGTACTTCATTATTAAGAGCCAGACCATGCACCAGTTTGTGAAGCTGATGTCTAACCTCATGTACATACTGTATCTGCTTCTTTTCTGTAGGTTAGTGATAGTGAATGAGGCCCAATGTATTTTTGTACGTTTGGGTCCTGGGGAGACACCAAATTTATATTTTGGGTGTTAGGATGAAAGCTTTGGGAAACTCTGATCTATAGCCTAGTACAGTATGTGTACTGTATATAGATGGTGCCTACAGTATGTGCAGCCATACTGTATGTCTTTGTGTCTGTCCCAGGGGAGTGCATGTGTTCTTTGTATGGCCTTTAGCAGCTAAAGGTCCTTACTGACACCTACAGATGCGGGATGGCTGTGTGTGTGGATGGTTTTGTGCGTGCTTTGTATGCATGCATATACTTTATTTTCTCATTCTCATGTCACTTTACTTTTTGATGGTACTTTTGCCTGCGTGTGTGTGTGTGTGTGTGTGTGTGTGTGTGTGTGTGTGTGTGTGTGTGTGTGTGTGTGTGTGTGTGTGTGTGTGTGTGACCATGTGTTCACTGTGCACCATATGTATACAGTATCCTTGTGTTTCAGTTTAGGAGATTGTATTAGCCCCATTAGTGTGTGTGTGTGTGTGTGTGTGTGTGTGCACTGTGCAGCCATCTCAATTTGAAGCATCACAGGGGACCCAGTTTGCCCCAAGGGTGTGTGTGTGTGTGTGTGTGTGTGTGTGTGTGTGTGTGTGTGTGTGGTGCTTGAGACCATGACTGAGCTGGAGGCAAGGGAAGGTCACCTCACATGCACAGCTCAGAGGAACAGCTCACAGCAGTTGTGCACGTGAAGCTGAGCACTAGCAGTCTCCCAAGGACGACAAAATGCTTATCCAGGAAAAAGAAAAAAGAAGGTCTATAGCTCACTGATCTCTCTCTCTCTCTCTCGCACGCACACACACACACACGCACACACCTCTCTATTTATGGATGCATAGGGAGGGATAGATATACAGTATACATGCACACGCACACACACATGCAAATGCTCCCATAATGCATGTGCATTGTTCATCGCTCTGTCTCTCTGTTTCTCTCTCACACGCACACACACACACACACACACACACACACGCACACACACACACACACACACACACACACACACACACACACACATTGTTTCTGCTATTCTATCACATACAGTATACACACCCACAGTAGAATGTAGGTAACTGTCCTGGTTTCTCTCTAAAGACAATAATCTGACAATTGTATAGGCATGAGCAGCCCCCCACTGTGAGGTCTTATACGCATGTATTGTACAGTAAACACAGGCCTGCACCCACATATGCAATATATACGCTGTCATTTTAAATATGGACCCGTAATAGTCATTTTTACACTATCAAAATGATTATGAGATTTACATACAAAAAGGCTCAGCAACGCAAGGCTACAGTAGTTCTCTTGTATAACACATTTGAACAAGGAAATACTAAGAGCTTTAGGCCCACACGAAACATGGAACATACTCAAAGATGCACACTGCAAATTGTCCTGTGCCTTATGTACAAGTTGTGCCGGTAATATGCATGGCAAAGCATCAGCTATTTATACAATGATTCTTGATTCTCTTGATTCTTGAATAAGCACATGGAACCGCCTTCTTGTCCCATTCTGCGCTTGAAGCAAAGCTTTAAAGGTGCATTGGACTGTCTGGTGGAATTAGGAGCCATGAATGTGCTCAAGGATGAAGAGAAAAACTAAATTAAATGATGCTGAAATTAAATTGAACTAGACCTGTACGTGCCTGTCGCAGTCGGCCAACGGCCTACTTGGGAATGATGCAACTTGGGAACCTAATGATATACATTGCCATAGCACCCGTTTTAACTGTCAGCCGGTGTCCCACATGGAGATCTGTGACTGAGTATGTGCCTGTGTGTGTGAAGACTGCAAACTGAAAAGTGTACTTGGCAATCAATTGGACCTACTGGCAGAGCCTGATTGGTTGAGCCTCAATTGGCTGAGGCAGAGGCTGGAAATTGCACAGGTGAAAGGAGTTGGCCTCATTAGGCCCACTTGCAGAGCCGACCAGAGCCTTTTGTGGTGGTTCTGGAGAACCGTGGGTCCGACCGTCTCAATACCTGGCACTCTACTCCCTGTGGGGGTGTGGAACGCGTGTGTCGAATATGAAGTCGGTGGGTCAAACGGTTCTCGTGTTACCTGCATTACAACACACGCACACATACCGTACATACACACGCACGCAGAGACGTGGCGCATTTATAGTAGGATTGAATTTGGGGCGACTTTTGCTCAAATGCATTAGTCACAGTATACACTACAAACTACAAACTGAATTTAGCTTCCTATATAATACTCTTTCTATCTCTTTTCTAATACTCTTTCTGTGCTAATTCGTACCTGCTCTTTAGAGGCAGTGAAAGTCTATGAAAATTGTGTTAATACATTGGAAACACTTATGTGTCTTCTGTTATTTATGTGATCCTCTCTTAACCACTTGAACTGATTTAAACTGATTGGACTGTGCTGAACTGGACATGATGTAATTATACTTTTGAAATGCACTTTCAAATACACTTTACTAAAACTGTGTTGTAACATTAAAAAAAAAGAAAATGAGGGTTGCACCAGAGCAGATTATCTATATGTGCATATGCATGTATCACACATACATATTGGGGCTCTTTTTTGTGACAAATAAACTGATTCTTGAGTCTAAAACTCATACATTGTTGAGTGGAGTCCCTCAGGGGTCTATACTAAATATCAATCGACGTAGATTTTTCGTTCTTGGGAGTCAAACATACCACTAGCGTGAATGCGTTGTGAGCGTGTCAATCAGCTATTTTCTGAAAATCTGTATACTTCCCAGAATACGGATGCTGGGGTTTAAGTGGTTAAAGGCATGCATAAAGGAGAGAGGTGCACTTTGCAACGATGCACAGCATGCTCTTAAAATGACAAGGAAACTGCAGTAGTAGGATATGGTGCAACTGTTTGATCATTACACACATGTTTCTACATGCAGAATGTGTCCGAAATGAGGTGCAAAAGCATTAGTAAATCTGTCCTCTGGGTTTTGCAGTGTAGAAGCGTGAAAACTAATGTTTGCTTCAGCACCAGGAGCAAGGTTAGTCAGGCCTAGCATAACATTCTGTAATATGCAGGCGGTTTTACGTAACTGTTTTCATCTCAATTATTTTCATATGACTTTGTCATGGTACAAGGCAATATGCACTACTGGTCACAATATGCACTACTGGTCACTCTACACTTTATTTGCATTACTCAAATTAACGTGAGTATGCAAAACAACTGCCTATTAGTACCCTGTGCTGTGGCATGGTATTGTAATAGTGCCGTGTGTGTGTGTGTGTGTGTGTGTGTGTGTGTGTGTGTGTGTGTGTGTGTGTGTGTGTGTGTGTGTGTGTGTGTGTGTGTGTGTGTGTGTGTGTGTGTGTGTGTGTGTGTGTGTGTGTGTGTGTGTGTGTGTGTGTGTGTGTGTGTGTGTGTGTGTGTGTGTGTGTGTGTGTGTGTGTGTGTGCGTGGGTCTTGAGACAACTTGAGAAATTATGCGCACATTTTCCAGAAATTTAGAGGGAATGATCAAGCCAGAAATGTTCTCCTGGAAGAAGGTTGAGCCCAATGGGGAAAGGCCAGTATATAGTATAGTATGTGTTGTTGCATGGTTGGTGATTGTAGCAATCTACTCACACATGATGATCTGTACATATCAGTCCATTCGTTCTCAAACCTTTTTATTTCAAGGACCCTGGATCCCACTTCCAGAATCAATATCGATGTAATGCAAGCCAATTTTATTCAGAACGAATCATTTGGATCATTTGGATCATTTGCAACACCCATATGACAGTGTGTACATGGCCAATAGTCTAAGGAAGAACCTCCACATATTTATTTCTTTTCTGAAATATTTAACTGTAATTTCATGTGAACAGGGTTTGGATGAAACCCAAATGTCATGTCATATTCACAGATCATAGGTGATGTGATGTGATATAGGCGACAGGACACATGTAGAAAAGTAGAATTGTGCTGAACCAAATAAATTGAAGACCATGATTTGACCTTACTGACACAACTGGACTCATCATGACAGATGAGCTAAAGAAAGGCACTGTAAGCTGTAATGTTTATGACCTTTATCACACGTAAGTGCCTCTCAATCCGCTCTGTATCCGGTTTTATTCCCGCTACCTACAGTATACCCAATATAATAAATCACAAGTACCACAAAATTACAGTATTAAGAACGGTGTGATTGTTCTGTTCCTGTGCAAACCCCAGTTTTAAAGTATAATAATGTTTTGTAAGTGGATGTGTCCTGGAACCCCCCCCACCCTCCTTTCTGCCATCGGTGATTCAGCTGTTGTTTCTCATTATAAAAAAACACCTTATTGTGTTTCTTATTATCCCAAGGTGCTCCGAGCAACCAGTATGCTCTGTGTGTGTGTGTGTGTGTGTGTGTGTGTGTGTGTGTGTGTGTGTGTGTGTGCGCGTGCGTGTGCGTGTGCGTGCGTGTGTGTGTGTGTGTGTGTGTGCATGACATACGTATGTACACGCGTGCGTGTAACTGTCTTTGCCTCCAACATTCTTTGTCTTTTTCGACTCAGGTGTTTGTCTGTTACACTCTCACCTCATTATCAAAACCAGCTCTTTCTCTCAATCCATCCATGCCCATCTCTCTCTCTCTCTCTCTCTCTCTCTCTCATTTGTCTCTGTCTCTCTGTCTCCGTTTCCCTCTGTCTCTCCCTTTGTGCGCGTGTCGTCCCCCCCCCCCCCTCTCTCTCTCATTATCCAACAGCTTGAAGCAACCAGTCAGCCATATGTGAATCTAGCTGCCACCTCAACACTGTTAGCTTGTATTGTATTGAATCTGCTGTTTGCCTTAAACTCTGCCCTAAACCGTTGGCTATTTCTGATCTTTTTAACAGTCAAACTAATTACCTAAGCAGCACACAGCCAGAATGATGCCATATGTGAAACAGCCTCACTAGTCTAACTGGTATTGAACTTGTGTTTGCCTTAAACTGTTCTCTATTCCGTTCTTCTAGTAACAGTCAAACTAATTAAGAAATCAGCACACAAACTCATATTATCCTTCTATTGTAATGGCCAGAGAACGATAAAATGTTCTATTAAATCCTTCATGAATGAGACATTTTCACATTTCACCATTTTAATCATTGGAGATGTCAGACTGTGACATCAGTCATGAGATTTTAAGCAAGATTTCAGCCTGATCAGAAGAACCCTCGTCTTCCATTATAAAATATATAAAAATATAAAAATGGAATGATGGTGTTTTTGTGGCCTATTATAAAATACAATATATAAAAATGGAATGATGGTGTTTTTGTGGGCTATACTCACAGCATGCATGAAGTACAAAATGTGGCACAGAGCAGTGGTTTCCAAGATTAGCCACACACACACAGCCTCTTGCAGAGCCCCACCATTAAAGGAATATTTCACTTTCTAAAAATATTTGGGTCATTTTATTGTCTACTCATGCAGGCTTTTGAAATTTAAAAAAAAATTAAAAGTAGGTGTTATGACCCATGTGGTCTAGGGGCAATGAGCCCATAACATATTAGAAGGAGGAGGACAACCAAAGGATAATGCAAGATATTTTTTAACAAAAGTGAAATATTAAAGAATATTTACAGAGACTTAAATGTGATAAAAAGGTAACTGAACTAAACACTAACTGAATCCTAACAAACAGAACCAAAAACTACAACTGAACCCTAACACGGAACTAACACATTTATTAAGAAGAAAAACAAAATAAATAGTGTTGTATCCTGCCTTTATTTTCTTCTTTCAAATTATTTGATCGGCACAAAATATTGTGTTTTATATTGTGTTTGTTGTCATGATTTGTCACGATCCGAGTTGGCTTTGTCCACGGCGTAACGGTCTTTATATAAATACTTTTTGAAAAGCCTATGGAGAAAATGAATGGAGAATCATTTCCTGGGCCACTCGTCGTTCTGAAAGGGGGCGGGACTGCAACACTCTATAGTGGGGGACTGCAGCTGTCGGTCCACCCACGTCCCGGTAGCCAATAGTAGAGGTTGATCAGGCATCTATGTCAGTGGCAACGCCCGGACACACCCACAACCAGCAGACGAGCATTAGGTGATTGTTAGCTATCAGACGGCACCCAAAGGACCCCAGCTCCTCCAACACTACTAACAGCAGTGTGCTCATGACTTACTAGTGATAATATATAGATATATCAAAGACATATACCACTATATATTAAACGGCTACAGCCGTTACATAGGCTAATAAAAACGTCCCCCTCATGTATTAGGAGGGTAGTATGAGGCCTCATTCACACGTATCAAACACCAATCAAGCAAATGTTTGGTCATTTGTTTTTGTTTTTAGGCCACCACAATGCTAATGTAATGTTACATGAAAGGCAGAATAAATGCTTTTTCTATTTCACCATGATATTCAAGTAATGAATATCGCGTTCAGATCGTTTTTAGAATGGGGAGGTGGTCTCATCTGAAGGAAAGACAAGACAAGACAAGACAAGATATCTTTTGATGCCCTGAATCTGAAAAGATTGGTTTGTATTGGGTAACACAAACAAGCATAGCCTAGTCGAAAACAGTCCCCACTTGTTTCTGTATATATTTTTTGGGCCGATAGTTTGAAAACTGACATTGTTGCTCTATCCAAACTCCACAAGACTGACCTGTCATTGTATAAAAAGTCTTCTCCACAGTATTGATGGTGACATAATTCACTCCCGGAGCCCCAGAGATCAGAGTATGACTTGATCCAATCAAAATCCACATCAATTAGATGCCTCAACTGGTACTTAATTACAGCTATGAAGTGAATGATGCGTTGTTAATTAGCAGGGCATTAACAAGGCTGATTGTTCATTAACAGCAAAGCATATTGGGGAAGATAAGAGCTGACTGTAATGGACTCTGGTACCATAAAAAAGACTGGATTTGCTTCTAATGGAATTAGATGACCCTAATACTGAAACCACGCCTATGATACTACTGCTAGAATTGTTTTATAGTGAAATATTGAAATTACATCACTTCACGATCCTATGGCAGTTAGATCTGTCTGATTAATGGACATCTTGTTTAGTCTTGCAGTCTATGGCTAATCTCATAAACCACTACAGCGATCACGATGTCTTGTACACGTATATGCTGCCAGTATAGGCCAAGGAAGTCAATCCGTGAAATGTTAGGGATATTTACACTACAGTATTTATATTTTACACAAATCTCAATAGCACTAATAAATATTGTTGCTGCATTTGAGGTGCTTGATCCTACTTAGATACCCGTTCTGTTTTTTGTGGGAAGAACTTGTGAGAACCACCATACAACTTAGAGCAATCCCCTTTGCCTCCACTCACTTCATCAAAAAAAAGGTGGGCATAATAAGCTTCGACTTCAGCCCAAACCTTCTCAGTCAACTGTAACTTTGTAACTCTCACTGCATTGTTTAAACATGACTGAGATAAATAAACTAACTCAAGTTGAGTACCGGTAGTTCTGATTATTGGATTCTCTGCTCTCAATTGACACCCTCAAATGTAATGTGGAGCAGAGAAAGCAGGCAGGTGTCAGTCATTTCAGAAAATAAGTAGAGGGTGGCGGAGAAGTGGAGGCCATAGCTGAGTTAGTGAGCCTGACTAGGACCCCAGAGGCTCCTGTGTGTGTCCGTCCTTCTGTGGACAGCTAATCGGCACAGCTGGCACGATCAACGTGAAACTGTGCACACACATTTCCTGGATGCCAAAGCACAACCTCTGCCCCAAATCTTTCACGTCACACCAGGAGGCCTTTGCTAAATGTTTTGCTTTTTTTTTTTAATATTCTATATACTTCTACAGATTTTGTCCAAACATCATGTAAATCGGCACACGTACAGTATCTCTATAGTCGTTAAACCAACAGTGGCGGATTTTTCATATTCCATCCTGATTGGCTAAGATTCATGAATACAGTGTGTGATTGCTGTGAACTTTTGCACGCACATTGCCACTATAGGTTCAGCATTTTTCACATCAACCTTTTATAGCACCCCCACGACGAAGATATTTTGCAAAACACATTTCTTGATATTACTCCTACAGATTTTGCCAAAACATCACATAAATTGGTACACAATGGGCTCTATTTTCGTCCATGCTAAACCCCTTATCCCTAAACTACTTTGCCTTTTTTACTATTTAAAAAAACATTTTTGAATAGTTCAACTAGCAGATCTACATCGACACATTGTGAGCTTGTAGATTGGCTATTTTAACTATTCAAAAATGTTTTTCAAAATAGTAAAAAAGGCAAACTAGTTTATGGATAAGGGGTTTAGCATGTACGAAAATAGAGCCCAATCTCTATAGTCTTGTGATCAACACATGATCTGTCTGTTCATAGGTTGTTTTGAACAAAATGCCTCAAATCATAAACGCAGCACCCAATTTCAATGAAACTTTGCAGGCACATTCCCACTAGACTGAGGAAGACATGCTAACCTTTTCACATTATCCTGTTTTCGCTCTACCAGGAGGCCAGGTCTTTTTAACTAGGGTGATGACTGTTGGTAACGTATGCCCCTTTGGTTATACAATACCCACTGTACCCATTGTCAAAGCACTTAATCAAATAACCTACCTACACACGCTACTACACGGATCATGTTGATGACATCAGGGAACAGACACACAGACGGATGTAAAGATTTGTGGATATATAGATGTTTTGCATGTGGTTTCTCACCAACCGCTGATCCGACTGTCTTCCCACTTGTTACTGCACTCCCATGGGTCCTCTGCAATAAGTTTGAAGTCAATCGGAATGGTCAGTTCTCAAGTTCTCTGAAAACTACATTTTTTAAAATGTTTGTAATAATGACACTGAGAATGAAAAGTGCCGATGTAAAAGCTGATTAATCCGCAAAAATAAATTCAGGGGTGTGGTTAGACATAAAATAACTGAATTTGAGGTTAAAATGTGAGTACTAGGGGGTGGCAATTTGCCATCCCCTGGGACCCCAAATGACACCCCTGGAAGCCAGGGAAGCTACAGTTCCAGTATATAAATCAATAACTGAAAACAAACATCCCCATGTCCTCCATTACAGTGTTATTTATCATCACAGGGACGTTTTCCACCAATCCGATGGCCCCCAGGGTAACCACAGTTCCAAATGATTTCCTTCTGGGAAATGATACACCACCACCATAGATAATTCCCATGGGCTATGTTCATACTTGACCAGAGCTCTACTAAGACTCACAACCCACTTTCCAGACAATTGATTTATTACCTCCACTGTCTTTGTACAACCTGTAACACTCCAGTAACTAACCAGTGTTGTATTTGTGTTGTGCTGCCTTAATTCGTTTTCACATGTGCAGCTTTATTGCTTTAGTTGTATTACAGACAACTTAAACAGTCCTCCCACAGCTTCTATTCATATATTGTCTTAATGTTTGAGAATCTTATCACTCAATAGCCTAACAATGCACGCCCACAACAAAAGTTCCTGACCTGGTGGAGACCTATTCTCTGAGGAGCACTTTTTCTAGTTCAGAACTCTGTTGCTAGACTTATAACAAAAAACAAAAGAGAAAACAAAACACATCATTCCAGTCTTTTAGTTAGGCTACACTGGCTCCTGTGTCTTCCAGAATCCAGTCCATTTTAAAGTCCATCTACTTGTTTATAAGCTCTCAACGGGTTAGGACTGGCCTTCATCACAGACTCCCCGTTGTTTCATGTTCAGTCATGAGCCCTTAGATCACAGCATGCTTGCTAATATGCATAACCAATAGGAGATACAGCTTCTTCAGTTATGGCTCTGTTTAAATCTTTAAACAACACTAATATAAAAACCTATCTCAGAGCAGCATTCTCACCATTTGTATTGTATTTGTATTGGGTCTTTGATTTTACTGGATCAGAACAACATTAAACTTGTTTAAGTGACAGGATTCAAGTTAGAAGGGCCGGTGCACCAATATACTGTAGAAACAGTGAACTTGATTATTGAGCAATTGCTATACAGTCTTTGTACCAAACATTTTGTATTTTCTTGTCTGTTTAGATGTTTGTCAAATGTCAGTATTACATCATCAGTATATGCCCTTAGAATCAGCTTTATTATCACATCACAGGTTTACAAGGTAAAATGTAGCTAAAATTAAGCAGCAATAAGACGAAGTCAAGTCTTAAATAATAAAGCAATAAATAATAAAGCAATAAATAAAAAGCTATACGCAATGCCTGTCTTCTAATTAGTAGCGAAATACTATATACTTGATTGCGACTGCAGGTCGCAGTTTTCTATGAAGACGTGCACTTCCCGTCAGTCCATCACCCCATTCCTCCATATATGGTCACGCATCGTGACATCAAGTCTAGTCACCCATGTCTCCATATATGGTCACACATTGTGACATCACGTCTCCATATGGTCATACATCGTGACATCACGTCTCCATATATGATCACGCATCATCAAACCCCAGCGGTTCTTGTATTTGTTTTACTGACAATCATTTTAGAAATAAGTTTAAAGTTAGGCATCGTTTTACTGAGGTTAAGATTGGGTTTGGGCACCGTTTTACTGGGGTTACGTTTAGGAATAAGATCAGGTTTAGGTAGTTTACTGAAGTCATGGTGGCAACCATTCTGAAGGTCGCTGGATTTTCCCCGGGGAGATCGGTCTGGTATTTGTTGAAAGTCGGATATGATGCAATTTGGAAATTCATGCCCCTATATGGAAACCCATACCCGTCTGTCTGTGTCCCTTTTATGCTCCTATATGGAGATCCATGATGTCATCAGTACAGTATATGCCCATATGGTTATGGACTATATATGGGCACCGGCATACCAGTCGGATCAGCCTATCTGAACAGCTCGATGCCTGGCACCGTGCCCCCTCGGGTCCATGGCGATATACGCGCCAAGGTTGAGGTTGATCGTTTGGGTTGTTCTCGACATAAGAACAGTTATGCACACATACCACAGAGAAACGTCATTCTTAATGTTGATATTATAGACGATGATCGTCATTGATCGTTTTGATCCTCTTAGCAGTTTTTGTATTGATCTGTACCTTGTATTTGTACAAACTGTTAATACAATTTTCAATCAATCAATCAGTCCTTCACAGGGCCATTGCTCTCCTCGCCTTTCAGTTTTAGTGTAAAGAAAACAGTGTTAGTTGCGACTTGCACAAGCCTTTGCAAGTGTTTATGTCTTGAATACAATGACGCATCAACAACACAGTATTATGCCATCAACAACACAGTATTATGCCATATGGTGTACACTGTACAGTGTGCACTAGTGTAGCGACAACTGCATCCTGTGGAGGGCGTGCTTTTACTCCAACGAGGTGTGGTTTGGGCCTGTCCTAATCTTGGCTCGGTCCGCTGTAGAGGTTCCTTGGGGAGAGAATGTTCCAACGTTCCTGACTCTTCATTTCATGCTTCATTTAGCATCACACACTGTCCCAAAACACTCCCACATAAGTGTGTGTGTGTGTGTGTGTGTGTGTGTGTGTGTGTGTGTGTGTGTGTGTGTGTGTGTGTGTGCGTGTGTGTGTGTGTGTGCGGGCGCGCGCATCTGGCCAACCTCCTCGCTAACCTTATAACTTGAACCATTCATTTACGGTAGCCAATGAATCAATCTCTTTCTCTCTCTCTCTCTCTCTCTCTCTCTCTCTCTCTCTCTCTCACACACACACACACACACACACACACACACACACACACACAGACACACACACACACACACACACACACACACACACACACACACACACACACACACACACACACACACACACACACACACACACAAACAAACAAACAAACAAACAAACAAACACACACACAGTTATACCTTAGTGTAAATTATACTGTTGTGAATTAGAGACTAGTTTATTTATGCTGAAGTCAATAGTTATTTCGGCAAGGGCAAGTACAGCAGAAGGCACACACACACACACACACACACACGCACACTTACAGTATATGAGTGTTTGAGGTACAGTATAACACACACACACACACACACACACACACACAGACACACACACAGCCTTTAGCTGTTGTTTTAAATTCTGTGTAATTATCTCTCTCATGCCTATCTGCACTGTATCCAAGATATAAGTTTGTGTGTGTGTGTGTGTGTGTGTGTGTGTGTGTGTGTGTGTGTGTGTGTGTGTGTGTGTGTGTGTGTGTGTGTGTGTGTGTGTGGCTGGGATAAATGATAAATCTTCTGCAGTATCAACATTTATTTCAGTACTGTTCTTGGATCGCGCATTTAATGGGATTTACTTAGAGGCCTCCCTCTCTATTTTCATTGAGTAAAACTAGCATAGCCTTTATTATAAGAAATATAACGGATATGTGATTCATGATAGCTATTTGATGTAGGCTTATTATTGTATGTTTAAAAAAAATACATGGTCTGAAAATCAAGATTAGAACGTGTCAAGGAAAGTGTAATCTTTACAATTCCACTGCAACATTAACCACTTGAGCCGCAGCATCCCTATTCTGGGGGGGATATTCACTGAAAATAACATCTACAAATTTACAATGTTGCGGGTTGCCATGTTTACTGCGTTGTGAGCTTGTAGATTGGATCTTTTCAATGCGTGACACCGGTGTGCAACTAACAACTCTGGCTTTATCTATTGATGAAGTCCAGGAAGGAAGATTGAAGATTTGAAGTTGAAGTTGAAATTGCACAGTAAAATCTTCACTTTTACTTACACTCTCCAAGTAAATCTTTGTCAATAAAAATGTCAATCAATCAAAAACAAAAGGGACACACTCCACTATAGTGATGGATGAGAACACACAGACTGTGTGGCAAGTAGTCGCGAATTGATGGGGCCTATCACACTAAATTCAATCCCTGTGTTAGATTTTCTCTATCTATTGTTGAGAGAGGTACAGGGTCACATCCCTCCTATTACCCCTAGAGAGGTACAGGGTCACATCCCTCCTATTACCCCTAGAGAGGTACAGGGTCACATCCCTCCTATTACCCCTAGAGAGGTACAGGGTCACATCCCTCCTATTACCCCTAGAGAGGTACAGGGTCACATCCCTCCTATTACCCCTTGTCTACTGACACCAAATCCTCCTGATTGTTGCTCTGACATCCAGCGATGGATGGACTTAATCTGAGAAGCAGAGAGAATATGTGAGATATAACTGCAAGAGAGTTTCAACTAAGAGTATTGTTTTCCTCACACAACGTGGCTGTCGACACTTTCATACAGGAAATACAGAAAATGTTGCAGGAATTACATTAATGCACATTCACTCATTTCTTACTGTTAAATTATTTTGGAAATTCAATTACAAATACACAAATACAACTTTTGGTAGAAACGCGTGAGTGTGCGCGCGTGTGTGTGTGTGTGTGTGTGTGCGTGCGTGCGTGCCTGTGTAAATTGCAAATAGTGAGGACACTGGGGAGTGAGTAGGGGGTGGTGGTGGTGGGGGAGAAGGATAGATACGGAGAGAGTGACAGAGAGAGAAAGACACACACATGACAGAGACCTTATCAATCAGAGTCCAAAGCGGACTGCTAATCCTCCAGCCAACACAGTGAGATAGTGGAGGAGCCAGGAGAGGACAGAAGACAGAAGACAGAAGAGGAGGGGAGGGGAGATAGGCGGGGAACATGAAAGGGGGAAGAAGGGAAGAAGAAGAGGGGAAAGAAGAGCAAAGGAGGTGGGGTATATTTGGCCCAGTGAAGGACAGGGACAATCATAGTCTATCAACATGAAGAATTACCTTTCTCGCTCTCCTTCACACAGACATGAACCAGGCGACCTATGAAAGTACACTGATTGAATCTTCAGTGGGATTAACAGGGATTTAGCCCAGTGTAATGATGTTTGAATGAGTTGATCAGCTATCCAATGACAGTCTGCCAGTCGACCTCTACAGCCCAATTGCTTGCTAATCATATTGTCTTGAGCTTGTGTTCATGCAGAAACAAAATAATGTGGGACAAATCATGCCCCATTCAAAATGTGCTTTTGCTGTTAAAACGGGTCAAAAATAAATTGCACGTCTTAGTGGTTCAAGGAGCATATGCCATACTTTAACAATGTCACACTATAGGGCCTACTTTAATATTTTACAAAAATGAATTCCATTAAAAATCATAATACTGTTAGAATAACAATAATAATGTCATAGTGTGCGGAAATGTAAACCAGTGCACCCTGACCTTTTAATTTATTTATTTTATTGTACTTTTTTATGCTTAACAATGATTTGAAGGCAAAACGTTACATAAAATGTGTCCTGTCTATCACTAAACCCGGGTGAAATTCACCCGAACACCAGCCTGTAGATAAAAACAGGGATGTGGGCAGTGAAAGAAACCTATACTTCTATGAAGTCACTGAGCATCATGCAGCTACCCAAGGACCCACCCACCTCAGACATAACCAGTAAGACGCGCAAACGTGGGAAGCGAACGCAGCTCGTACATATTTGGGTTTTTTTAAGATTTATTTTTAAGTTATTTAAGTTTTTAAGTTAAGTTTTTAACTTAGCCATAACCATATAAGGAGTCCCCAAAGCAGCTATACGTCCAAATATGGAGTGTGTTGCATCAATCACAAACAAATCACTCAGCTCCATATATGGGCACAAAGGGGGGACACACGGACACACAGACAGACAGACAGACAGACATGATCTGCTAGGTCTTATAGTAAGTGCTCACTGCGTTCGCAATAATGTTATTATTTGTAAAGGTGAAGTGCCATATTACTTTCAAAATATTGTTAAATAATATTATGTTAGTTCCAAAACTGTCTGATTTTGTAATCTCTTTGCTCTGTAATCTGCCTCCCACACTTGCCTTGGTTGAACCACTATATGGCAATGTGAACCTCAATGGAGGGCTCTGGCGCAACTGTGTGGTGGAAACTTGTAACTGCAACAACAGGTGGACACTATATGGGTGGCTGAAGAAAATGACGATTCAGCCAGAAGCAGCCAGCTCATGTTGTCTGCTTACTGCTTAGCACAGTCTTTTAAACCAGCATAGACAAAAGCACAGACATCAGCACAGGCATTTAAAACCAGGAACAGACGCACACAGACAGAGACACACAGGGGGAGACAGAGAGATTTGAGATAGCAATAACACATGGGTTTTCAAGGGCCCTACCATGCGAATTATCATTACCATTATGGATTTGAGAGTAGTTTGTGCCCTATACAGTAGGCTATACATAGCATGTACTCTCACTGCATGAGGTAGCCAGTCACAATAACAATAGTAAAACTTGAGTTCTTAATACACACAGGAGGGTTTCTAGGCGGTTGCCCCTAGGCCACAAACCTTTCAGCCCCCGGCCAACCCCAAAATAATGCTGCCGTTGACTCGTGACCCCAACCTAACCCCAGAGGTAATTTTATGCCCATAAACGTGCACGTTTTGTGCACATTTCACTCATTCTGTTGAATTCTATTCAGGTGTGTAAGCATTTTTGATGACCCAAAATAATTTTGCGACCCCAACGTCAGTGTTCCGCGACCCTATGTGACGTCCCGACCCCAACTTGGCTAGTGTCATTTCCATCCACCAACTGTTTAAAAACCCGGAAGAGATGCCTGTTCTAGGCGTTTTCTTGACGCGAAAGTGTGCCTCACCGCCTGCAGGCCCTGCACCCTCTCACCTACTATAAAACAGAAGCTGTAGGTGTTTGTTTGGATGTTTTGGACATAACCCACGGAGTGGAGCAATTCCACGCCAATTCCATCCCCAGTGTAGCCCGGCCCTTACCTGCAAAGCTAACCCTCACCCAAACCACAAAAATCATGCTTCTTCATACAAAAATGTCAAAATGCTGATCGTTTTCTGTTAGTGACACATTTGTATGGACTCGTCTCTCGGCTATGTAAGAAAGGTTAAGCCTCATTTCCGCATAGATGTACATAATGGAGCAGGCACGCACACTCGTGTTTGCACACCTACTGTACACGCGCACACAGTCTATTGGCCATGTGCTTGGGTAGCAGAAAGCTTTGGCGCTGTTCATTAATCACTACATTGAGGTTGTGTTGCCACAGCAGAAGGGAAAACACTGGTCTGCTTCTCATAGATATACTATACTGCCATCAGCAGCTTCACTGAACTCCGGAGCGGGGACAAAATGGCACTGCAGGGACAAATGGCACTAAGTGTATGAAAAATGCCAGATTTAGACTTGGCTCCGAAGATATTAGATATAAAGCTTACAATGCATCGTGCTGCAATGCATTGTGAGCTTGTCTGATATTTTCGATGCTTAGTTTGCAACACAGCCACGCAACTATAAATCTGTGTATAACGCTGGATAGGGATAAATATGTTGACCGAGACCTGAACTGCTTACAAAATGTTCATTTTTTCACCATTTCCATAATTAGGCTCTTTTCCCCTCATCTTTCTACAAATTCTACATACAGGTACACATAATCACTCCTATAGGAGATGCTTGCAGCTACAGTCTGATTCTGTTGAGCAGCTGGACTAGTGCAGCTGAACAGGTTTGAGAAAACAGAATTGCCAAAGTCATGCAGCATTACCTATTTATTTTTTTAGATTTTTCTGTCAGTCAGTCTGCTCAGCTTATCTATCTGGTCAGATCAATGTGTGTGGCCCCTAGGGATCATTCAAAGAAAACACAGTTGTCAAAACACACTCTACAAATTATTAAATTAACAATTGGTTCAAACCATTAAGTGTAGCATTGCGTGGAAAGCGGGGATTGAGCCCAGGCCTCCCACTCGCCAGACCAACGCGCAACCTGTCGCGTGCCAATAGGGCTGAGCCCGATGGGCTGTTGCGGGCTGGGTCTTGGCTGGGGGCTACACACGCACATGCATGGCTATAAGCACAAGCAGTTTAGGCCGCATCTGCTCTATTGACTCTAACGTTGGTGCCAATGCCAGAAGAAGAGTGTACTGGTGCTTCATGAGCTGGGTGAGTGGCTTCATTGAAACTAATAGGTGGGGGCGGGGCTGTCCGTTCTCTAGTTCTCAGGTCTGAGTATGTCTGCATGGTTTCAGAAGACCGGAATTAAACCACTCTGTACTTGTGAAGTCACCATGGCAGGAGTATCTCCCACTCTATTGTGCAAGAGAAGCCCTTCTCACAGCATACATTGTGTCTGTCAAACGGCCAGGGGGGTGGAGGTTATGTTTTCGCACCTGCCTATGAATTAGTGTATACATGTCTAATATTGCTTCTACAGCACACCACTGCTTGTTGTTTCTCATTATATTTGTGTGCCATAATTAGTATGACCCAAAAGGCAAAACACAGACGTGCATGTCTGCACTGAAAATGCAGAACATGCAAAAAAAAACAAAAAAACATAGGCCTACCTCACAAACCTATTATGATAAGACTTCAGTGATACTTTCTGAAGATTTTACAGATCTGACTGGACTTATCATACTACCCTGAATGTAGCATATACTGCCACTGTATGCTCATAATTCAGTTTTGTTTGCATGAATAACATATTGCTGAATTGTCTGTGTTAAAGCTTGTCTCTTTATCAGTGCAATTGTATGGACTTTCTCTTATCTGTTTGCATTACCAACCCAACTGGTCATTGGACATTAGGCCTGAATCTAAACTTTCAACTTATCTGATGATAGTGTCAATAGTTATTAGCTGGCCATGTGAAGCGTGGAGAGTTCAGTTATCATTAGGACATACAAGTTACAACTGTAGCCTACATCTCATATTCACTGATAAGTAACAGACTTTGTTCTACCAGATAGGAACCATGAAAAGTACATAAATGGTTAAATATTGTCTTAAATTACAAAATAGTCAGTCTATTTTCTCTTCAATAGATTTGGTTTGGTTCACAAGTGATTAGCCATGCTAGTACTGTTAATAGAGATGAAGCATCCCTATTCTGGGGGGAACGTTCTCCGGTCTAAAAGCTCACACCACACTGTTGCATTGAGTTGTGAGCCTGTAGATCTGCTATTTTTGGTGAGGACATTAGTTGTACAGTAACAAAACAATCACACCCGTGTGAAGTGAGTGGTGCAACTCCATGTGTGTGTGTGTGTGTGTGTGTGTGTGTGTGTGTGTGTGTGTGTGTGTGTGTGTGTGTGTGTGTGTGTGTGTGTGTGTGTGTGTGTGTGCAGTTGCGCACGCGTGTGTTAGGCTGCGCAACAGTGACACTTGGTTGTGAAAACCAACCAAAAGCTATTTTCGTGCTCGGACAGATCCAGCCAGGCAGGGACAGACCCAGAGACCCAGGGACACACATAGGTGTGTATAGTGGTTGCACCACTCAAAAACAGAGCCCATGTACTTTGCAACTGATCTGTACTAATCGTAAGTGGTTAAAACAAATATAACAAAGGTCAGGGTGTGCTCAAAGTGCTTGTGTGATAACGTCTTTATTTATGCATGTGTGAACTGTAATTTAAAAATGTTGATGACTTACAGTACATGTATATATACAAGGCTCCATAGCTCAGGGGTTAGAGCACTGGTCTTGTAAACCAGGGGTCGTGAGTTCAAATCTCACTGGGGCCTGTCAAAGTCTTTTAAAGGCTGTCGTATATCGGCACTACTACTAGATAAGCGCGCTTACTGTCAATGAATGCTATATGGAATCATACCACTCTTGGATGATTGGTTTAAATAAATATGTTTTGATGGAAACAGTGTCCTATGAATAACTTTAAAATGCTTGTTTCCCAGTTTCTCCCAGATAACGTGATTCACAGATAATAAAACCCAGCAAGTAAAATTATATCACAACTAAATGAATTAGGGAATTTAAAAAGTTTGAAAAATGGTAATTATAAACATGTTAGGGTAAGTATTACCTGAGAATTCATTAATGTTCTTAAAGGTAGGATAAATTAGTTTATTTGGTTAATATATGTGTTAAATAGTTCTATATTCTGATAGTACTCATTGCTATAGAGTTTTTGTTCAGTAACAGCCTAGTCTCCATGTCTCTCCAGCTCTTTATTAAACAGAAAATGCATTTTCCACTTTTCAGGATATAATCAGGAGTATTGAAACATGGAAACGAGTAGTGTTTATACTTAGCGTTATTATTGTAAGTCATGTCACCTTTTTGTCACATTTTCGTGACTTTAGTCAAAGTCTCAAGTCCACAACTCTCTGTGTAGGTACAAGTTAACATTTAGCAATGTGAACAACACGGTCAAACGCTGTGATCATTTTATTTACTTTAATAAATATAACTCACAATATTGGTTTTGATTAGTACATTAACTGTCAACTTCATAGCTTGTCTGCCAGTACAATTGCTTGTGTGATGGCACTCACTCACCCATCACTCTATAGTCTATACTCTATAGTGTGCAACTACCCAATATTTTCCACTAAATCAACTGTTTTTTTTGTGACACTTCAAAATTGAGATGACCAAATTACTCTCTGGGGCAGAATTCTGGACAGATTATGAATATATAACACTATATATATAGTGTATTTGGCAATAATAGCCTGCACAAGAGGCCGTGGTATATCACGATTATATCACGGCTATGGGTTTTGATATAAATAGAAGAGTATGGCATTCATCACTGAGCAAGATTAACGAAGGCATCTGATAATTTGTTTGTCACATACCCATAGCCTTATTTAGTTACAAAGACATGAAAATGTCTTCAGGCAAATACATTTGTTTTAGTTCCAACAGTGTGGGGACAGAGTTGGCTCACAATACTGAAGGTGCTGCTGGCATGCCTCTCCCCTTGTTGGTAGGCAGCCATTATATGAACCATCAAAGGTAGAACTCTATTTTGGTTCTTTTGCTCCAAGAAAAATGTTAATTGTTAATTTCACAAAACCTACTAGGGTTGATTCTGAGATGCTTGATGAATATGGGCACTGGCTGCACACTGTAATGTTCATGTTATTCATACTATGCAATGCACATTACTTACAGAACAACTTTTCTGTAAGTACATTTAGTATGTTTTGTTTCTGTGTCCTGTTTGAGAAAAGTTGTCTAATGTGGCTCACGGTGAACCCTGAGTAAACAGGGCTGGTCTGTCTGTCTCTCTGTTAGACAGAGCGATAACACTCAGGTTATTTTTAGAGAGAAATGTTCTGCAATATGAATACATTTAGATGGTAACTGTTGTATAATCGCAATATTACACTCGCAGGAGGGTGTTTATCATATTACTGACACCGCGCTAAGTGCTTCCTTATTTACAACTGTCATCACAGTCATAGTAAGAAAACATGGGGACCAAGACTACATCATTTTGGGCAAGTCTCATCAACAGTGAAAACCAAAGTGATACTTTGTGCATGCCATGCCAATACAGGTATCAGGTGACAGCCTTTAAAACAAATTAACAGGCCCCAGTGAGATTTGAACTCACGACCCCTGGTTTACAAGACCAGTGCTCTAACCCCTGAGCTATGGAGCCCTGTCTGCACAGTGTATACATAGAAGTCATTACCATTCTTAAATTACAGTTCACACCCTATGTATAAATAAAGGCACACTGTTGTGTCACCACCACACAAGCACTTTGAGCACACCCTTCACACATTTGTTTTACCAGCAAATTTACATAAGAGTAGCCAGGATAAATGAGACAAATTGACTACTGAAACCATACAATCTACCACAGGGGGGCATACATGCTACGTGTGTGTGTGTGTGCGTGTGATCATTTGACAGTTGAAGGAAACAATACATATGGTATACAGAATCAAATGCCATTTAGCACTTTAGATCAAAATGTGTTGTTGGAGAGTTCCGAAAATCTATGTGTGTGTGTAATGCTAAACAATATCCAATATTCTCTGAATTCATTAATTCTTCAGTCTCACATTGTTGAACTGTCTTTTCTCTAACGAGTGTCTTTTGTCTTGTGGGTAAGCTGCTGGTAATTCACAAAGACATCAGGTTATTTCAGCGGTGTATCGTCAACATATTTTAGGACATGTCAGGGTACGATACAAGTTGCCTTTCGGAGTGCCAAGTAGCCTGTAACAACGTCAGTAGGGAGGAGGCGTATGTAGGAGAACTCTTCTGAGGATGTAAAACGTAGTTTGGTCTGTGGGTCTGTGTAGTTTGCCTGAAGAAATACGAGAGAGATATTTTGGTATGTGTTAGACCAACACATTAACTGTTAGGCTACAAAATGTGCCCTTCAGTGAAGAAGTTACTCACAGGGAGCCCTGATATGTCAGAGTATTTCTTGGCTGGCTTCAAGGAGGGAGGTGCATCAATACTGTAGTCTGTGAACAAATTAAGGTCATGTGAATATGAATAATAGTCATAGTGATCATTTTCACCATTGATCATTGCAATAGCAAATATAGTAAGCTAAAATACCCCTTGATAATTCAACATTATTTTTAAATTCACCACAGGATAGTGTAATATCCAAAACTAAGTTTAGCCTAATTATTATATTTTATTATTATAATAAAAGACAAACAAACTCACAGTTGGGATCATTGACCTTCCATGGCAAAGTTCGTTCCAACGCCAGGATCTGTTTCAGGTTCTTCCAGGTTCTGTTCTTTTTCCCTGCTGCTGCTCCACCAATGCCAGAGTGCTGCAGAGATTGATACATTCGTTTAGGGGATGGAAAAACATGTAACGGTACCTTTATCACAGGTATACAGTTCTGAATCAGCATCCATGGGTGATTTTAAAGGTTGCCCCAGCAACATATGGAGTGGAGATAAAGTGGAAGACAAGTCATTCACCATAAAGCTGGGGTCTTTGAATGGTAGAGGCTTTGCACTGGAGTCTGTGGTAGCAGGGCCACTCTCCACCATTCCTACTGATTTCAACTCAGCCACCATCTCTACTGCCACCATCTACAGAAGGAGGGGAAAAAAAAATATATATATACACATGTATTTACATGTTACATTTACAATTAAATATACATGTATATTTTTACATGTTAGTTGCTTAGTGGATTGGAATCATTGGATGATTCACTCTCCCACAGTAATAAGGGAAAAAACAACACATTTAATTAATTTTACACTCAGTAGGACAGTAGCGTCTGGAAGATTCATACACAGTCACAACAGCTTGGTAGGGTAATATCGGTGCCAGAGATTAGCTGTACACAGACGGACAAACTCACGGACGGAGTGCGTGTGTGTCCGTTTTCGGCCTGGTGGAGACAATAATAGATGGCGAGAGATTAGAGAAACAAATCTATAACAAACAGCCATGTTAGAAATAAATCAGTGTGGTGATTTGATTGTGTTTACAATTTACAAAACACAAAACATCGTGAATAGAATGGCGCATCGGACTGCGCTCCAGACTGGCAAACTTATGCTGAGAACGGGAGGAGTTCGAATCCCGTCAGAAACAAACTTTTATGTATTATTTATTCATTAATTATTCATCAATGCGTTTATTTTGACGCATTACATGGGTTGCATAAATGTACGTGACATATAACAACTACGCCTTGCCTTTTATTTGATCACAATGTCAGACGGACTCACATTGTGATCAAATAAAAGGCATTGACGCGGACAGCTACGCATTCTGTCGCTGTGAACAACATTTCTCGTCTCTACGGCGACAGTTGACGCGGTCTGAACTTAAGACAAAAACTTGAACACCGTGCGTCCAGAACTTCAATAGCCTGATTGTCAGACTCTGAGCCTCCAGAATCAGTGCGCTCAGTGGAGTGTATGGGGTCTATATGGGCTGGAAACCAGGCTAGTAGAACTTACTTACGGACTGTTTAGTATTTTTAAATTAATTGATTATTTCTACTGCATAGTTACATTCTCAAAGAATGCACAGCCTTTTTTAGAAACAGCTGTCTTATACCTGTACTTGTGTTGGGGCAGGTATGAACTGCCCTTTCTTCTTCTTGTTGTTAGTGTTTGTAGTCTGCTGTATGGCAGAGGCTGCTGGGCTGGAGGATCGCTTCTTCCCTCGCAGTGCTGCCGCTGCAGCGGCTGAATGCTGGCTTTTCCCTGCTGCTGGAGAGGCTGCACCATGGACAGGAATCTGAGATGCCATTTGCCGCAAACCCCTCGAAATGTGGCGCAGGTACACAATAGAGACTGTTTGTTTGACGCGATGGCTTGCTGTTAAATTTGTAAACACAACTTTACCCGGAAATAAAAAGAAGCACTTCCTGTTGAGGGATTTTGTCGCAGTGTGCTCTGGAACTACACCTCCCGATACCGAGTAATCTGTTTGTCGTGATTTCCGTTGATAAAAATATATTTTAAAATATCCTTAGAGCTTTTTTTATTTCAATTTCTGCCAAGGAGCAAGCTATATACGCTTAGATGATTTCTATTTATATTAGGATACATTTGCGCGACTGTAAAGACGTAAGGGAAGTGCGGAGGAGCCTCCACTTCCACTTTATACTTTACTCATGATAGAGCTTCCGTTGCTGTGGCAGGCAAAAACTGCATAGCATGGTTAATGAGACGCTAGAGGGCGCTGTTTCCTTGTATTTGCTTGAACACAAACCTCTATGAGGCATCACCGGGTTAAAATAAACCACCGGTCATTCCTAGTATTCGATGCCATTATACATCACTCATTCCAAAAGCTTATCTTATACTATTAAAGCTTGTCTACCATAGAACACAATGAGTTGTACCGCAGCCGTGAAATAAATATAAAATAATCCCTTTGATTTGAGTAGACTGCCATGTCCCCCATCATTTAGCTTCAGTTGTAGCCTATGACTAAATCAAATTCAAACTAAATCTAAATTGTTATTGTGTTTGTGATGTATGTCTGCTCTGTTTTTTTATTATGGACTTTTTTATTAACACAAGAGCTATATTTTGTAACGTTTTATATAATTGAAAAATATCAATAAATATTGTTTAAAAAAATTAAATTATATAGTATAGGCTAGTTCTAATGTTTCTAACCAAGTATTATTAATTGTGATAATAAATGTATTTTTGAGGGGCGCTAGCCCCTCAAGTTTAATGTTTGTTTTTAGTTCAATGTTTGTTTTATAAATGCCATTGACAATGAAGGGAAGGTTTACAATCTTGTCCCTAACACAAACATTAAATGCCATTAACGATAAAGAGAATTTAATGTTTGTTTTGTCACCGTTTGTTTTACATCACCTAATCTAATCAAAGCAACATGAGTTAGACTCATATATATTAGTGCCCCTCACTTCACACGGGTGTTATTTTTAATGCTTAAAATCTTGAAATCAATGTTTCCCCCCGACTCAACTGCCTGTTACGCTGATGCAAATCCACCTGAAAATGTCCCCTGGCCCGACTATTTCTCTAGCCACATGACATGACTTAAGAAAGTAGCCTAGCATATATTTTTGATAGGAAACCCTATACCAAAGAAGTATAAGTAGGCCTATCACTGTTTAATTTGCCTTGTTTTCAACGTTTAAGGTTGTGTTATATTACTGATGTGGCAATCTGAGAAACCATCTGCAAATAAAGGAGAAACAGCGCCCTCTTTTCCATTGAATAAACAGTCTGTCTCGAGACGAGACTACTGATGACTACTGATAAAGCATAACATCATGTTCACCCTGTTACGCTAACTATAGAGGAAATTGATACATTTTCATAATTCTGAAAATATGGTTGATAAATATATCAAAATTCTTACTCTGTGTTCACAATGACGCTACCATATTCTTCATTATGCCTACATGAGGAATAACATGACAGCGTATCCTACTTGAAAGTTGAATCCTCTATTGGTTACTTAGCTATGAATCCATATTGCCCTAAAATGTCCCCCTGTTACTGTATGTCCAAAATGTGTACCTCCCCTCCCCCCCTGTTACATGAGTAAATAATGCATATGGAAATGATTTAAATCATGGATTAAGCTGGACAAATATGTTTTTCTGACAGCTGAATCCTGTAAAAACAGATTTAGTTTTTTTACTATATAGGCTGAAATGGCACCGCATAGTATAGGAATGACCTGGTTATAAAAGGGGACTTTAACATATTTGTCTGTAGAGGAGGCTTTAAAATTGTAGGTATATATACTTTATTGATTTCTATGGAGAAATGCAGGTGTCAAAAACAAGATAGGTAGTTAATAAGTAGGCTACTGCCGCACAAAAAACTAAACACTGATTTTGGCCTACAACGCAATCACACATGGAACCCCCATATCTTCAAAGCCTGATCCAACCATACAACCCCTCCCAATCACTCAGATTGAGGGAAGCTGTCAGAAACATCTGGGACAACACTTCACATTTCAGACTCTTTTCTTCTTTTTCTTTTTTTTCTTTGTTCCCTTCTGTCTGAAGGCTCACCTAGTTCAGACTCACCTCTTCAGACTCCACCTAAAACCGTAGTATTTGCCATAGCACTTGCCCTAGCCTTGACCACCTTGCAGGCTTATGCCAAGGCTAAAATTTTGCATGTTATGTAGACAGATGCCAGGCAGGTCGTTTATTTATAGACCATGATCTCCTATTGTGAAGTTTCGGATTATATGTACAGATTATAGAATTTTCGAATACTGCTTAGACTGATAGGCTCTTGGTTTACTTATGATCCTAGATTACTATTTCTATGCATTTATTTTGCATGTATTGTGTTTTCCTTGCTTACTGTAAGTTGCTCTGGTTGGTCACAACAAAAAGTAAAGTAGTGATCTTTTAATATACTATCAGTCCTTTGTGCACAATAATTTCCCAATACAGAGGCAAATTCAATAAATAGAAATATGCCTTGTGCACAAGTTTGCAAACTACTGCTGTACAAATATATCCAAAGTATACCGGTATATGTTCATGAATAAATAAATAAAGTAATCCTGTTATGCCAATTCTATGGCTCTGCCCCATACCTGTTAGCAGGACTTTCAGACTTTAGGTGGCGTAAATGCTGTGTAGAGCATTACACTGTGCCTTGGGTTAGTCCATGTGCATTCCCAACTGTTCAGTCCAAGTGCTTTCCTGAAATATCTTTGATGAAGGGGAAGTGACTATGGCAAATGCAGCTCACAAGCAGTCCACTAGAGAGAGACCTGTCAACATCCATACATCCAAATCTGGCAAATATATACCGCTCCAGAAATATATGTCTTCTAATTTCTCCTCTGAGCTGATTCTGAGACATATTCGGGTGAATATTTGTATACTTTGTGTGTAGAGAGAGAGCATGACGTTGTTGTGCAGCTCTATACCCTTGTGCCATCTCGGGTTGAACAATGGAGCATATTTGGTGGGGGACCTGCTGATTTCCGAAGATGGTCGTTCCTGACAACTCATTCATTTTTCAGCACCAGACGCTACGAGACGCATGAATAAAGTATTGCCAGAGACTCTATTGGAGCTCAGTTGCAAAGACATATGAATGTTTCATCATGTATGGAGTTTGACTTGGATCTACAACACTGGGGTATTGGACTGGGGTATAACTGCCCTCTTGAACACAGCAACTGTCAGGCTGCAGTCTGGTGCAACATGACGGAATTAGCTCATCAAAGGAACTTTGTTTCTGTTTAAACATTTGCTCTACTCACGCCGAAAATCTAAACTCACCGGGTGCCACGGGGCTCTTCAACCTGATTACACAATGTCTGCACTGTCAAGTGATCATGAGGGAAGCTGTTTTGTTTTCATGAACTCTCTTCATCGCCCATGAAAGAATCTCCTAGCAAATGGAAAATTGCCTGTAAATAGTATAGAGGCTATTTCACACTGAAGCTGATTGTAAATTTCACACACACACACACACACACACACACACACACACACACACACACACACACACACACACACACACACACACACACATGCATTGATGCACTTTAACACAGAGAGAATGTTTTGTAAAGGATGTAATTGGAAAGCACATTACGGAAGCAGACTGGTGGTGTGTTCTGGTCCAGTGACTTTGGTGGGTATATGAGCCAAAGCTCTAAGCCACAGGCTGCAGCATGACCTATTGATCTGTGTCAGGGGGCCACTGACTGGCGCCGGATACGTGTAAATATGTAATGTGTATGGATAGTTCATACTGTGTGTGTGTGTGTGTGTGTGTGTGTGTGTGTGTGTGTGTGTGCGCACGCGTGTGTGTGCGCACGCGTGTGTGTGTCCATTTGTATACGTGACGAATTCACCCAAACTCGTGTGCATTTGTGTCAATATATAAAAGAGAGATGATGATGAAATGCCAGAGAGACTAGGCCTCAGGGAAAAGAGAGCCGCCTCTGAGGTCATCGGTTCATATTTCAGTTGTGCCATTGTGTCATACCAATATGATGATACCAGTGGGCATAGAGGGAGAGAGAGCTGGACTGCCTGCTGGATGTGCCAAAGGCTGCCCTCCTAGTTATTAAGTAGAGATCAAGGCTTTCCCATCATTTTCTGAAAAGGTTTCCCATTTTGAGATAAACAATTCCCATGACCACAATATTTACAGCACATGAAAATGATTTATAAATTGTATTATTACGCCAATTACACCATACCAGCTGTAGAGACAAATCTATTTGCTTGTGTGAAGTTACTTTCCTTTGCAGTGGATTCAAACACCAGATAGACTACTGAGATTAGTTACTGTGAATTTGTCTATGGACTCACTTCTCGTTAGAATGAGAAACCCTGGTATTGATGTATTATAACTAAGTACTTTTGGTTGCTTCTATTGCATACTCACACTATGAAGAATCCACGTCCCTGAATACATACTGAATTACCCTAATATAGATAGACTGCAGCTGTGTCCATAAAGGCTTATCAAGTCCAGACAGGCCTGTTTAGGAAGAACTTTATGATGTGTAGCAGGATCTTGGCACTGATGTTGACAGAATCCAATTAGCATCTGCAACTTTGAGAAAGTAGATTGACACCACATTCTACTGTGCCATATATTAGACACTGAGTACTCACCAAGTAACACCTGGGGGCCGGGGCTGCACTGCCAATCAGAAACTTAAATTTGCCATCCCTGTGAATTAAATGTTGCCCACTTTTTATTAACCAAAGAAAAGGAACTCATATTCGGCAGCTTGCACTGAATGGTGATGGTAATAGCTTGAACACTCCCAAGTGCTTTTCTTATTGTGGTAATAAATTGTGACGAAAAGGTTATGCTTGAGGTGAACACATTAAACACTCCCCTGTTGTAACAGGTACAGTAGTGAGCAATACTCTTGTGACATTGTATTTATAGAAGCGTGTAATTGAGTATATGCAATTTGACATAAAACTGTACCTGCTGTTCTGGCACTGAGTAGCCAATTCTATGCACTTATTTTTTAGCCCATAGTGTTATTGCATCGTCTAAGTTCTGAAAGTGTACTCCTATCAGAATCAATATTTTGTACTATTGTATACTGTATTATACAACCATAGGTGTGTGTGTGTGTGTGTGTGTGTGTGTGTGTGTGTGTGTGTGTGTGTGTGTGTGTGTGTGTGTGTGTGGTAATTTGGTAGCTCTCCACCCCACTGATGTGAGCATTGAAAGGCATCCGTTTGTCTACTCTGGACAGTTCCTCGATGCTGCGCCAGTCTAACATGTTAATGTTGATCAGATGCTCTTTACTATTTGTCTTAAGTGAATAAATAAGGCTATATCACATACATACAGTATGTGATAAATAAATGAGCACTAGACATTCGTCGTTACCCACGTTATCCAGCTGCATAAGCCTGATAAGCCCTTTGTTGAAATAACTTGGGCAACTACGAATCCCCAGGTCTCACTGTCTCTATCTCTCTGTATGTTTGTGTGCGTGTGCATGTGAGCACACACACACACACACACACACACACACACACACACACACAGGTGCGCATGCATGCGCACACACACACACCCACACACAACACAGACACAGACACACAGACACAGTACACCACTACACTAGTAAGACGCCTTTAAAGCCAAGGCAAGAAGCAACCGCAGGGCTGAGACACTACTGGAATAATGTCACTTCATTATGTCAGCACTACAGCGGGGCGGACAGTCGGTGAGGCACAAACCAACTATTTTATACGAACAATATTGATGTAACTAAGAGATTCGACGAGTTTATATTTTATATAGGCCTATATAGATTTAGAAGGAATAAGCAAAAGTCGTGATGCGACATTTCCTGGTTTATTGCAGGGTCGCTTAGCACTCCACTGATACTCTGAGCTGAGTAGCTGACACTTTCTGGCGCTTCCAAACTCTGACACTTAGAAAAAGAATCATCTGCGAGGAATTACTTGACAGGAAGTAAACATGGATACGTTGGATATTTATGAAACAAACACTTTGCAGCCAGATATAGAAAGAGGATAGTTCAAGCTTTTTGTACAGCTGCATTGTTGGCGAGTTCAGATCGGAATTTTCTGTTTGGATGAAAGGGCTGTCAATGGGAAATTGCACCTATACCACCTTGCTGGCAAGATGGCAGCAGTGTGTATAAGGTCAATTACTGGTAATTGAGAATGCTGCAGCAAGAAAAGATCACCCAGTTTAGGCGTTTAATTTTAATTGTTTAAAATAGTACCTTCATAATACCACAGATTCCCTATCATTTTTGTTCCAGACAAGACAATTAGATCTTACTCCGTCTTGCTTTTAGATGCCATTTTCTTCAAAACAAACATGTTTGTACTAGTAGGGCCTACTCCTACAAATTTTGTCCAAACCAAACTCACACGAAACATTCTCATGGAGTCATGTGATCAAGATGTATCAGGGAATTTTTTCAGATTCCATTGCAATTGGCTATATTGGCTTCCAAAGTTTGCAGGAAGGGTCGGTTTTGTCACAAATGTCATTAATGATGAACGCTGTATCCAATCTGCTCCAAACTTGAATCATAAAATCTATTTCACACCCATATCCTTTCTCCTGCTGTGCTTTTTGTGAAAATATGCGTAGTTTTGGACAACTCAACCTAGACTGGTAAATGTGAGCATGCTGTTGAGGTGTTCATCTCATCTCATCTGATAAGCAGCCAGGACCATAATGTTAATTGCGACCAGCAAGGAGTTGCATTGGTATGGACTGAAGTCAGTGAATATAGGCTTATTAAATGGCCCTTTTCCCACCGAGGTTGAAACCGGTTCCTCTCTTTTTTCCTGCCAAATCCTTAATTACAATGGTTCTGCTTAAAACTGGTATACTGCGGGGCGGTTCACGGCCAGTTCTGTGAAAGCACCAATGTTCCAAGAATCTAGAACTGAACCGGTTCAATAGAACCAAGGTTATTTTGGTGGAAAAAGGGCCCATGTGAATACTAATTCAGTGAATACTAACTTAGCTGTGACATAGTGGATTGTGAATTCAAATGCGAACTATTGTACAAACTGTATTTCCCCTGCAGCTTCCTGACTGCTGCACCCCGTGACTCATGGGGGGCCGTCAGCATGTGATACTGCGATCATGAACTATGCCTGACTGGGTAGGCAAGTTAAGGCAACCCGGCATGGCGGAGATGTATGCCTGCGGCTTATATGATGTGCACTTTTCTTGTACATTTCTTATTTTGTATTTAATTTGTTTTTGTTTCATTGTTGACAGACAGTTCATCTTTGTTCAATATGTTACTTTAGGTTAAACACTGCACGTGAGCAGCTACTAAAGAGGAAAATATTGAATGATATTGACAAATAATTTGCATTATCCCAAGATTGATTAAAAATCTAATGAAAAAAAAATCTAATGGGGGCCCCCCAGGCAGTGACCACAGCTCCCCACCAGTGGGGTCTTTCTTCTAATTTAATTTGGAAAAATAGGCTACTGATCTGGGCAGTTGTGAAATCAACAGTACCCTATATGTAAATCAGTAAATGTTCATATTACCATATAAACATAATGGCACACATTTGGATAAAATGTATACATTTTATAGTTATGATCATCTCATTAATAGTATTTCTTCCGGGTTGGGCTTGCAGAGGGAGGGATGATGCTGCCTCTGGCTGCTCTGCTCAATACGCACAGCGGACCAGAGAGGGCTCCCCATCCGCGCTGCTGAGCGCACTACGTCCGCTACTGCAGAACCCTGTATTCACAGTCAGGACAGCAGCATACACGCTGTTTTCAATGGATACCTACGATGGTGACATGTTCTAACACAAGGCACATTGCTCCTCCAGCCACATCCATCGCCAGCTCTTCCCGGATTCATTTTTGAGGTAAATGCATTGATCTGATCTGAGTCGACCACAGACGTCGACAGAAGGACCACTCTTTACCGTTAGCTACAGTAGCGGAGCCAGCTAGCCTGCTAGCCGACTACTGACAGTTTTCTGGTTTGTCAAGATTTGCATTTTCCCCGTTTGCATAATAACTATCGACCTCGCCACAACACTGGAGGACGCTTTCGCCCGCCATTCGAGGTAAGGGGACCGTAGATAACGGTGTTTTCTCATATATCATCTCCTGCGTTAGCAGTTTGCCGTGTACTGTCTGGCTCGTCCTCCTTTACGAGGCAAGACCATCAAACTGCTTGTTGACAGAAGCAGCCAAGCAGCGGGATGTAATGCGACGTTAGGTACACACAGGCTTAGAGTAACGGACTCCATTCAGCGAACGTTTATACGTGAACGGTGATGTTATTTCTTCATGTTTCAGAGAAAAACACAGTGAGAGCGAGGATGATTATTATAGAGAATCAGCATGATGCTTAATAATGAGAGACCTCTCAATGGCAACCGCCCGGGTTATCTCACCATACTGTACCGCATTGGACTAATATATAACAGTCTATATTCAAATGGAAGTGACAGTTTGCCAGGTGTGAGTAAAAGCAGGCAGTTCAATTGGAATGTTTTGTCCGACTCCTAAAACAGTAGCTGATAATAGCCTACATAACATATTTAATCAATGAGATCAGATCATCAGATGGCCTAAAACCAAAGTTGTTGCTTTTTTTTCTGTCTATCAGTGGACATTTTGAGAGCCATTTTGCATCATTGCTGCTTTTCCATATGAACAGTGGCCCTTCAATTTAACTGCTGACCTGCACTGTGCCTTTAGTGTCTTAATGCCATGAATGACAGAGGTCAGATGCTGCACATTCGGTTACCCAGTTAGCATTATACCAGTCTGTTTGAGCTTCTTTCATTCTAGCCCGGGATACAGTATACGCTCTCCTTTCTGTAGAACTGAGGTTAATTACATTTCATGTAATTCAATCAGTTAAAAAAGGCCTAATTATTGAAGCATGCAGTCTTCATGTTAGGTACCTTGTATGTAGGCCTACGTGCATGATGAATGAGTGTGAGACAGTGTTGTGCGTGTGTGTGTGTGTGTGTGTGTGTGTGTTAAAGACGGAGCTAGATTGAGAAAATGAGCATGCAATGAGCATGCAAGAGTGAGTGTGTGCAATGCATTAACTATGGTGTAATTATCTTGAGAGATAAGAAAATGGATTCCCTATCAATCCTGTCTGCCTCTGCTGCAGAGCAGATGAAGACGTACTGTAGGATTGACAGGGAGCCAATTAAATTAATCTGTCACGTTTATGAAAGGGGGAAAAGTGAGGTATTATTTATCCAGTGTGTGTGTGTGTGTGTGTGTGTGTGTGTGTGTGTGTGTGTGTGTGTGCGTGTGCGTGTGCGTGTGCGCACAAGAAGATTATGCGGTACTGCCGCCGGAGGGCATATGTTTAATACCCATTGCTACCTGTAGCATGGGTCCCCTGCTACCAGAACTTATGTCTGGCAGCAGGCATGAGTTGCTTTGAAAATGTCTGCCAACCTGTCGTGTTTGGAGCAGAATTACTGTAGGAACCAAGCTGCTCTCATGATGAGGAGAGCTCAACTGCACAAATAGAGTGACACCGTCTCCAATAGGTTAATGTGACAACTCAGTTGACAGGTGTTGCCTATAGCTTCTGGGGTGTGACTTGGATGTCCTGCAGTCCCTGAATGTTGTGACCTGGGTTGTATACAGTATGTCATGCTTAAGAGCCCCTCTTCAGCTGTGTGCTGCTGAGCCCTGCCCTTTTTCTAGACATGACTAGTGTCCAGCATAGAAAGGAAATGAATCATGTTCCTCATTTCAAGGCCACAGAGTCCGCATGATGTTTTTCCTGCCCTGCTGGCTCGGTGTTCAGGCCTCAATAGCAGATGTGCTCTCTATGACTGCTCTCTTACAGTATGTGGCTGTGAGCATGTATTTCTCTCTCTGTATGTATTCTGAATCTGAACATTTTGCCATTAACTTACCAGCATAACGTGTTGGCTATTAAATATAGTGTGCTACAGTTGAGTAACTTGAGTAGACCTACATCGTAGAAGTGAGTTTGTGATGATCTGCTCTCTCGAAAGATTTCCAATGCCCAGATCAGTACATGTTCATATTACCATGAACATTATAATGACACACATTTTGGTGTGGTATACTGTAAGTGGTATAAAGATAGATAGATCAGATGTGATTCTTTTAATTAAGCATTTGTTTACTTTAATACTTTTTATATACATAATTGCATAATTTGATTTATTCATTGATTGATTTATGTTTAGATGGGAGAGTAGACAGGATACCGAGGGCAGAGAGAGAGAGAGGATACATGACAGTGCACAACTGGCTGCACCAACATGCACTTGAACTCACCAATAGTAAAATGTTAATTGTCTTTAGAACAGCAAGGTGTGGTGCACAGCTGCACGCATGGTCAAGTGCACTGTGTCAATTCCAGTACTGAGGCCTCAGGCCAGTCACAGATGTGCTGCTTCCACAGACATGTTGCCAAAATTCCTGGTGGAATAGATGCACCCATCTTTCACCCCATTTAAGTTCAGAAAAAATCATTATATAAAAAATATCAGGACTGATATTGTCATTACAATAAATTAACATTATTATTTTTGTTTCTATTTCTCCTCACCTCGAAATAGTAAAAAAGCATTTTTGAGAGGGATACTCACCTTGGTCTGTTTATGTATGTCAGGGTGGCTTTGGGGCATTTGTTGCTCCAAGCTGGTCTGGAACAATAGCACTATTCTGGCTCATGTCTCCGGAGGGAGGCAGCAGCATTCGGTGTTCCCGGTGCTCAGTGTGCCAGCAAGCCTTGGTTTGGGATTGGGTTTCCACAGCCACCTGGACCTCAGAGCACAGGAATGCCATTGTTCCTTCCTCCAGACCATGGCCGGATCACTCACAACACACACACACACACACACACACACACACACACACACACACACACACACACACACACACACACACACACACACACACACAGGAGGTGGTTTGTCCAACCATGCATCTTATACCCCCACTAGGTTATTATCATTGCCCAAATTCAGACATACTCACAAACATCAGGCCTACTCAGTACTTCAAAACATGCATTTATTTGTTTGTTTATTTTTGAGTCATTTTCTTGACATGCTGGTGGATTCATTGTATATGCAAGTGCCCATCAACCCAGAGCACTAATACAATCTTTGAAACATCTACTGTATTTTGAATTTATTTATTTATTCTGACTGGGCTAAGATTGTCGAAGTGTGTTCTGTATTTGTATCCTCTTTAACTGCCAGACAGTTGTGACTTAACACAACAGAGGACACACCAAGTCATGTGACCCAAGTTCTTCCTGTTCCCTGGGCCATTAGAATGACATCCCTGCCCTAGATATGACACAGACCCCCCAGAAACACAGTGCAGTCCATCAGATAACTGAGATGCCTGAACCGAACAGAAAGAGACTACAACATGACAGTGTTTGAATAGGATTTGTTTTGGCAAAGTGTGTTTGTGTACTCTTATGATTATGGAAGTATATACTGTATGTGTGTATATACGTTTGTGTGTAGGAGCATACATACAAGGGTGTACGATACGTGTTCATTGGCATCCCAATGGGTCACATTAGGGATAGAGTTGCATAGAAGTGGGTCAGCTCATTGCTCATAGGGAGGCTTGCCAGCTCTCTGCTCACACACACTGAAGCCAACTATAGCCTAACACAGAACGCTACTCTAAACTGCCTTCCCTCTCTGTGAATGCCCATATGTATCCACTCTGTGTGTGTGTGTGTGTGTGTGTGTGTGTGTGTGTGTGTGTGTGTGTGTGTGTGTGTGTGTGCACGTTGCATGTGTGTGCGTGCATGTTAAACGTTTGTGTGTGACAGCAGAAAAAAGGGTTCTGCTGCAATAACATTGCATCCAACTTCAGGTTACAATTTAGGCATTTAGTGCTATGTCTACATTATCATATAATGCTAACTTATACATTTAATAAAATGCTAAATTATAAATCTAAATTACATACATTTAGCCTGTGCTACGGGCCAAGATGGAGTCTGAAGATGTGACTTTTCAGACTAGACAGACTAGATTGGGAGTGAGTCTGCAGTTCTGATTGCAATGGGAAGTGCGTTCCATAGTTTTGGAGCCAGAAGGGAGAAGAGTTTGGGATGTGTGGAGTTCCCTGTGTTGGCTGATCTGAGTGCGCGGGAGGGTTTGTACGTAGGCTCCGATCAGACTTTGAAGATGTGGTTGTTCCATATATTTTATACTATAGATATATAGATATAGAAATATATCTTGTTCTGAAAGAGCACCTACGGAGGATATAAACAGTTGAGTGTCATCGGCATAGCAGTAATTAGATTGTGAGCAGAGATGTCAGTGCCAAGATAGTAGCTATATAGTAGCTTGAAATGCACAGACTTCTGCTACTAAACTTTAGACAGAGGAAGTTGCTTTTTTCTTTTTTTCACACTGGTGTGTGAGAAGGACCCAGAGTATAGAGGTTTTTAATCATAGTACCTGGTTAATTAAAAGTTATATAGTCTATACTGTATTGTATAGGTAGGGTACTGTCATGTTGATATGTCTTTCTGTGAAAATGTGTGTGTGTGTGTGTGTGTGTGTGTGTGTGTGTGTGTGTGTGTGTGTGTGTGTGTGTGTGTAGGCGACGCATGTAGGCGTGTGTGTGTGTGTGTGTGTGTGTGTGTGTGTGTGTGTGTGTGTGTAGGCGTGTGTGTGTGTGTGTGTGTGTGTGTAGGCGTGTGTGTGTAGGCGGCAGGTGCACGCGCGTGTAGGCAGCAGGCAGGTGCGCGTGTGTGTGGGCGCACGTGGGTGTGTGTGCATGGGCGTGTGTGTGTGCATGGACACGTGTGTGTACACGCACATGTGTGTGTGTGTGTGTGCATGGGCGTGCGTGCGTGTACAATACATTCGTACAGAGATTTGACCTTTGAAAATGATCAGCCATCAGTCTTTCATGTCACATGTCTTGTTCAGAGCAGGCACTTTGACTCCTCGTAAAATCGCTTGGCTCGAAGCAGGAAACATTTTTAAGAGCAAGCCAAGGCCAATATGTATAGACGGCATATAGGCCCATCACTGACGGTGACTCAATATGTTTAGACAGCATATATATATAGGCCAATCACTGATGGTGACTCAATATGTTTAGACAGCATATAGGCCCATCACTGATGGTGACTCAATATGTTTAGACAGCATATAGGCCCATCACTGATGGTGACTCAATATGTTTAGACAGCATATAGGCCCATCGCTGATGGTGACTCAATATGTTTAGACAGCATATAGGCCCATCACTGATGGTGACTCAATATGTTTAGACAGCATATAGGCCCATCGCTGATGGTGACTCAATATGTTTAGACAGCATATATATAGGCCAATCACTGATGGTGACTCAATACCGTATGTTTAGACAGCATATAGGCCCATCACTGATGGTGACTCAATATGTACTGTATAGACAGCATATAGGCCCATCACTGATGGTGACTCAATATGTTTAGACAGCATAAATATAGGCCAATCACTGATGGTGACTCAATATGTTTAGACAGCATATATATATAGGCCCATCACTGATGGTGACTCAATATGTTTAGACAGCATATAGGCCCATCACTGATGGTGACTCAATATGTTTAGACAGCATATATATATAGGCCCATCACTGATGGTGACTCAATATGTTTAGACAGCATATAGGCCCATCACTGATGGTGACTCAATATGTTTAGACAGCATAAATATAGGCCAATCACTGATGGTGACTCAATATGTTTAGACAGCATATATATATAGGCCCATCACTGATGGTGACTCAATATGTTTAGACAGCATATAGGCCCATCACTGATGGTGACTCAATATGTTTAGACAGCATATATATATAGGCCCATCACTGATGGTGACTCAATATGTTTAGACAGCATATAGGCCCATCACTGATGGTGACTCAATATGTTTAGACAGCATATAGGCCCATCACTGATGGTGACTCAATATGTTTAGACAGCATATAGGCCCATCACTGATGGTGACTCAATATGTTTAGACAGCATAAAGGCCCATCGCTGATGGTGACTCAATATGTTTAGACAGCATAAAGGCCCATCACTGATGGTGACTCAGAGCTTGTCATTATGTTGTGTACGTCTCCGCTGGATGGACGCAATGTTTTCTACTGGCTTGATGATAAGGAAATAGGATTTAAGCCAGTATTCAACTGAGGTTTACTCCATCTACTTCATCTTGCTGCACTCTGTTGTTTTTCTCGATTTACTCTCCTCTGACAAGGAATTTAAAATTTAAATTCTATTTCTGTCTCACCACTGTCATTGTTGCTTGTAAGTTGTGTCCCATGTCCACAACTCAGTTGAGTTGGCCATCAGGAGCCAGTTGTGTATGTTTAACGAAGAATACTCAGCAACATCTAAAGTGCAATTACTAAATCAACGATTCTCAACCTTTTTGTCTCCACAAGGCCGAAGTCATGGAGAGAGAGTATGTTTTGCACTCTGTCTGTGTGTGTGTCCGTCCGTCTGTCTGTGTACAGCTAATCTCCAGCACCGTTAACACGGTCAGTGCCAAATTTTGCACACACACTCCCTGGATGCCAACGATGAACCTCTGCCTCAAATTCTTCAGAACGGCCTGTTATAACACCACTAGGAGGTTTTTGAAAAACATTTTTTTTATATTTCTCCTCCAGATTCCGTCCCAAAATCCCGCAAATCGTTACACACTATCTCTATAGTCATGTGTTCAAAATGGATCTGTCCAATATTTCAGATTCCATCCTAATTGGCTAACATTGGCTTTCAAAGTTTGCAGGATTGGCCCGTTTTGAACATAAAGCCTCACAGATCATTCACAGACTTTCCTACTAGGCTGAGAAATATATCTCACCCTTTTCACATTGACCTGTTATAGCGTTTTTTCTAAAAACTTTTTTGTAACAAAATGCCTCAAATCATCCAATTTTCATCCAAGGCGTAAGAAGAAATGTCACCCTTTTCACAGTGGCCTATTATAGCGCCACCAGGAGGCCTCAACCTGGTGGAGACCTGTGCCCCGAGGGGCACTTTTTCTAGTTATTTCTGTATTGGCTACGATGAGATACATGGGATGGGAGACGTGTGAAGTAAACAGGAAAGTCAGCTTAGTAGCTTCTTCATGTATAATTGTAATTAAGGTCTAAGCAAGCTAGAATATTTATTAATTTAAGAATTGGTGGTTTATGTTGGTCGCAAATACATATTTCTTTGTCCCCTGGATGATGGATCCAGTGGACAATAATATATGAGCCTTGTGTTTTAATAATTCAATAATGTCATAGCTATCTAGGCACACGGTCCAACAGCTATATGGACAAATAGGACAGGATCCGGGTGCTAGTAATTTTGGACTTTATGTAAATTACCACTGGATAAATCAGTGTAAAGACACTGACTTAAAGAGTACCAAATCTGGCACACACACCATATGCTATTGTCAGACTGGAATCTACTAAATTGCATTCAGCTCAATTAAAACATTTCAAGAAGCGCATTTTCTTGGCAAATTTGGTATTTTATTTTACAGCAGCAAATCGTCATTGATATATAGTGTGTGCGAAAATAGCAGATCTACAAGTTTGTAGAATGGCTATTTTTAAAGTCTTTTGAAAGAAAAAAAACAAGTAATCTTCTGTAAAATTGATATTGATAATCTTTTATACTCAAATAGATCGATGAGTTGGATTAACTCTAGTGTGTATGCATGTGCACAAGCACATCTGTATTGGATGCCATGTGCCATGTGGAAGGGGGTGCTCTGTATATGTGCCTCTCAGCATCTGTTACAGTATGATGTATGACCCCACAGAAAAGGCATAGTTTCCATGGTGATGGACCATACTCCTTCCCCATCCCCCACCATCAACATAGGAGGAAGGGAAATGTTCCCCATTTCTGCTGACTCATTGAGAAATGATTCTGTCTCACTCATGTCTTTTTCTATTGTGTCCCTTATTAATTAATGTGTGTGTGTGTGTGTGTGTGTGTGTGTGTGTGTGTGTGTGTGTGTGTGTGTGTGTGTGTGTGTGTGCGCGTGTGCGTGTGTGCGCGTGCATGCATGCGTGCGTGCGGTGTGGGGGTGAGGGGGTTGGGTTGAGTATCTGAAGCAAATCTTCTCGGCAAGCAAGTTCTACTCGGCAATACTTTGCATTTGGTCCTGCGTGTGGATTGTGCTTCTGGCATGACTGATGATTGATGATTCTTGCGTTTGATTCATATTTGGATATATCATTTATCATTTTATATAACTCCTGCCCCCTGTGGCTTTCTGGAAAGGCAAAGCGAGAACTGCGTAGGAGAAAGGAGGTGGGCGGGGGGGGGGGGGGACGTGAAGCAGCACAACCGGGTGAGTGTAGCGTTCATATGCGTGTTTACATGGTCCCGATTACAAGTGGCTTTGATGATAAGCGGAGGCAGGTGCACTTGCAGTCATACGGTGGTGACTGCGAACGCGGAGCGGCCGTGATAAATAGAGGGTGGTCTCTACTGAATCGGTTACAATTATTATATAATCGCCCTTCGCCATTATTTGAGATATTCATTATTTTGCATGAAGATCATTTCCAATGCTGAAATGTTCAGTAAACAAGAAGGCCTGTAGTGTTTGCTTCTGTCCTGTGCAGAATCACACACAGGCAGTCTAGTATATCTACACTGGTAGTCGTAAAGGTGCCTTCAGTTCAGACTGCATCAACCTCATGAATAACTGAAAGCCACAAAGCTTTCCAGACTGCAATCTCTTTGGACGGTTCTCACAGGCTTTAGACGGGACTTATTTATTCTCTCAACTTCTGAATCAAAGACAGGGCTACTTTCAAGGTCGGGTCGGTCAACTTTTGTTACGTTCGGTGTATGCGATAGCAGCAAAAGCAACTCTGGCCAATGTGTTAAGCCAAATACACCACCTAGTAGAAAGTCTGACTGTGTTCCCAACCAGGTTAGAGAGGAACCACAGGAACAGTCTCCCACTGTGTTAGCGCTGTGCTCCATCAGATCCGTGTGACAGAGTGAGCTATAGTATCAGCCCAAGGCTCACCCTGACCCAGGTAGACTGCTACCTCTGTGCCACACACACACACACACACACACACACACACACACACACACACACACACACAATCTTCACGCGCACACAAACACACACACACACACAGACACACACACACACACACACACACTATGCTATGAGTTTCCATGTGTACATTATTTTACATGAATGTAGTGGGACGTGTGTGTGTGTGTGTGTGTGTGTGTGTGTGTGTGTGTGTGTGTGTGTGTGTGTGTGTGTGTGTGTGTGTGTGTGTGTGTGTGTGTGTGTGTGTGTGTGTGTGTGCGTGTGCGTGTGCGTGTGCGTGCGTGTGTCTGAAAATGTGCTTGCGTTGTTCTACCCCGGTCACTCTGATAGCCATATCTACACTCACTGCCGGGCCAATGGGCTTGTAAAACAACAGGCTCATTGTGTGTTTGAGTGTCTGTGCATGTGTGTGTGCTAGTAAGCAGTCAGAAATTACTTTTCTGTTGGGCATAATGACAGGCTGTGTGTGTGTGTGTGTGTGTGTGTGTGTGTGTGTGTGGCCTGTCACAATTATTACATGATCACAACTATTTGAGATAATCGCAGTAATTTGAGATAATCGCAATAATGGTTTGCATACTCGTCATAAATAATCATGTTGGAAAGTGTTCATATATTCTCAAACATTCTACACAATCTACAAGCTTAAACACATCACGATGCAACACATTACACATTTGATGATTTTTTGTATTTAAGTAGAAAGTTATTATATAATAGGCCTATGTAAGTAAATTTTCATTCTGCCCTGTGCATCTTGTGTTCAGAAAGCCAAAAAGAAACAGCGACAGAAACACAGATTAATGGCTAATTGCAATTATTAAACTTAAACTAAAAACTAAACTATAGTTAAAACTATAGATAAAATCGGGACAGCCCTGTGTGCGTGCGTGCGTGCGTGCTCTGCCAGAGGCTGAGATGTGGGTCAGTGACCATGTCTCTGTGGGGAGTGGACTGGAGGACAGAAGGCAGGGGGGACTGTGTGTGACTGTACTGAGCAGCAGAAGAATGTCACATGCAGGACAAAGCAAGGTGACGCTTCAGATAAACGTGTAACTGCACATTCACACATCCTGAAACCCAAAATGCTTGGACATGTTTTGGCCCAGGATGGAGCTCCATATTTCATCCTGTAGGTTGGGATCATTCCAAATATTGTACACGTTCATTCTTCCTGTGGATCAGTGTTGATTGTCTGAACTCTGAATGGGGACAAATTTGAAAGACGTTGAGAGATACGTCAGGAGCACAAGTCACTGGATTCTTCCCGCAGTTACTGAACTATAATTATCACTCAATGCTTCTGACTCATAACTGTGTGTGTGTGTGTGTGTGTGTGTGTGTGTGTGTGTGTGTGTGTGTGTGTGTGTTTGTGCGTGCGTGCGTTATAAGCACATGTTGTGGGATATCAAGCTCATGGTATTGTGCGAGGAGCTGTTAAATGATATATTGATATCGCTTTGACTTGTCAAGAGTGTGTTTGTGTGTATTTATAATATATGCCTGTGTGCATGCTTGTGTGTTATGTGTGCACGCTGATGCATATATTGCATGCATCCATTGTATTTGAGAGTTCTGCCCAGTGATTCATTATTAACTGTATCTTTCATAGAAAAGTGTCTTAGTGTGCGTTTAAAAAATATTGTCGCATAGCGGGAATAGTCATGCCCGACTGCCAGTGGCATTTAAATACAACGTTTGGGCAAGTGGAGTTTGTTTTCAAGTTGCCCGGAATGCACTTTCAAGTTTCAAGTGCATTCCGTCTTCATTAAATATTATTGGGTTAGTCATTCAGACTTTCAAAGTGACTGTAGCCACTCTGCAGTTATCTTTTTGATTTAGCATTCATTTTTATTTCACTTTTCGGGCAAAAGGACATGACCTTTGGGCAAGTGGAACTTGACCTGTACTTGCCCATCTGGCAAGAAACCTTAGCGTCAACCCCTGTCATGTATGTATAGTATGATTGTAAAACTAGTCATATTGAAAGAGGTGCACTCATTCTTCGGCAAGGGCGGATGCACTCCGTCTGAATAGAGCCACGAGAGGCACCGCCGAGCAAGTCGCCGTGCCAACAAGATTTGTTTCCATTGTAATGCTATAATGATCTGTTATGAGGAACCAATGCAAATCAAAGAAACAAAATCTAACTAAAATCTTGCTAGCCTCTCTTATATTCTCCATTGTAAAGCCACTTTAAACTTGGACTTCTTGTTGGTGGGCTTTAAAACTAAGGAAAGGAAGATTTTTATGTTATTTTAGTTGTCGTGATAAAGGTGGGAAGAAAACAGAATAGTGGCTGGAATAAAAACAAGATTTTGGCTACACTATTCATTTTTACAATGTGAAAACCATGTGCACAATCTACACACTGTGGAAAAGCCTTTAAGTTAGACCAACGGTGCAGTAGTAGTGAGTCTCATTCTGACCACGATAGCGGTATAGAACTCTACTATACTACTACCAGTAAGACGCCCTGAGGGCGAGAAGCACAACAGAGCTTCTTAATACGGCACAGTTGAGAAGCAGGAGTTAAACTATTAATCTGCTGTCAGTGAGGTCAGATGTAGAGTTGCAACTCAGCATACATGGAAACGCAGGGCTATGAAGCAGGCCTGATACAGAGTACAGACTGTATTGTATCGTGTGTGTTTGACTAACCTAACCGTAACACCTGAGTGTTTTTAATGGTCAGCATTCTCGGCAGAGAGCAAATCGCACTCAAAGTCATCGCTGATTTTTTTTGTTTGTTTTATCGCCCCAGGACGGCCACTGACTGCTTCCTACCGTCTGAAATGGCACATGAATGAGTCCAATAAAGCACGGAATAACAGGAGGAAGGAGGAAGCAGCATAGTGGCAGATAGGTGGGCTACTTGATGCAGGCAGCTGACAATGACAGTCAGCGGCTAGTAGAGGACATCTTGATTAGCTGATAAGAGGGCCTTTATACTCTGTTGGCAGTGGGTGATAGGTCCACTGTCTGAGCTGAGGGAAGGGAAAATATTCTCTCACAAACTCCTTCTCCCTCGTGAAAAGAACAGCCCCTTTTTATGTGGGAGCTGTAAGATGATACACACTACACACACACACACACACACACACACACACACACACACACACACACACACACACACACACACACACACAGACCTGTGTGTGTGTGTGTGTGTGTGTGTGTGTGTGTGTGTGTGTGTGTGTGTGTGTGTGTGTGCTCACTATGACTCAGCGTTATGATATACGAAGACTCCCTAGCCATCTGCAAGATTGTTGAAGGCAGCAGGAAGCATTTCAGGTTAAATGAAGTGTTCTCAGGTGTGTGTGTGTGTGTGTCTGAAAATTTGCGTGCGTTGTTCTCGCAAGCTGATTCTGTAGACACTCACTAGAAATAGACATTCTAATGCCTGATTTATACCTGGTTGCGTGCCATGTTGCAATTTCACAATACATTTAAATCTCTGCAATACAATTATTGTCAGTGGGTTTTTATCGCGATAAACGATAATAGTGTTTATCATCCCATCTCTAAGGAGACAGACTTTCAGCGAAAGAGAGGCAAGAAAGTGTCACGATCAGAGTCAGAGGTGTGTAGGACCCAATAAACCATAACATGTCACGTACCGCAACATGTGATCACAGCATCGATGTGCTGCATTTGTGTTGCTCCGCCAATGATGATCAATCTTGTAATGTGTGATGCTCCATTATTTAAACTCATCGTAGTGTGTGCACTCTTATAAGATTGTGTGTGATACTACAAGATCTCCCAAACTCCTGTCCTGCAGTCTGAGCCCAGCTTAAATGTAAATCACCCTTAAGCCTGATGTAGTGACCAGCTAAGCTGGTCTGCTGGGTATTTATTAAAGGGGAGAAGGGCATTGCAGTCCGTTCCATCCGTGTGTACACAGTCAAATCCTCTGATGATTACCTCTGCTGCTCCATTTTAAGGAGAGTTTACGTGCTAAACGGCCATTGTGTCGGCTGTTTTTCCCTTTTTTTGCCGATGGGTTCCCAGATTGTTGCATCAGCAACACTGACACCTTACATGTATTTTAAATTAATTTAAATGATTAAACCTGTCCATCTTTTCAGATCACCAATTCATGTATTACTGTAATTATAGATACAGTCATTCATAGATAGTGGCTGCAGCAACAATATTATTGCCTATTTGACACCTCCCAATATCTACCTTATCCCTAAACCCACCAGAGTGTTGTACATGCCCTAATAAGGTCCTGCTGATAGGAAAATGTTCGGCATGTTGCACTTTAATTTGTTCATTTTGATCCCCATTGGCACATAGTCACACTTATTTTTTCGGCCATGAAAGAATGTGAGCTGTGCACATCTCTAGATGTTTAGAATGTGATCTGTGCACATCTCTAGATGTTTAGAATGTGATCTGTGCACATCTCTAGATGTTTAGAATGTGATCTGTGCACATCTCTAGATGTTTAGAATGTGAGCTGTGCACATCTCTAGATGTTTAGAATGTGATCTGTGCACATCTCTAGATGTTTAGAATGTGAGCTGTGCACATCTCTAGATGTTTAGAATGTGAGCTGTGCACATCTCTAGATGTTTAGAATGTGAGCTGTGCACATCTCTAGATGTTTAGAATGTGAGCTGTGCACATCTCTAGATGTTTCTGTGTTTGGGGAGAAGACCTGGCTCCGTCATATGGCGTGTCGCGTATATTCCTCTTTAACACTTTTAGTGCCGGAAGTGCTTCAAAATAGGAGCTCTGGGGTGCCGGAGTTGTCTGAGCGCTTTTACTCTGAAAGCCATGAACCGGAAACAATTTCCTAAAAAAGTTGACTTTACAAAGTTGACCTCACTTTGCGATCATTTTAATTTATACGATATATGATCCAAAAAGCGTTCATATTTTGCGGGAGAGACGGATGAGGAGCAGAAATTAAGCGCCAGCATATCGATCCATTCATCACCACGGAGAGCGCCCTGGATTATGAGATACGAGTCATTCTTCCCGTCGCGCTAACATGTGAGTCAACGGCAAGCTAATAATTGCCCAGAGTGTTAGCGAAAGGCGAACGGACAAAAAAAATAATAGGAAAAATTCTGAATATTCTTATCTCGCCCCGTATTATTGAGGATGCGCTAGGACGTCCACCGACGTCCAAGGTACCTCTCGGTTCGAATCCTTAAGACGGCCTGAGGCGTCCAAAATTGTGTTAATCTGAGTTTCCAGAAGTTCTTACACACACACACACACACACACATACACACACACACACACACACACCCAGGGCTCTCAGTTATGTATCAAAACACATCAACACATCTCCTAATTATTTTACAACACAACCGCACTGTTGAGCGCTGATGTTAGGAATCCTGTCGCAGATTGCAGGAAGCCAGGAATGTTGCGGCTAACAGACGACTAGGGCAGTGCGACCCTGTTAACACAACGGCTGGCCAGGGGGGGGGGGGGGGGGGGGACGGGACATGGAACCAGGCAGGAAGAGGATTGTGTGTCGCCAGATGTCACAGGGAGAAAGAGATAGAGAGGGGGGGGGGGGGGGGTTCTGTGTATGTGTATGTAGTTAAAGATGTCTGTTCTTGCACTCAGGATATGGTGGAGGAAAATGGTGTATTTGTGTTGTCATCACTGTCATGTTACAGTGTCTATAGTCTAGTGGCCCGTCGTTCTGTTTCCCCTGCTCTCCCCTCTCTGTAAACAGGAAGCAGGAACTCTCTCAGTCTCTCTTTCTCTCTTCATCTTTCTCTTCCCATCTTATCCTTTGCAGCCCCCCCCCCCCCTCTCCTGCCTGCCTCTCACTGTGAGGGTCTACAGTAGATCTACAAAAGTGACAGTTGTGTCCCGGCTCCTAAAGCGTGCGTGCGTGACTGCGTGCGTGCGTGCGTGCGTGTGTCTGTCTCCTCATAGAAGACAGACAGAGTAACACAGCAACGTGTTGTAGTCCATAGGGCCTTGATCTTGTATATTTGCTATTTTCGAAGCACGACACCCACGCAAAACTAAGTATAAATCACGTCATAATGTACCTATTTTGTTCACTCTATTCCTGGCATTCCTGTTATTCCACTGCGGGCTTCCCCTGGAAAACTGTCAAAACGCTGAGGAACGGCCCGCCGTGGGCTTTTGTTGTCTTTCCTATAGTCCTGATTTAGTATGAAGAACTGGTCTCTCTCTCTGTGTGTGTGTGTGTGTGTGTGTGTGTGTGTGTGTGTGTGTGTGTGTGTGTGTGTGTGTGTGTGTGTGTGTGTGTGTGTGTGTGTGTGTGTGTGTGTGTGTGTGTGTGTGTGTGTGTGTGTGTGTGTGTGTGTGTGTGTGTGTGTGTGTGTGTGTGTGTGTGTGTGTGTGTGTGTGTGTGTGTGTGCGCGCGTTCGTGGGTGCATCAAGGCCTTCCTCTCCCACACAACATAGTGGAGCGGTCATGGGGTGATGGGGTTGTAACAGCAGGAGATCCATCCTGCTGCATGCATGGCATAGCTTGGAGTGGGTGAGTGGGGGGTGTGGTTGGCACACAGCTTTGGATGTGCCCCCATGTTTGTCGTCGCTGAGCGTGGCGGGATACTGCCCTCTGTTGCGACACATGCATACACATATAACACAGACAGACAGACAGACAGAGAGACAAGACAGCCGGCCTGGGAAACGAAGCACAAACAAGCACAGAGATGCAGACACACTCCCACAGGACTATTTAGTCTCTCTGTCAGTCTCCGTCTCTGTCTGGCCGTCTGCCTCTTTCTCTCTATTGTATTTGGTAGCACGTTGCAGTGTTTCGGTCAGATGCTTCATCATGGCCTGTGGGGGTCGGGTCACAGGGTGCTTCTCGTGTTCTTTCTGAGAAGTGATTCAGCTGTCTTTGTTAGTGTTACGGTTACTGTAGCCTTAACCCCCTGCTAGCCTGCTATAGGAGGGAGCTCAAAGGGCTGAAAACTCTGTTGGAGGAGTGAGAGCCATGTTGTCCCAAGGCACTGTAGCCTTCAAAACCTTTTTTTAACATACTTTGTGAGGTGTTTTCCATGCATGTCTGTCTAGTCATCTCCCCCCCCCCCCGGCCCAACCGCCTCATCTCTTCCTCTTTCTCCTTCTATATCTGATTCTGTTGCTCCCTCTTCCCCTATCTCTTATCTTCATTTCACCACTCTTGCACACAGGTCCAAAAGTAACACCAACCAAGCGCCAAATGTGGGTATAGATTTGTCATTTGGCATGTAAGTTTCATAAGCCACCTGACAATCTATTCACATAAAATATCAACGGTTAGTTGAACCCATCAGCCCTGGGGTCTTATAACATGAAAACATTATAGAATATCAGCATCGATGACTCAGTGCGAGTAAGATTTGTAATAAAAGATCAGTCGTGATGGCCCATAATACAGACTTTATTGCAAATATCAGCATTGTTGGCTCACCGTGAGTACAATTTGTAACAAAATATTGGTCGTGGTGGCCCATAAAATGCGTGACTTTTTTACGATCAAATACGAGCATTGATGGCTCAGTGTGAGTAAGATTTGTAACAAAATATCAGCCGTGGTGGATCAGTGCACAATTGAATGAACTTGGTGGTGCAATAGATCTCATGTTCACATAAACATAGTGTTTCATAATCTGTCACTTGTCGTGCTGGCATACACTTTATCTCCTATATATACATAAACTTCTAGACATAGTTAATTGATTGTAACCTGTATTTATTCTCAAAAGAGCATTGAGGTTCTCCCTCATTTTCAATGCTGACGAGATTACATACAGTATATAAAACAATTTAAGACATGCAGGTATAAAACAGAAATCAAATCTTCACGTAAGGCATAGAGACATATTATACAGACAGTGAGACAAAACATAAGTTAAAAACAGTTACATATTGAGGTAGGGAGGTTCAGAAGCTGTTTTAAATGGACTATAAGATATTGGGGTATCAATTTTCAATGTTTGCTGTAAAGTGTTCCATGTGGTGGGGGCGGGGCATCGAAGCAAAAAGCTGATTTTCCTAGTTCAGATTGTACGGATGGGACATCTAGTTTGAGCCATTCACTTGAACAGGTCTGGTGAGTATTTATTTTCCATTTTAACAGCAACGTGATGTACGATGGTATAGCTTTCCATCAATGGCTTTAAAGATAAACTGGTGCCAGTGCATGGTTCTCCTTTCAGAGAGGGAAGACCAACCTACTTTATCATAGAGGGTGGAATGGTGAGCGCTGCAGTTTTCACCTGTGATAAACCTTAGTGCTGAGTGATAAACTGTATCTAGGGAGTGGTAAGGGCAGCATTTCTATAAATTACATCACCGTAGTCCACATAGGATACCACATAGGATATCTCAAATTTCTCTTTTCATGGTCGCAAGGATGAAATGTGACCCTTTAAAAAGACTAGGACCATAGGGCGACCAGATAACTGAATGGTTAGGGCAGTAAGGGCACATTGGCGCACAATTCAACAGCATGTCTGCGGTACGACTCCCGGACGGCTGGACCACTTGCTGTGGGTCTTGCCCTTGCTCTCTGTCTTCACTGTGTCTGCATAATGCATGAAAATGCAAAAAGAAAAAGCAACCCTAGGATGCTTTTTCACTGAGAGCTAGTCATACATATACACACCATGTACTCTGGGACCAGTTTTTCTCTATTTTACAATTCTGACCCTCCCGTTACTAGCTGACCTTTTTTTAATTCACTCCCATAATGCTTTATTATGCAGATTAAATATGATATTTTTATTTAAAGAGGTTGTGTACACGTTTGGCAGGTAGAATTGTTTATCTACCAGACAATCGACTGGTGAGCTAAAAAGTATATTTTGGACCCTGCTCACACACACCCTTCTCCCTCGTTCCCTCTCTCCTCCCTCAGATTTATGACTGCATGGAACTGTGCGTCACTACTCACTTCAGGCAAAATGGAAAGAGGCTGGTGAGGGAAAGAGACAAGGCAGCTGGGAGAGGCTGGGTGAACTGTGGGAGTGTGGGTACTACAGAGAGAGTTAGGGAACAAAGAGAAGCAGGAGGGATGTGGTGGTTGTTCAGCAGTCTTTATAACTATTGCCCTACTGTGCTCCTTCTTGGCTGCGCAAGAGAGGACGAGGTTAAGGAGTAGGTGACTGGGGTCGAAAGCAGACATTACTGGTGTGTGTAGACTGAGCCATGTTGATGTCATGGGACTGCTGAATGACTCTGTGTGTGTGTGTGTGTGTGTGTGTGTGTGTGTGTGTGTGTGTGTGTGTGTGTGTGTGTGTGTGTGTGTGTGTGTGTGTGTGTGTGTGTGTGTGTGTGTGTGTGTGTGTGTGTGTGTGTGTGTGTGTGTGTGTGTGTGTGTGTGTGTGTGTGTGTGTGTGTGTGTGTGTGTGTGTGTGTGTGTGCGTGCGTGCGTGCGTGAGTGAATGTGTAGAATTGCCATGCTGACCTGCTCCGGCCCTCTCAACCTGCAAGTGGTTAAAGAGGCACACAGCAAAATCCTCTGTTTTCATTTAACTCCAAGAGAGTACAGAATACTGATGTAACCTTTGCACACTCTCAGAGTTACAAATGGGTAAATGACCACTGCCGGTTTTAACTGTGCACTGTGCAGACTGACAGCGCAGCACACCCATCCCTTAACACATCATCACACCAGTCATCTGTTGGCCACCTCTTGGTAGACTTGGCTTTGTGTGAGTGTGTGTACTGTTGGGACTATGACAGCATGCATCTATCCTGTGGACACAGGTGACCGGTGCAACGTCATTCTCCACAGCTTGGACACATGACACAAATGACTAGGAACCCGCGAGGCAAACTACAACGGAGCTGGTTTGAAGCTGTTGATGACAACAGTTTGTGTGCGTGCGTGCGTGCGCGTTATAGGCTTGGTTCCGTTGGGCAGTCGTCTCTTTTCAGAGATCGTCAGTTGGCATACGGTGGTTGTGGTGGAGGGTCTATAATAAAGGATTTATGTGACGTCTGCCATCATGCTCTGTTATTCCGTTTCATTGCCAGAACCTCACGATGTATGTGGTGTGTTTCCATATGCTTTATACGCCCAGTCCATAATGATTCATTCAACGCTATCTATCTCTAAGTCTCTGTGTGTACGTCTGTACGTCTTTAATCCACGTAACCCGAGAACCATTCGCCCCACCTACTTCAGATTCGACACACGCGTTCCACACCACCACAGGGAGTGCGGTGCCCGGTGTCGAGTCGGTCGGACCCGCGGTTGTCCAATACCGCCCCAAAAAGGTTTCTGCCCGGGCTCTGGACATGCAGGGCCCCTGCCCAGTGTCCATCATGGCCTGTTCTGGCATTCTGACGTCTGCATATTTGGGCATGCCTGACGAATAACTCCATATATGGGCATAAAAGGGACACAGACATAATTACTGGGTGGGACATGCATTTCCAACTTGCATCGTTCCAAGTAGACCAGTGCCCAACAGGCACCGCTCTAGTTGGCTTATTACTGATCACTCGCAGACCTTTTCTTTTAGTTCTATTCTCATAGTTGTAATGCATATTAATAATTACTTGCGCAAGCAGAGCGTGCAAGTAATCATTTCGCTTGGTCTCTTCGAAGTGAAGCCAAGTTTTCTTCAACCGTAAGTCTGTGCCTGGTTTGCTGGGACTAGTTACAAGTTACACATTACGTCATATACACACCATGTACTCTGGTCCCAGTTCTCAACGATGACGTAATGTTGTAACTGGTCCCAGCAAACCAGGCACAGACTTACGGTTGAAAAAAACTTGGCTTCACTTTTTGGAACCAAGTAACCACAGTATACTGCTAATCAAATTACAACTACATACTCTGTATGTAGTTGTAATGTGATTTGTAATTTGTAAATCTGTGCCTGGTCTGCTGGGACCAGACTACACAGATGTCCATATCTCTTACGTCATCACTGAGAGCTAGTCATACATATACACACCATGTACTCTGGTCCCAGTTCTCAACGATGACGTAATGTTGTAACTGGTCCCAGCAAACCAGGCACAGACTTACGGTTGAAAAAAACTTGGCTTCACTTTTTGGAACCAAGTAACCACAGTATACTGCTAATCAATGATTTGTAATTTGTAAATCTGTGCCTGGTCTGCTCGGACCAGACTAAACAGATGACCATATCTCTTACGTCATCACTGAGAGCTAGTCATACATATACACACCATGTACTCTGGTCCCAGTTCTCAACGATGACGTAATGTTGTAACTGGTCCCAGCAAACCAGGCACAGACTTACGGTTGAAAAAAACTTGGCTTCACTTTTTGGAACCAAGTAACCACAGTATACTGCTAATCAAATTACAACTACATACTCTGTATGTAGTTGTAATGTGATTTGTAATTTGTAAATCTGTGCCTGGTCTGCTGGGACCAGACTACACAGATGTCCATATCTCTTACGTCATCACTGAGAGCTAGTCATACATATACACACCATGTACTCTGGTCCCAGTTCTCAACGATGACGTAATGTTGTAACTGGTCCCAGCAAACCAGGCACAGACTTACGGTTGAAAAAAACTTGGCTTCACTTTTTGGAACCAAGTAACCACAGTATACTGCTAATCAATGATTTGTAATTTGTAAATCTGTGCCTGGTCTGCTGGGACCAGACTACACAGATGACCATATCTCTTACGTCATCACTGAGAGCTAGTCATACATATACACACCATGTACTCTGGTCCCAGTTCTCAACGATGACGTAATGTTGTAACTGGTCCCAGCAAACCAGGCACAGACTTACGGTTGAAAAAAACTTGGCTTCACTTTTTGGAACCAAGTAACCACAGTATACTGCTAATCAAATTACAACTACATACTCTGTATGTAGTTGTAATGTGATTTGTAATTTGTAAATCTGTGCCTGGTCTGCTCGGACCAGACTAAACAGATGACCATATCTCTTACGTCATCACTGAGAGCTAGTCATACATATACACACCATGTACTCTGGTCCCAGTTCTCAACGATGACGTAATGTTGTAACTGGTCCCAGCAAACCAGGCACAGACTTACGGTTGAAAAAAACTTGGCTTCACTTTTTGGAACCAAGTAACCACAGTATACTGCTAATCAAATTACAACTACATACTCTGTATGTAGTTGTAATGTGATTTGTAATTTGTAAATCTGTGCCTGGTCTGCTGGGACCAGACTACACAGATGACCATTTCTCTTACGTCATCACTGAGAGCTAGTCATACATATACACACCATGTACTCTGGTCCCAGCTCTCAACGATGACGTAATGTGGTAACTGGTCCCAGCAAACCAGGCACAGACTTACGGTTGAAAAAAACTTGGCTGTCACTTTTTGGAACCAAGTAACCACAGTATACTGCTAATCAAATTACAACTACATACTCTGTATGTAGTTGTAATGAAAAAAGTAGAACACGTATGTATACATTTAAAATATAAAGACCTTCATGTCAAGATTAGGCTTTAAACAATTATTAAAGTACAATTATTTGAAAGTATTATTACAGAAATTGAAGTTAGAGACACATATTACTCTGATCATGATTTAGTATGAATATCACTATAGTACAAAATGAATTTGAAGTAATAAAATAATTATACTGTATAATATATTTTAATTCAGTTTATATACCTTTTTTTTCATCACATATCAATTATTCATTTTTCTGTAAAAAAGTAGTTAGGTAGCAAATAGTTACACGTAATGATTATACATTTCAAACGTTCCTTCACAGAGATACTGAGATGTGATAGTTTCCAGCGGTCGAAAGTACTTGCGCGCTCTGCTTGCGCACTAGTAGGCCATTTATGGCCTACTAGTGTGCAACAAGCAAGTATGCACTCGGCAGAGTGCAGTTTTAGTTATATTATGCATTCTAATGACTGTAATTTCTTCCTAATTATAATACACTATAATCCTTGCAACAAAATAAATGTCTGTGAGCGTCCAGCAATTGTGAAATATAATACTTATGTTTATAATGGGTTTATTATAATAATAATTATTATTATTGTCATTAAGGATTATGATTATTTATAAGTTCTTATAACTATAACTACTCAGTGTTATACTAAGCAGATTATAAGGCAAGCATATAGCAAGTGTTACTGACAAGGCTTGTTGCCGGGTTTAAAGGGCCATAGAATGATTAATAGATGCTAGATGGAAATAAGTGCTCTTCATCCCTGCTTGCGTCAGGAGCACTAGAGCAGGACCCCATGCACTCACACATCAGTGGGCTGGATAGAGATGTGTGTAGAGAGTGGGTGGCTGTGGCAGACCGGCAGTTGAACAGAATCTTGTGGCTGCTTGATTGCATGATTCCATATCTTGTCATATTTAATTGCTTAGCTAGTAGGAGGACTATGAAGCAGAAATGGAACAGCCAATTCTTGGCTATACGTTCCTTGTTGTAATAAATTCAGTTAATTTTATGTTTTTATTTTCTAGCAATTATAATATTGTTGAAGTCCTACCTCCTACCCTGGTATTTGTGTTTGCAAACCAGCCATGAATTCACAGAGACGGAGCATGCTCCAAATACAAGAGAGACGGTGCGACATGTATTGAACCATTCCATTGCACAGAATGAATCTGTCACGTGTGACCACCTCCCTCAGTTCTGAAATCACCACTTAAAACATATATTCTATAGGTACTAGTAACACATTATGCAAGAAACCATTTCTCTTTCAAATAGCATTTGCATGTGGGCTGTATATGTAGGCAGCCTTTTGTCATAGCAGTTCAATTTCAGTTTTGATAGTCGGATGTATAAATATGTAAGATGGTGCTCACTGCCAGCCTGTCACTGCACTGATCAGCACTTGCACTGGAGATACATTACCGCCAGTTACATTTTATTTCTAACAATCAGTGACCGTGTGTGCGTTCGTGCATGCGTGCATGTGCTTGTGTTTGAACTCTCTGTGTGAGAGTTTGATAGTACAGTAGTGTTGGTATGTAGGCTAATATAATGACAAGGACTTGAGTTACCGACAGCAGTGTACTGTATGTTGTATACAGTTGTTGCTACAGAGGGATGTATTGGCTGTGTTTATTTGTTAGCTCCTCAAACATGGCTGGTCTGCTGGGGATAAGCCCCAGTGATGGAAACAGGTCTCTCTCAATCCCTCTCTCTCTCTCCCTCTCAATCTCTCTCGCTCTCAATCTCTCTCTCCCCTCATCTCTCTCCCTTCATGTCTGTCAGATGTATGCTTATAGAACCCCCTGCTTCTATAGACTCACTAAACCATGTAACAATCACGCAAAGGCAGCTGCGTTATGACAGAGAGCAGCAGAGAGAGAGAGAGAGAGAGAGAGAGAGACGCAGGGAGTTGGCATGGCATGCATCGCTGCCATCACCACTGCCGTGTTGCTTGGATCTGCTGATTTATTTGTCAGTGTGGATCCGACGAGTATAAATAGAAGCTCTCGCTTGTCCTGCTTCCAAATTGGAGATGGAGATGTGTGTGTGTGTGTGTGTGTGTGTGAGAGAGAGAGAGAGAGAGAGAAATCGGGACGATGAGTATCCCAGAAGGAGACAGACTGACACCTCTGGTGTCCAGGAACCATCATGTTACTGAGGAGCACCTGCACTGCAGCAAAGGCTGTACGCACACAGCCACCTGCACTTGTTTGTGTGTGTGTGTGTGTGTGTGTGTGTGTGTGTGTGTGTGTGTGTGTGTGTGTGTGTGTGTGTGTGTGTGTATGTGCGTGCATGCGTGAGTGTGTGTGAGACGGTTCCGTGTCCAAACACCATGCCAGACACAAATGTGGCACGCATACATAAACACACACAGGCATTATGCATACATACACATACACACATGCATGTCGTGCACACCGGCTGGTAATAAAAAGCCCTAATGGGCCATAGTGATGTCTTGGCTCTAAGTAGGCCAAGGAACAGAAGGAAGGGCACACAGGCACACACAGTACACACACGCTCACGCACACGCACATGCACACGCACACGCACACACACACACACACACACACACACACACACACACACATACATATGCCATATTCAGTCAATAACATTTTCAAGTCAAGTACATTCTCTGCGGATTTATCAAAAATAGCACATTAATCCAGTGAAATGAGCACTTCTGAGAATCTGTGGGCTGTCCCTCCAACCTCTCTCTCTCTCTCTCTCTCTCTTTCTGCAAGGCATTGCAAAGAGAGCCTTTGGTACTGCTTGACCTGTATGGTAGGAGAAGGGCTTTGGATAGATGGAGGTTTCACATCACTACAGATGGAAGCCGAGTGACGATGCACTATAGTATTTGACCGTGGCAGAGCTTCCAACCCCGTGGCCTCTGTTTCTCTGAGGGACAGCAAACCACAATGTCATTTCCTCTCACAAAGGAAAGCGGTGGTGGAAGAAATGTATGTGGCAGCGTGCCTACTAGGGGTGGGCACCGAACCTCGGGACCTGCAGGTACAGTACAGAACCCAACATGCTTGGGTTGGATTAAAATAATTAATTCTCCTTATCGGTTCCTACAGACGCCATTTATTTATTTAACAGCTAAATCCGGTAGAACACGCCTGTAAGGAGATGTATAGCTGCTTGTCTCTCTGTAACACTGTTGAATGGAGATATATCTGTCTTAAACGTGATCAGAGTGCTCTGCGTCTCCGACTCTCCCCCTGTCCCTACTCCCTATGTCTCCCAAGTCCCCCCCCACGCCACACACACACACACAGGCGTGAAGCTCCGGCCAAAACAGCTGATCTACGAGCTCACCAAATCACCAGGTTGCAAAATGGGGGCAATTTGTACCAAGGGCGCGATTTTCCGATGTTGCGTTGGTCTGACTCGCCCCATTACTAACTCCATCTATTCTCTATTCCCTAACCCTCAATGCAGCGCCCCTAAGTCGGAGTAACAAAAAATCCTAACGATACCCATCCCTAGTGCCTACCGACATTAGGACTGTGTGTGTGTGTGTGTGTGTGTGTGTGTGTGTGTGTGTGTGTGCGTGTGTGTGTGTGTGTGTGTGTGTGTGTGTGTGAGACAGTGTTCTCTCTGGTGTTCAGTGCCAAATCAACCCCTCCGAGGGCCCTGGAGCTACACCATATCAGAAGGCTACATGCATGCGTGCTTCGTGCGCACGTAACAAATTAAGAATGGCACTTTTTGCGTTTGCGTGCCCAGTGAATGAACGCGCGTGCGTTCAGCGCACCGCCAGCACTATCGCCACTGCTCCCGGCGACTATGTATGAATATGGTTTCGACGGAAGCTGTACCTGTAAAAAGTCTCTCGCACGGGGCCCACGGGGCCCTGCAAGCTGCGGGCCCTGGAGCTTAAGCTCCACTAACTTCCATTGCATTGTTAATCCGGGCCGAGCGGAACACTGTGTTCCGCTCCCCACATCTATTGGGCACAGTGCATGACGTCATCCTGGGCAGCCTGTAGTCCCTGAGGTGCGTTCAGAGCAACCGCAGGGTGACAGTTCATTTCTGGGGCTTAAAAAAAGAACTGGAATGCAAAGAGCCATTAATAATAATATAATGCTGTCCCTCTCTTTGTATTAATGAATGTCTCTCTCTTCCTGTGTCTTTCTTCAGGGAGCATGTCTGAGTGACAAGCGAGGAAGGAAACGGGATCTCTGACGCTCCCCCCTCTGTTAGCCCCTTAATCTCATCTGTACAGGTAAGATGCACAAAGCCTCCCTGTCCCTGACTGTGTTGCTCTGAACTATACTGCAATGGTCCTCAAACCTTTTCATTTCAAAGACCCCCATGGTTGGTATGCATTAGGTCACGTATACCCCCATAACTCAGAGAGTGTACAAATGGAACCAAATGGTTCCTATTAACTATCAATCGTTTTGCTGAGGAGCACCTGGACTGCCCGACCCCACTTTGAACCACTGAGTTACAGTGATGGTCCACTTATAAGAGAGAATTGGAAGGGAGTCAAGGACCTATATATGAATATGAACGCTTCTAGAGAGACTTTAGCGTGAGCTGCGTGACCAGCGCCAGGTAAGAATGGAAGATTAAAATCTGCCATATCTGCTGGCACTCTAGCGCCTATATTTTGAAAGATGCTGGCGGCTACAGAAATGTTAAGAGTTAAAAGTGTATGTATGTAGTTTACTAGTATATTGCAAAAACCTACATTTTCAACAACTCTGTATGGAGGGTCTTTAAACAGAGCTATTGTCTGTCTGTGTGATTCGTTTTGCCTTCTCTGAACTGAGCTGGGAAGTTTGGTTTCCAGTATCTGTTGGCCAAGTAAAGCAACAGGTCCTCCCCCTTGCTTCCTCTGACTTTAACTCAGGATGGTGTTGAGCCAGATGTGCCTGCAATATGGTTGTATTAACTCAACACTTTACTTTGCTATGACAAGAGTTCACATACAGTATTAGTCATATCAATCTTTGCGTGGCCTTTTAAAAAGCAAAAACTATTTTGAAACTGGTCAAGCCTGTGTATCGTCTGTCATGTTTTCACTTACATCTAGCAAGCAAAAAGTGTTTTACAAATGTCGGCCTCCTGGTGGCCGTGTAACAAGACGTTCTGGATAATTTGGGGCAGAGATTCATCGTTGGCATCTAGGGAGTTTGGCATCGACCGAGTTAACGGTGCCGGAGATTAGCTGGTAACGGACGGACGGACACACACACGGACGGATGGACGGAGTGCAAAACATACTCTCTCCCCATGCCTTCGGCCTGGTGGGACAACAATGCATAATACAAAATGGGATTACAACCCACGCATAGCGATAAAATTACAACAGCCTCAGTATATTTAATCTAGCCACTTCTTCACCATTTTCATTTTTTCACTCATGTGTACCGTTATATTTAATCTAATATGTAACTACCGGTAACTACGTATGTATCGTCGCTGGAAACCTCAGATGTCCAAAACTGTTACATTTCAGGATTCAAAAAACAGAAAAGTTAGCTCCGTGCTTCGAGCTTATGGATCTGCAAATTTGGATGCTTTGGTGTGACGCTGGTATGATCATTCATTTACCAAAAAACCCCACAAAAAGTTAGAATAGAAGAGGTTTCTGCCTGACAGCAACAATTTTCAACTACGGGCCCATGACATGTCACAGCTGAGTATTGAATTCCCATCCGGTTGATTATTAAATGGCATTTCAAAAGACAGCTTGTGTAAGCTACATGTGTGATGTCATGAGATTGATTGACCAGTGGTGGAAAAAGTACTCAAATGTTTTACTTAAGTAAAAGTATCAATACTGCAAATCTGCAATGCAGACATACTCTGGAATTAAAAATGTCCCTAGCAATCAGGGAACGACAGTTTTCTACCTCTGGTCTGCTTTGAGGCAGGACTCCAGAGAAGAAGGGAAGATTTAACCTCATTGTCAGCTCTGTAGCAGTGGCTGGCAAACTGTGTTCTTAGACAGACTATTATGTAGTGATAATCTCCAAGTTTCAGTGGAAGGCGTGTGTGTCTTCAGTGTAGCCATAGGAAATCCTACTGTAACATAATTGCAAAAAATAGAAGGAGCATAGGAGCATATACAGCAAAAATACTGCCTCATAGTCATAACGCACCAGGGCCAAAGTTCTATTACAAAGCTTTTATCTCGCCTTGATATGGCTTGAAGGCTTATCATCATTAATACTCAACACTGCATTAATTTACCATTTAATTGTTATCAATTTATTAATTTGCTATGCCAATGATCTAGTACTTAAAATATGAATGAGCTATTCTTCTATTTTTGAGGGCCACTAGACTCTCCTATGTCCATTTTTTAGTGTATGTGCACAAACTTTGTCCTACACAAACATTAAATTCCCATTGATAATGAATGAACAATTTTACGTCATAGTGTAAACACAAACATTGCGTAACGTAAACCATTGATATGTTGTATAGGCTTTCAACTCTCAACTGTCAGTAAGGGCCGATTCATACTCCTGTTTCGGCGCTGTAGTGCCGAAATGATTTCGGCTCGTCAGAAAATTTCAGTAGCACCGAAGAGCCGACTTTAGGACGGTACCCGCCCCCCCGAACCTCAAATGACGTCAAATTGTAGGCTCTACAGCGCCGAACCGACTTTTATTCGGCTCTAAAATAGGAGTATGAATCGACCCTAAGAAGTCAATAAAGTTGTTTGTGTTGGCACCGTTTGTTTTACATCACCATTACATCACCTAATCAACATGAGTTAGACTTTAATATATTAGCGCCCCTCACTTCACACAGGTGTGATTTTTTACCACTACCATAATATTGAACCACGAATAATCTAGCATGGATTGGGTGAGGTCAATGGCAAGCAACGTAGTTGCCATGGTAAACACCAAAAACTCTTGATTCAACATTTTACATTATGTATGCGGAAGAAAGCAAACAGATAGCTCCCATCCTCTCTTAAGCCGGTTGAGCCTTTGAGCTGTGGAAAAGTCCCCCTGGCAACGAAAATGTATACAAGAAGTCCTTTATCCCAAATGCCATCAACTCGACAAAGTGAATGATGAGTTGCAGCTACAGACATTGGCATGGATTCTATCACCTAGTACATGTGTTTGTTTACCCATCAGATTTTTATGTTTTTAAGCGCAGTCAAATGTCCACCCTGGTGGACAATAAAGTACAGAAGTGCTGACGTCACTCCCGTTACCCCTGGGTCACAGAAGTAGGCTATTTGTTCTATTGAATTTCCCAATGGGAAATCTTAGAACACATCATATAAGAAACAGTCAGCCCGGCAATACCGTGTCGTTGATGATATTGAGTTACATTTGATAACGTCTGTGTCTGGAGACTATTATATGACGCAATGTAAGATTTCCCTTGCAGTGACATCCGACTTTGGTGACCTATTTATTCATTTTTGACCCTGTTGACCTTCTACATTGAATGCCATATTGACTGTATGATGTCATATCTCTGTGGCATCATATTGACTTCCAAATATAAAATGTTATTCCTCTACTTTTAACAGTATATAATTACTGTTTAAAAGAATTCAAACGTTTAAAACGTTTGGGAATTTACAGTAGTTCCTTGGCCTGCTGCCAAGAACGTTGGTGACTGGTTTACTGAGACTAGCCACAGACACACTCTTCTAATCTAGACGGCTCGCCCCATAGGAGCCACAGTGTAATAAATTCACTCCACTGGCTGGAAAAGGCTATGGTGGCATAACTCCTGCTTGGCGGCCATGAACAGCAGTAGTAGTGGCAGCAGCTCAGACTCACTGACACACACCTGCTGGGTCAAACAGCTCAGGCTGCTGGTAATGTCATTTGATGCGTGCATGGCTGCATGCGCATGGTGGCATTTTGCCATGGTGGCATTTGTTCACACGTGGCCATGTGTTAACACCAGCCATGTGCATTTGTGTGGAACTTTTGGCTAATTGATGACTGTGCAGCTGCGCCACAGGCATAGCTCTGATCAGTGTCATCCTGACCCTCACAGTGTGTGTGTGTGTGTGTGTGTGTGTGTGTGTGTGTGTGTGTGTGTGTGTGTGTGTGTGTGTGTGTGTGTGTGTGTGTGTGTGTGTGTGTGTGTGTGTGTGTGTGTGTGTGTGTGTGTGTGTGTGTGTGTGTGTGTGTGTGTGTGTGTGTGTGTGTGTGTGTGTGTGTGCGTGCGCGTGTGTTTAAGGGTGATTTATACTTAGCAGATCTTTAAGCTCGGGCTTGTGAGCTGCTATTTTTGGTGTGTGACACCTGTGCACCTTAGTGACCTTACAACAAAGTATAAAATGACCTTTGGACAGCTCTGACAGTGTGAGTTATTGTGGTCCTATAGTCTTCTTTTCTCTTTCTTTGAACTGCGCCCGGGCCAGTGTAATAACTGGATGGGGGCCGCACTACAAATACAGAACATATGAACCTATGCTGCAGCATAAATCATAATAAAGTTAACATTTGCGAGACAAAGGTTGGTGTCTGATTTGTCGATAAAGGCCTTTGTGTGAGCGATGTCTATTCACATTCACGTGTGTGCATGAGTTCTGTTTCGATGTGTGATCACTCAGCGTCAAATTATGAGTTGCTAACAGCGCAATTACATAGGCGTCACCCAGCCTAAAGGGAGGGATGCTGTGGTTTGTTAAAGATTGGCCTCAGAGTGTATGCTGCATGTTTGAGTTTGTCTCTGTGTGCCTGTGGTCGGCTGGTGCAGCCAAGCAGCTTGTCCGCTTTCTCTGGACTGGTCACAGGGAAGTTGAGGGAACACCCCCTGTGACAGTAATGCATATTGATTTCCGCCTAAAATGCCTGAGTGATTGGAGATTGAAGTGTTTAGTTCCACTTTGCATCAGGGCCAAGCCGTGCATTGGTAATCAATTTGCACTTTTTTTCCCGCTGCTGTGGGCAGTTTTCTCTGTTTAGCTCAGCCTCTCTCTCTCACTTTCGCTCGATTCCCCTTTTTGACCCGATCTGTTTCCATTTTCCAGTCTCACTCACTCTCTCTCTCTCTCTCTCTCTCTCTCTCTCTCTCTCTCTCTCTCTCAGACACACGCATACCTTCAGTTATATGCAGTATATGTGTTTGAACCTGTTATCCCTATTTTTGTCATGTTATTATACAGTAGGTGAATTGAACATTAGTTCAGTACAGAACAGAAGTTTAAAAAAATAGCCTATATGTACAAGCTCACAACGCATCGCATCATGACTTATTATTGGAATTATTTTGAATAGGGCTTAAAGCTTTATATATTTTGTGGTTAATAAAATGTTATCTTGTCCAATCTGTACAGTACATTAATACAATAACTTATTCAATTGGAGTGATTGCACTTGGCAAGGTTATTATCATTGAATGAACAAAAAAGATTGAAACAAATAAAAACAACAGTACGATAACTAACTGAAACTGTATTGTGTGTTAACAAAACTAACTAAAGCTAACTGAAATTATAGACAAACGACATGTCAAATTGTGAGATTGTAGGTCTGCTATTTTCTATGCTCAATACAGCCGTGCAACAAAGCACAAATCAGGCTTTACACAGTGTTTTTCTACTGCTGATCAGCACTCTGACTCTGAGCACTGAGTACAGGCTTTACACAGTGTTTCTCTACTCCTGATCAGCACTCTGAGCACTGAGTACAGGACAGTCTCTCTCATCTATTACACATGTTATACACCCTGGGGTCCAGAGGTCATATAATCTGAACCAACCTGGACCCAATTGATGATAATAAAACATCAAGAACATCACAAACTAAACATAACAGTAACATAACAAAAAAGCTAATGTTGGTGTAGGTTACTGTTGAACAAGATGTTGTCATTCGCTCTCCTGCATTTTCCAGCCATTTTAGCAAGTGACACCTCTCTTTAGTCTTTACAAGATGGAGTATATTTAGGAAACTATAAACAGAGGAACAGATTGCATCTGTGGAATAAAGTAGAAAGAAGTGCAGCGCTAACGTATAGCTGTGTAGTGATCATTGCACATGCAACTTATTATAATATGGCCCGTTCATTTATTCTTTGTCCGAAAAAATACTGTGTACGTGTGATTTTTGGACAAAATGTAATCTCAAATATCAAAATTTATAAAAATGTGTTTTACAAAAGTCAGCCTCCTATAAAAAGCAGATGAGAAGATTGCAGGGCAGAGGTTTTTCCTTGGCCTCTAGGGAGTTTGTGTGCAAAGTTTCACACAGACAGATCGGTGCAGTAACTGCAGTTGTAGGTAAAAATGCAAATTAAGTAATGGCTTTTGCAAAGATCGGTTACGGACGGACGGACTGAAGGACGGACGGAAGGACGGACGGAAATGGTGTCTCGACCATGCAGTCGGCCTGGCCGAGACAACTATTAGCATATTCCAAAATAAAAAGTAAAAAACTAATAAAAATGAGCAATTCTGCTCTAAAACTAATTAAAACAAACTTCATTATAAGGGGGAAAAAATAAAATATAACTAAAATAAAAAATACCAAACTATTATAACCTAAGGTAATTACTTACTTACATTTTGACTTGAAGGTCAAATTTGTATTTCTCCCCAGAGCAAGCAGGCAGGGTCGCACTGGTAAAAAAAAGCGTTGGCCTTTCCACTCCATAAAAGGGGGTCCTATTCAGCAAATTACAGCAAATCACTGCTGTATCAAGGCTACATGCAACAGAAAGAAGGAAAGGCGGCGTGTCGATATCTCCAGTCCTCACGCTGAATGTCCTTTCAGACTGCAATATGGATTTTACATAAGCACTTTCATTCACAGTGGAGCATGACAATAGTAAATAGAGCTTTTATGTATAAGAATTGAATTTGGCTATGTAACCACTGGAGCAAATAAAAGATGGCAAGATATTCTGTACAGGTTTTGGATATGAATTACTAGCACAGACTTGCTCAGCATTGAGAAACACAACTCTTGTCATTCTCTCTCGCTCTTTCTTTGTCTCTCTGTCTACCGCTTTCTCTTTCACTCTCTGTCTCACTCTCACACACTCTCTCTCTCTGTGTCTCTGTTTCTTTTTCACACACTTTCTTTCTCCATCTCTTTGCTCTGCTTTTCATTCTCTCTCGCTCTCTCTTTGTCTCTCTCTGTCTACCGCTTTCTCTCTCTCTCTCTCTCTTTCTCTCTCTCTCTCTCTCTCTCTCTCTCTCTCTCTCACTCTCTCTCTTTCTCTCTCTCTCTCTCTCTCTCTCTCTCTCTTTCTCTCTCTCTCTCTCACTCTCTCACTCTCTCTCTCTCTAACACTCAAGTCATAATCCCAGAAGGGAGGATCCTCACACACGCTCCATAAATTGTGAGTCAGTGAAACTCTGGTTCCTCTTGCCCTAGCTAAAGGGTTGCCAAGTGGTTGTGCAATCTCTAAAGGGGGATTAAGTCTGTGGAGAAGAGGAGAAAGCGAAAGAGAGAGCCGGAGGAGTGCATGGGTGGTGGAGGGAGGGGTGGAGGGCTGAGTAGTGATGGCAACCATTCCTGAAAGGGCTGGGAAGGACGTCACCGAGAACCAAAGACGAGAGCAAAGAGAGCGAGAAAGAGGCAAAAGTAGGGAAAGATGAAAGAGAAAGGAGCATTAAAGAAAGATGGAGGGAACGTGCTATGTAATGGATTAGCGTGAGAGTGAAGTGACGTTGAGTGAGAATATTGCAAGGCTGTTTGATGTCAAAGGGGAGGGGACAAAGCTTTAATCACATGAACCCCTATAGTGTCCCACATTGGGGGCAAACATTGGACAAAAATATAGACAATGTCAAGCTCACAGCGTGACGCAATTAACAACATGTTGTTGAGCACCGGAATCCATAAGGTTCATTCTGCAATCTGCCAAATAGATGAGATTTGTATGCCAAGTTGACATTTTGCCTTTGGCCTGGAGGCAAGGGTGTCTGGTACACTTTTGTACTCTGTGAAGCATGAATGTCCTCAGCAAGGAACTCTAAAGGGCAATCTGCCCTTTAGATTTAGGAAGGTAGGTGTGATGTGAGCTTGTAGATCAGCTATTTTCGCTCAAGTATAGTACCATGGTTGAGTACGTTCAACCAATAGGGTTTAAGACAAGTTGTCCTTTCTCAATGACATTCCTATAGAAAATATAAAAGCCCCTCATAGAAAAATGGGAAGGCGTTTTGGCTAACAAACTAAACTGAAGCGACACACATAAGCACACACCCTGGTCATGAACTGAATGGGGTGGGAGGGGAGGCTCTGTGTGTGAGTAGTCCTGAGGTGTCCTCTGCCATGCCCGATTAGAAATGCAGCTAGTGGAGCGTCGGGGCTGAGAATAGAGGCCAGTACAGAGACGACTGCGTTTTCACTGAATGTGTGTGCATATAAATCTCCTGTCGCTTCACTGAGCTGTCTGCTCCGCTTTACACACCTCTGATCAAACGGCACACTGACAGCGCTTTGACACACGTCCTTGAGCAAGTGTGTGTGTGTGTGTGTGTGTGTGTGTGTGTGTGTGTGTGTGTGTGTGCGAGCGGGTCTGTCTGTCTGTCTGTCTGTCTGTCTATCTGTCTGTCTGTCTGTCTGCCTGCGTGCGTGCGTGCGTGCGTGTGTGCGTGCGTGCGTGCGTGCGTGCGTGCGTGCGTGCGTGCGTGCGCGGAACAGTTATTTCAAGGTGTTGTGTATCTGGTGGTACACCCGGTTGCCACCTGTAGTGTGAGATGAAATACTGAACCCACAGAAACACATCCATTATTCTAGAGGCCCACGGAGACATTCAGACATTCAGAGCCCTCCCTGCCCACGCTATCACTTCCTATTGTCGGGAGTAACACCTGTGCGTGTGTGACCGCGCTGTGCCTCTCGCACACAGGTGGCAAACAATGCTGCAGAACCCAGCAAACCTCCTTCTCCACCTCTTGGTGACACCCATCACTCTACCCATCATCACCCCACGTAACATCGATCGCTGCATGATTTTCAATGGCCGTTATTGCGACTGTCGCAGATGAAAACCTGTCAGTCCGTCCGTCCGTCAAGCCTGTGTCACGCTCCTGTAAACATTAAGCACACAATAGCATTTTCAGGTGCTTAAAAAGCGCCTGGACTACATTTGCTACTACAGTAACTCTTAGTAGCGATCGTAGTGGACACTTTTGCATGATTGGCTGTCTCTACGCTGCCTCTAAGCTAATGGGAGACTTACCCATAAAACCCATAGTCTAAAAGGCATAAAACCCATAGTCTGAACACCGCAGATGAACGCAGCAACGTGAGCTGAGGCAGAGGCTGCGGCACACACACACTGATTATAGATGTTCATAAACCAGAGCTTGCTGCGCCTGGCAGTTATGACTCATTGAGTCGTTCTTGCTTTAAATCTTTCTATAGATTGGATCTATTCTGCAGATCTATTATCGGGGTGTGTGGCAGTTAAACCACGTTTGCAATATCGGGGCATCAGCCACTGCCTATGGCTGTTTACGGTCCTTGACTTGGAAGCATTTGATGAACCCCTGGGAGGACTACGATGAAGTTGAGGTACGTGGATTATGTGTGCATGGTGTTTTGGATGTACTGTGTCTTCTCTACTGTATGTTGTCAATGTTTTCTCTGAAGTACCAACTTCAAACTGTGTGATAATCCATTAGTCACGGGGGGACGGATTGAGAAGCAGCCACAGGTTTCAGGTTGGTTATTGTGAATGCGAATAGGGATTGTTTGAAGAAATGGATGTTGGCATTCGAGTCTCCGTCTCCTAACTGGAAAGGTCATAAGTTCCGGTACTGCAACAGTCCATCAACAGCCATGCATAGTTCAGCTTGGGAACATGCCCAAACCTCTGTCTGCATGCACAGTCAAATCCTGAGAGATAATACAAATATTTAGTTCCATTTTTGCATTCTGAGTTAGAATCATCTGCTCAACCC